>NC_083717.1:96977405-97299397 GCF_028564815.1 Eubalaena glacialis | reverse complement strand
TGGATCGTATGGTAGGAATGGTAGGAATTGGCCTACTGGATCGTACTGGATCAATGTGTACCTTTTAATGTCACCTCCATTCTGTTCTCATTAGTGGCTCTTTCCAGGTTACGTGCCACTTAAAGTGGAGGGTGTGCATTTCTCCACAACACCTTCAGCATTTATTCTTTGTAGTTTTTTGCTGATGGTAGTACATACTGGTGTGAGCTGATACCTCTTTGTGGTTGAATTTGCACGTGTCTCATAATCCGTTGAAATTGAGCTTTAAGGCATGTCTTTTTAATTTTTCAAGCTGTGATTACAGCTTATTTCTTCAAAGTGTTTTCTTAAAGTATGTGTCACACTTTGAAATGTTTTTTCCATTACCTCCTTCAAGACATTTTGAGGGCAGGTTTCATTTACAGCCCTGCAGTACTTGTTCATATGAAGTGAGCATAAGCACAGGCTTTAAAGCTGCTTTTGCAGGTAACGGCCAGAGGGTGGCAGCTTTTCTACGTTCCCCCCTCTGGTATCTAGGGAAACAGACCTCCGGCCAGTGGTGTTCCTGGGTTATAAATTAGAGTGGAATGTGCCCGGATAAACCCACAAATGCTGATGTCTCCTTACTTTATCTGTTTTTTAAATTTAATTTATATTTATTATTGGAGTAATATTCCATTGTGTACATGGACCAATTCTTCTTGGTGCATTCCTCTGTTGATGGACATTTTTGTTGGACAATTCCAAGTGTTGGCTATGGTAAATATTGCTGGAGTGCAGGATTACCAGCCTGTGACTTTTTGATTCTTATTTTCTCAGGTGATAGGCCCAGCAGTGGGTGTGATTGATTGAATGGTTGCTCAATGTTTCCCTTTTCAAAGCACCTCCATTGTGTTTTCATTAGTGGCTCTTAACATGTCTGCCCTTACAACCAAGGGTGCGCATTTCTCCACAATCCCTTCAGCATTTATTGTTTGCAGCAGTTTTGCCAATGACCATTCTGAGTGATGTGAGCTGATGGTTTTTGTAATTTGGGTATGCATGTCATTAAAAATTCTAAAATTCATCATTTTTCCACACCTTTTTCTTTTCTGTTAAAAAACAAGGAAAAAGAAAAAAGTGTGAGTACAATATACCTCTTGAAATGGTCTTCTTGGAAGTTTTCCCTCTTTTGAATTTTTTCATCGATTTTTGACCCCAGGATTTTTTTGGAGGGCAGGTGTCATTTACAGAACTGCAAGTTGGTGAATATTTAGTGACCTTTAGCGGTGGGTTTAAAGATGCTATTGTGGGAAAGGGCCACAAGGAGGAAGCGTTTGTCCATTCACAAATCTGGGTATTAGGGCAGCAGAGCCTTTCTGGAAGTCGTTGTCCTAAGTTGTACATTAGAATGGAATGTGCCAGGAGAAACCCCATATGTTCATGTCTCTAATACTGTTTCTTGTTTTTTCATTTTTTTAAATCGGGGTAAAGATTAGAATATTGTTTGTCCTAGGTGTACACAATCTGGTTCATTTGTACATTATATATGTCTATTCATGTACAGATAGATCCTCTTCCCATATTAAATATTACAGAGTGTTCCGTAGACCTCCCTTGCTATATGGTCGGTCTTTTTGATATATGAAAAATATGTATTTGTATACGTATACTAACACTATTCTTCATTTATCCATTCCCCCCACCTTTCCTTTTAGATGAGCATAGTTTGTTTTCTAAGTCTGTGAATGTCTCTCTCTGTGCAAATGTGTTCCTTTGTGTCAGTTATTAGATAACGCCTATAAGTGATATCATAGGATATAGGTCTTTTGCTTTCCGACTTACCTCATGCTTTGTGATTATCTCCAGGCTCATCTACGGTGCCTCAAAGAGCAGTGTTTCATTGTTTTCCATGGCTAATATTTCATTGTGTACATGGACCACTTCTTCTTTATCCATTCACCTGTTGATGGACATTTTGTTTGCTTCACTGTTTTGGCTATTGTGAATAAGGCTGCAGTGCAGCTGTTGCAGCCTGTGTCTTCTCAATACTGGTCTTCTCAGGTGAGAGGCCCAGTGGTACACCTGCTGGATTGAATGGTACGTCCATTTTTACTTTTAAACGCAGCTCCTTTCTGTTCTCATTATTGGCTGTTAACCACTTTACATCCCACCAGCAGCTAGTCGGGACACAGTTGTCTACAACCGCATCAGCATTTATTGTTTGTAGATTTTTGCTGTTGGTCAGTCGACTGGTGTGAGTTGAAACCTTTTTTGTAAATTAGATTGCATGAGTCAAATAATTCCTGAGGTTGAGCTTTTATCCATTTTCCTTTTTTTTAAAAAAGAGAGTGAGTTAAACTTACCTCTTCATACTATCTTCTTGAAAAACTTTACCTGTTTTGTATTTTTTTGTCCATTCCTTACTTCAGCACAATTTTTCAGGGCAGGTGTCCTTTACAGCCCTGAGTCCTTGTGAACGTTAAGTGACCATTAGCTGTGGGTTTAAAGCTGCTCTTGCGGGAAACGGCGACAAGGGAGCAGCCTTTCTCCTTTACCAAATCTGGTGACTAGTGCAGCAGAGCCTTAATGGAAGTCGTGTTTTAGGTTGTTAATTAGAATGGGATGTGCCAGGGAAAAGCCCTTTAAGTTTATGTTTCATTACTTCTTGTTCGTATATTTACCTTCATTTTCATTTTTTATCACAGCAAATTTGATTACAATGTTTTGTTTGTTCCAGGTGTGCAAGATGTGGTTCTTTCACACATATACATATGTGTATTCTTCTTCGGATCCTTTTCCCATGTAGGTTATGACACAATGTTGAGTAGTCTTTTCTTGGTAGTCCGTAGGTCTTTGGTGATTATATATTTCACATGTGTTTGTATATCTCTGTTAACCTCAATATCGTAATGTATCCAATCCTCACACCTTTCCATTTGGTGAACCGTAAGTTTTTTTTAATGAATCTGTGATTGCCTTTCTCTGTGAAAATATCTTCGTTGGTATCAAATTTTAGGTAACACCTATAAGTGATATGACAGTGGATGTGCCTTTTGCTTCCTCACTTAGTACAAGTTACGTGATTACTTCTAGACTCATCCATGGTGCTGCAAATGGTATTGTTTCATTTTTTCGCTAGCTAATATTCCATCTGTACCTGTAGCAGTTCTTCTTTGTCCACTCATCTGTCGGTGGACTCTTTGGTGACTTCCATATCTTGGCTATTGTAATACTGTGCACTGCAGATTTGCCTGCCTGTGTTTTTCCAATTCTGTTTTCTTAGGTTATAGGTCCAGGAATTGGCCTACTGGATCGTATGGTAGGAATGGTAGGAATTGGCCTACTGGATCGTACTGGATCAATGTGTACCTTTTAATGTCACCTCCATTCTGTTCTCATTAGTGGCTCTTTCCAGGTTACGTGCCACTTAAAGTGGAGGGTGTGCATTTCTCCACAACACCTTCAGCATTTATTCTTTGTAGTTTTTTGCTGATGGTAGTACATACTGGTGTGAGCTGATACCTCTTTGTGGTTGAATTTGCACGTGTCTCATAATCCGTTGAAATTGAGCTTTAAGGCATGTCTTTTTAATTTTTCAAGCTGTGATTACAGCTTATTTCTTCAAAGTGTTTTCTTAAAGTATGTGTCACACTTTGAAATGTTTTTTCCATTACCTCCTTCAAGACATTTTGAGGGCAGGTTTCATTTACAGCCCTGCAGTACTTGTTCATATGAAGTGAGCATAAGCACAGGCTTTAAAGCTGCTTTTGCAGGTAACGGCCAGAGGGTGGCAGCTTTTCTACGTTCCCCCCTCTGGTATCTAGGGAAACAGACCTCCGGCCAGTGGTGTTCCTCGGTTATAAATTAGAGTGGAATGTGCCCGGATAAACCCACAAATGCTGATGTCTCCTTACTTTATCTGTTTTTTAAATTTAATTTATATTTATTATTGGAGTAATATTCCATTGTGTACATGGACCAATTCTTCTTGGTGCATTCCTCTGTTGATGGACATTTTTGTTAATTCCAAGTGTTGGCTATGGTAAATATTGCTGGAGTGCAGGATTACCAGCCTGTGACTTTTTGATTCTTATTTTCTCAGGTGATAGGCCCAGCAGTGGGTGTGATTGATTGAATGGTTGCTCAATGTTTCCCTTTTCAAAGCACCTCCATTGTGTTTTCATTAGTGGCTCTTAACATGTCTCCCCTTACAACCAAGGGTGCGCATTTCTCCACAATCCCTTCAGCATTTATTGTTTGCAGCAGTTTTGCCAATGACCATTCTGAGTGATGTGAGCTGATGGTTTTTGTAATTTGGGTATGCATGTCATTAAAAATTCTAAAATTCATCATTTTTCCACACCTTTTTCTTTTCTGTTAAAAAACAAGGACAAAGAAAAAAGTGTGAGTACAATATACCTCTTGAAATGGTCTTCTTGGAAGTTTTCCCTCTTTTGAATTTTTTCATCGATTTTTGACCCCAGGATTTTTTTGGAGGGCAGGTGTCATTTACAGAACTGCAAGTTGGTGAATATTTAGTGACCTTTAGCGGTGGGTTTAAAGATGCTATTGTGGGAAAGGGCCACAAGGAGGAAGCGTTTGTCCATTCACAAATCTGGGTATTAGGGCAGCAGAGCCTTTCTGGAAGTCGTTGTCCTAAGTTGTACATTAGAATGGAATGTGCCAGGAGAAACCCCATATGTTCATGTCTCTAATACTGTTTCTTGTTTTTTCATTTTTTTAAATCGGGGTAAAGATTAGAATATTGTTTGTCCTAGGTGTACACAATCTGGTTCATTTGTACATTATATATGTCTATTCATGTACAGATAGATCCTCTTCCCATATTAAATATTACAGAGTGTTCCGTAGACCTCCCTTGCTATATGGTCGGTCTTTTTGATATATGAAAAATATGTATTTGTATACGTATACTAACACTATTCTTCATTTATCCATTCCCCCCACCTTTCCTTTTAGATGAGCATAGTTTGTTTTCTAAGTCTGTGAATGTCTCTCTCTGTGCAAATGTGTTCCTTTGTGTCAGTTATTAGATAACGCCTATAAGTGATATCATAGGATATAGGTCTTTTGCTTTCCGACTTACCTCATGCTTTGTGATTATCTCCAGGCTCATCTACGGTGCCTCAAAGAGCAGTGTTTCATTGTTTTCCATGGCTAATATTTCATTGTGTACATGGACCACTTCTTCTTTATCCATTCACCTGTTGATGGACATTTTGTTTGCTTCACTGTTTTGGCTATTGTGAATAAGGCTGCAGTGCAGCTGTTGCAGCCTGTGTCTTCTCAATACTGGTCTTCTCAGGTGAGAGGCCCAGTGGTACACCTGCTGGATTGAATGGTACGTCCATTTTTACTTTTAAACGCAGCTCCTTTCTGTTCTCATTATTGGCTGTTAACCACTTTACATCCCACCAGCAGCTAGTCGGGACACAGTTGTCTACAACCGCATCAGCATTTATTGTTTGTAGATTTTTGCTGTTGGTCAGTCGACTGGTGTGAGTTGAAACCTTTTTTGTAAATTAGATTGCATGAGTCAAATAATTCCTGAGGTTGAGCTTTTATCCATTTTCCTTTTTTTTAAAAAAGAGAGTGAGTTAAACTTACCTCTTCATACTATCTTCTTGAAAAACTTTACCTGTTTTGTATTTTTTTGTCCATTCCTTACTTCAGCACAATTTTTCAGGGCAGGTGTCCTTTACAGCCCTGAGTCCTTGTGAACGTTAAGTGACCATTAGCTGTGGGTTTAAAGCTGCTCTTGCGGGAAACGGCGACAAGGGAGCAGCCTTTCTCCTTTACCAAATCTGGTGACTAGTGCAGCAGAGCCTTAATGGAAGTCGTGTTTTAGGTTGTTAATTAGAATGGGATGTGCCAGGGAAAAGCCCTTTAAGTTTATGTTTCATTACTTCTTGTTCGTATATTTACCTTCATTTTCATTTTTTATCACAGCAAATTTGATTACAATGTTTTGTTTGTTCCAGGTGTGCAAGATGTGGTTCTTTCACACATATACATATGTGTATTCTTCTTCGGATCCTTTTCCCATGTAGGTTATGACACAATGTTGAGTAGTCTTTTCTTGGTAGTCCGTAGGTCTTTGGTGATTATATATTTCACATGTGTTTGTATATCTCTGTTAACCTCAATATCGTAATGTATCCAATCCTCACACCTTTCCATTTGGTGAACCGTAAGTTTTTTTTAATGAATCTGTGATTGCCTTTCTCTGTGAAAATATCTTCGTTGGTATCAAATTTTAGGTAACACCTATAAGTGATATGACAGTGGATGTGCCTTTTGCTTCCTCACTTAGTACAAGTTACGTGATTACTTCTAGACTCATCCATGGTGCTGCAAATGGTATTGTTTCATTTTTTCGCTAGCTAATATTCCATCTGTACCTGTAGCAGTTCTTCTTTGTCCACTCATCTGTCGGTGGACTCTTTGGTGACTTCCATATCTTGGCTATTGTAATACTGTGCACTGCAGATTTGCCTGCCTGTGTTTTTCCAATTCTGTTTTCTTAGGTTATAGGTCCAGGAATTGGCCTACTGGATCGTATGGTAGGAATGGTAGGAATTGGCCTACTGGATCGTACTGGATCAATGTGTACCTTTTAATGTCACCTCCATTCTGTTCTCATTAGTGGCTCTTTCCAGGTTACGTGCCACTTAAAGTGGAGGGTGTGCATTTCTCCACAACACCTTCAGCATTTATTCTTTGTAGTTTTTTGCTGATGGTAGTACATACTGGTGTGAGCTGATACCTCTTTGTGGTTGAATTTGCACGTGTCTCATAATCCGTTGAAATTGAGCTTTAAGGCATGTCTTTTTAATTTTTCAAGCTGTGATTACAGCTTATTTCTTCAAAGTGTTTTCTTAAAGTATGTGTCACACTTTGAAATGTTTTTTCCATTACCTCCTTCAAGACATTTTGAGGGCAGGTTTCATTTACAGCCCTGCAGTACTTGTTCATATGAAGTGAGCATAAGCACAGGCTTTAAAGCTGCTTTTGCAGGTAACGGCCAGAGGGTGGCAGCTTTTCTACGTTCCCCCCTCTGGTATCTAGGGAAACAGACCTCCGGCCAGTGGTGTTCCTGGGTTATAAATTAGAGTGGAATGTGCCCGGATAAACCCACAAATGCTGATGTCTCCTTACTTTATCTGTTTTTTAAATTTAATTTATATTTATTATTGGAGTAATATTCCATTGTGTACATGGACCAATTCTTCTTGGTGCATTCCTCTGTTGATGGACATTTTTGTTGGACAATTCCAAGTGTTGGCTATGGTAAATATTGCTGGAGTGCAGGATTACCAGCCTGTGACTTTTTGATTCTTATTTTCTCAGGTGATAGGCCCAGCAGTGGGTGTGATTGATTGAATGGTTGCTCAATGTTTCCCTTTTCAAAGCACCTCCATTGTGTTTTCATTAGTGGCTCTTAACATGTCTGCCCTTACAACCAAGGGTGCGCATTTCTCCACAATCCCTTCAGCATTTATTGTTTGCAGCAGTTTTGCCAATGACCATTCTGAGTGATGTGAGCTGATGGTTTTTGTAATTTGGGTATGCATGTCATTAAAAATTCTAAAATTCATCATTTTTCCACACCTTTTTCTTTTCTGTTAAAAAACAAGGACAAAGAAAAAAGTGTGAGTACAATATACCTCTTGAAATGGTCTTCTTGGAAGTTTTCCCTCTTTTGAATTTTTTCATCGATTTTTGACCCCAGGATTTTTTTGGAGGGCAGGTGTCATTTACAGAACTGCAAGTTGGTGAATATTTAGTGACCTTTAGCGGTGGGTTTAAAGATGCTATTGTGGGAAAGGGCCACAAGGAGGAAGCGTTTGTCCATTCACAAATCTGGGTATTAGGGCAGCAGAGCCTTTCTGGAAGTCGTTGTCCTAAGTTGTACATTAGAATGGAATGTGCCAGGAGAAACCCCATATGTTCATGTCTCTAATACTGTTTCTTGTTTTTTCATTTTTTTAAATCGGGGTAAAGATTAGAATATTGTTTGTCCTAGGTGTACACAATCTGGTTCATTTGTACATTATATATGTCTATTCATGTACAGATAGATCCTCTTCCCATATTAAATATTACAGAGTGTTCCGTAGACCTCCCTTGCTATATGGTCGGTCTTTTTGATATATGAAAAATATGTATTTGTATACGTATACTAACACTATTCTTCATTTATCCATTCCCCCCACCTTTCCTTTTAGATGAGCATAGTTTGTTTTCTAAGTCTGTGAATGTCTCTCTCTGTGCAAATGTGTTCCTTTGTGTCAGTTATTAGATAACGCCTATAAGTGATATCATAGGATATAGGTCTTTTGCTTTCCGACTTACCTCATGCTTTGTGATTATCTCCAGGCTCATCTACGGTGCCTCAAAGAGCAGTGTTTCATTGTTTTCCATGGCTAATATTTCATTGTGTACATGGACCACTTCTTCTTTATCCATTCACCTGTTGATGGACATTTTGTTTGCTTCACTGTTTTGGCTATTGTGAATAAGGCTGCAGTGCAGCTGTTGCAGCCTGTGTCTTCTCAATACTGGTCTTCTCAGGTGAGAGGCCCAGTGGTACACCTGCTGGATTGAATGGTACGTCCATTTTTACTTTTAAACGCAGCTCCTTTCTGTTCTCATTATTGGCTGTTAACCACTTTACATCCCACCAGCAGCTAGTCGGGACACAGTTGTCTACAACCGCATCAGCATTTATTGTTTGTAGATTTTTGCTGTTGGTCAGTCGACTGGTGTGAGTTGAAACCTTTTTTGTAAATTAGATTGCATGAGTCAAATAATTCCTGAGGTTGAGCTTTTATCCATTTTCCTTTTTTTTAAAAAAGAGAGTGAGTTAAACTTACCTCTTCATACTATCTTCTTGAAAAACTTTACCTGTTTTGTATTTTTTTGTCCATTCCTTACTTCAGCACAATTTTTCAGGGCAGGTGTCCTTTACAGCCCTGAGTCCTTGTGAACGTTAAGTGACCATTAGCTGTGGGTTTAAAGCTGCTCTTGCGGGAAACGGCGACAAGGGAGCAGCCTTTCTCCTTTACCAAATCTGGTGACTAGTGCAGCAGAGCCTTAATGGAAGTCGTGTTTTAGGTTGTTAATTAGAATGGGATGTGCCAGGGAAAAGCCCTTTAAGTTTATGTTTCATTACTTCTTGTTCGTATATTTACCTTCATTTTCATTTTTTATCACAGCAAATTTGATTACAATGTTTTGTTTGTTCCAGGTGTGCAAGATGTGGTTCTTTCACACATATACATATGTGTATTCTTCTTCGGATCCTTTTCCCATGTAGGTTATGACACAATGTTGAGTAGTCTTTTCTTGGTAGTCCGTAGGTCTTTGGTGATTATATATTTCACATGTGTTTGTATATCTCTGTTAACCTCAATATCGTAATGTATCCAATCCTCACACCTTTCCATTTGGTGAACCGTAAGTTTTTTTTAATGAATCTGTGATTGCCTTTCTCTGTGAAAATATCTTCGTTGGTATCAAATTTTAGGTAACACCTATAAGTGATATGACAGTGGATGTGCCTTTTGCTTCCTCACTTAGTACAAGTTACGTGATTACTTCTAGACTCATCCATGGTGCTGCAAATGGTATTGTTTCATTTTTTCGCTAGCTAATATTCCATCTGTACCTGTAGCAGTTCTTCTTTGTCCACTCATCTGTCGGTGGACTCTTTGGTGACTTCCATATCTTGGCTATTGTAATACTGTGCACTGCAGATTTGCCTGCCTGTGTTTTTCCAATTCTGTTTTCTTAGGTTATAGGTCCAGGAATTGGCCTACTGGATCGTATGGTAGGAATGGTAGGAATTGGCCTACTGGATCGTACTGGATCAATGTGTACCTTTTAATGTCACCTCCATTCTGTTCTCATTAGTGGCTCTTTCCAGGTTACGTGCCACTTAAAGTGGAGGGTGTGCATTTCTCCACAACACCTTCAGCATTTATTCTTTGTAGTTTTTTGCTGATGGTAGTACATACTGGTGTGAGCTGATACCTCTTTGTGGTTGAATTTGCACGTGTCTCATAATCCGTTGAAATTGAGCTTTAAGGCATGTCTTTTTAATTTTTCAAGCTGTGATTACAGCTTATTTCTTCAAAGTGTTTTCTTAAAGTATGTGTCACACTTTGAAATGTTTTTTCCATTACCTCCTTCAAGACATTTTGAGGGCAGGTTTCATTTACAGCCCTGCAGTACTTGTTCATATGAAGTGAGCATAAGCACAGGCTTTAAAGCTGCTTTTGCAGGTAACGGCCAGAGGGTGGCAGCTTTTCTACGTTCCCCCCTCTGGTATCTAGGGAAACAGACCTCCGGCCAGTGGTGTTCCTCGGTTATAAATTAGAGTGGAATGTGCCCGGATAAACCCACAAATGCTGATGTCTCCTTACTTTATCTGTTTTTTAAATTTAATTTATATTTATTATTGGAGTAATATTCCATTGTGTACATGGACCAATTCTTCTTGGTGCATTCCTCTGTTGATGGACATTTTTGTTAATTCCAAGTGTTGGCTATGGTAAATATTGCTGGAGTGCAGGATTACCAGCCTGTGACTTTTTGATTCTTATTTTCTCAGGTGATAGGCCCAGCAGTGGGTGTGATTGATTGAATGGTTGCTCAATGTTTCCCTTTTCAAAGCACCTCCATTGTGTTTTCATTAGTGGCTCTTAACATGTCTCCCCTTACAACCAAGGGTGCGCATTTCTCCACAATCCCTTCAGCATTTATTGTTTGCAGCAGTTTTGCCAATGACCATTCTGAGTGATGTGAGCTGATGGTTTTTGTAATTTGGGTATGCATGTCATTAAAAATTCTAAAATTCATCATTTTTCCACACCTTTTTCTTTTCTGTTAAAAAACAAGGAAAAAGAAAAAAGTGTGAGTACAATATACCTCTTGAAATGGTCTTCTTGGAAGTTTTCCCTCTTTTGAATTTTTTCATCGATTTTTGACCCCAGGATTTTTTTGGAGGGCAGGTGTCATTTACAGAACTGCAAGTTGGTGAATATTTAGTGACCTTTAGCGGTGGGTTTAAAGATGCTATTGTGGGAAAGGGCCACAAGGAGGAAGCGTTTGTCCATTCACAAATCTGGGTATTAGGGCAGCAGAGCCTTTCTGGAAGTCGTTGTCCTAAGTTGTACATTAGAATGGAATGTGCCAGGAGAAACCCCATATGTTCATGTCTCTAATACTGTTTCTTGTTTTTTCATTTTTTTAAATCGGGGTAAAGATTAGAATATTGTTTGTCCTAGGTGTACACAATCTGGTTCATTTGTACATTATATATGTCTATTCATGTACAGATAGATCCTCTTCCCATATTAAATATTACAGAGTGTTCCGTAGACCTCCCTTGCTATATGGTCGGTCTTTTTGATATATGAAAAATATGTATTTGTATACGTATACTAACACTATTCTTCATTTATCCATTCCCCCCACCTTTCCTTTTAGATGAGCATAGTTTGTTTTCTAAGTCTGTGAATGTCTCTCTCTGTGCAAATGTGTTCATTTGTGTCAGTTATTAGATAACGCCTATAAGTGATATCATAGGATATAGGTCTTTTGCTTTCCGACTTACCTCATGCTTTGTGATTATCTCCAGGCTCATCTACGGTGCCTCAAAGAGCAGTGTTTCATTGTTTTCCATGGCTAATATTTCATTGTGTACATGGACCACTTCTTCTTTATCCATTCACCTGTTGATGGACATTTTGTTTGCTTCACTGTTTTGGCTATTGTGAATAAGGCTGCAGTGCAGCTGTTGCAGCCTGTGTCTTCTCAATACTGGTCTTCTCAGGTGAGAGGCCCAGTGGTACACCTGCTGGATTGAATGGTACGTCCATTTTTACTTTTAAACGCAGCTCCTTTCTGTTCTCATTATTGGCTGTTAACCACTTTACATCCCACCAGCAGCTAGTCGGGACACAGTTGTCTACAACCGCATCAGCATTTATTGTTTGTAGATTTTTGCTGTTGGTCAGTCGACTGGTGTGAGTTGAAACCTTTTTTGTAAATTAGATTGCATGAGTCAAATAATTCCTGAGGTTGAGCTTTTATCCATTTTCCTTTTTTTTAAAAAAGAGAGTGAGTTAAACTTACCTCTTCATACTATCTTCTTGAAAAACTTTACCTGTTTTGTATTTTTTTGTCCATTCCTTACTTCAGCACAATTTTTCAGGGCAGGTGTCCTTTACAGCCCTGAGTCCTTGTGAACGTTAAGTGACCATTAGCTGTGGGTTTAAAGCTGCTCTTGCGGGAAACGGCGACAAGGGAGCAGCCTTTCTCCTTTACCAAATCTGGTGACTAGTGCAGCAGAGCCTTAATGGAAGTCGTGTTTTAGGTTGTTAATTAGAATGGGATGTGCCAGGGAAAAGCCCTTTAAGTTTATGTTTCATTACTTCTTGTTCGTATATTTACCTTCATTTTCATTTTTTATCACAGCAAATTTGATTACAATGTTTTGTTTGTTCCAGGTGTGCAAGATGTGGTTCTTTCACACATATACATATGTGTATTCTTCTTCGGATCCTTTTCCCATGTAGGTTATGACACAATGTTGAGTAGTCTTTTCTTGGTAGTCCGTAGGTCTTTGGTGATTATATATTTCACATGTGTTTGTATATCTCTGTTAACCTCAATATCGTAATGTATCCAATCCTCACACCTTTCCATTTGGTGAACCGTAAGTTTTTTTTAATGAATCTGTGATTGCCTTTCTCTGTGAAAATATCTTCGTTGGTATCAAATTTTAGGTAACACCTATAAGTGATATGACAGTGGATGTGCCTTTTGCTTCCTCACTTAGTACAAGTTACGTGATTACTTCTAGACTCATCCATGGTGCTGCAAATGGTATTGTTTCATTTTTTCGCTAGCTAATATTCCATCTGTACCTGTAGCAGTTCTTCTTTGTCCACTCATCTGTCGGTGGACTCTTTGGTGACTTCCATATCTTGGCTATTGTAATACTGTGCACTGCAGATTTGCCTGCCTGTGTTTTTCCAATTCTGTTTTCTTAGGTTATAGGTCCAGGAATTGGCCTACTGGATCGTATGGTAGGAATGGTAGGAATTGGCCTACTGGATCGTACTGGATCAATGTGTACCTTTTAATGTCACCTCCATTCTGTTCTCATTAGTGGCTCTTTCCAGGTTACGTCCCACTTAAAGTGGAGGGTGTGCATTTCTCCACAACACCTTCAGCATTTATTCTTTGTAGTTTTTGGCTGATGGTAGTACATACTGGTGTGAGCTGATACCTCTTTGTGGTTGAATTTGCACGTGTCTCATAATCCGTTGAAATTGAGCTTTAAGGCATGTCTTTTTAATTTTTCAAGCTGTGATTACAGCTTATTTCTTCAAAGTGTTTTCTTAAAGTATGTGTCACACTTTGAAATGTTTTTTCCATTACCTCCTTCAAGACATTTTGAGGGCAGGTTTCATTTACAGCCCTGCAGTACTTGTTCATATGAAGTGAGCATAAGCACAGGCTTTAAAGCTGCTTTTGCAGGTAACGGCCAGAGGGTGGCAGCTTTTCTACGTTCCCCCCTCTGGTATCTAGGGAAACAGACCTCCGGCCAGTGGTGTTCCTCGGTTATAAATTAGAGTGGAATGTGCCCGGATAAACCCACAAATGCTGATGTCTCCTTACTTTATCTGTTTTTTAAATTTAATTTATATTTATTATTGGAGTAATATTCCATTGTGTACATGGACCAATTCTTCTTGGTGCATTCCTCTGTTGATGGACATTTTTGTTAATTCCAAGTGTTGGCTATGGTAAATATTGCTGGAGTGCAGGATTACCAGCCTGTGACTTTTTGATTCTTATTTTCTCAGGTGATAGGCCCAGCAGTGGGTGTGATTGATTGAATGGTTGCTCAATGTTTCCCTTTTCAAAGCACCTCCATTGTGTTTTCATTAGTGGCTCTTAACATGTCTCCCCTTACAACCAAGGGTGCGCATTTCTCCACAATCCCTTCAGCATTTATTGTTTGCAGCAGTTTTGCCAATGACCATTCTGAGTGATGTGAGCTGATGGTTTTTGTAATTTGGGTATGCATGTCATTAAAAATTCTAAAATTCATCATTTTTCCACACCTTTTTCTTTTCTGTTAAAAAACAAGGACAAAGAAAAAAGTGTGAGTACAATATACCTCTTGAAATGGTCTTCTTGGAAGTTTTCCCTCTTTTGAATTTTTTCATCGATTTTTGACCCCAGGATTTTTTTGGAGGGCAGGTGTCATTTACAGAACTGCAAGTTGGTGAATATTTAGTGACCTTTAGCGGTGGGTTTAAAGATGCTATTGTGGGAAAGGGCCACAAGGAGGAAGCGTTTGTCCATTCACAAATCTGGGTATTAGGGCAGCAGAGCCTTTCTGGAAGTCGTTGTCCTAAGTTGTACATTAGAATGGAATGTGCCAGGAGAAACCCCATATGTTCATGTCTCTAATACTGTTTCTTGTTTTTTCATTTTTTTAAATCGGGGTAAAGATTAGAATATTGTTTGTCCTAGGTGTACACAATCTGGTTCATTTGTACATTATATATGTCTATTCATGTACAGATAGATCCTCTTCCCATATTAAATATTACAGAGTGTTCCGTAGACCTCCCTTGCTATATGGTCGGTCTTTTTGATATATGAAAAATATGTATTTGTATACGTATACTAACACTATTCTTCATTTATCCATTCCCCCCACCTTTCCTTTTAGATGAGCATAGTTTGTTTTCTAAGTCTGTGAATGTCTCTCTCTGTGCAAATGTGTTCCTTTGTGTCAGTTATTAGATAACGCCTATAAGTGATATCATAGGATATAGGTCTTTTGCTTTCCGACTTACCTCATGCTTTGTGATTATCTCCAGGCTCATCTACGGTGCCTCAAAGAGCAGTGTTTCATTGTTTTCCATGGCTAATATTTCATTGTGTACATGGACCACTTCTTCTTTATCCATTCACCTGTTGATGGACATTTTGTTTGCTTCACTGTTTTGGCTATTGTGAATAAGGCTGCAGTGCAGCTGTTGCAGCCTGTGTCTTCTCAATACTGGTCTTCTCAGGTGAGAGGCCCAGTGGTACACCTGCTGGATTGAATGGTACGTCCATTTTTACTTTTAAACGCAGCTCCTTTCTGTTCTCATTATTGGCTGTTAACCACTTTACATCCCACCAGCAGCTAGTCGGGACACAGTTGTCTACAACCGCATCAGCATTTATTGTTTGTAGATTTTTGCTGTTGGTCAGTCGACTGGTGTGAGTTGAAACCTTTTTTGTAAATTAGATTGCATGAGTCAAATAATTCCTGAGGTTGAGCTTTTATCCATTTTCCTTTTTTTTAAAAAAGAGAGTGAGTTAAACTTACCTCTTCATACTATCTTCTTGAAAAACTTTACCTGTTTTGTATTTTTTTGTCCATTCCTTACTTCAGCACAATTTTTCAGGGCAGGTGTCCTTTACAGCCCTGAGTCCTTGTGAACGTTAAGTGACCATTAGCTGTGGGTTTAAAGCTGCTCTTGCGGGAAACGGCGACAAGGGAGCAGCCTTTCTCCTTTACCAAATCTGGTGACTAGTGCAGCAGAGCCTTAATGGAAGTCGTGTTTTAGGTTGTTAATTAGAATGGGATGTGCCAGGGAAAAGCCCTTTAAGTTTATGTTTCATTACTTCTTGTTCGTATATTTACCTTCATTTTCATTTTTTATCACAGCAAATTTGATTACAATGTTTTGTTTGTTCCAGGTGTGCAAGATGTGGTTCTTTCACACATATACATATGTGTATTCTTCTTCGGATCCTTTTCCCATGTAGGTTATGACACAATGTTGAGTAGTCTTTTCTTGGTAGTCCGTAGGTCTTTGGTGATTATATATTTCACATGTGTTTGTATATCTCTGTTAACCTCAATATCGTAATGTATCCAATCCTCACACCTTTCCATTTGGTGAACCGTAAGTTTTTTTTAATGAATCTGTGATTGCCTTTCTCTGTGAAAATATCTTCGTTGGTATCAAATTTTAGGTAACACCTATAAGTGATATGACAGTGGATGTGCCTTTTGCTTCCTCACTTAGTACAAGTTACGTGATTACTTCTAGACTCATCCATGGTGCTGCAAATGGTATTGTTTCATTTTTTCGCTAGCTAATATTCCATCTGTACCTGTAGCAGTTCTTCTTTGTCCACTCATCTGTCGGTGGACTCTTTGGTGACTTCCATATCTTGGCTATTGTAATACTGTGCACTGCAGATTTGCCTGCCTGTGTTTTTCCAATTCTGTTTTCTTAGGTTATAGGTCCAGGAATTGGCCTACTGGATCGTATGGTAGGAATGGTAGGAATTGGCCTACTGGATCGTACTGGATCAATGTGTACCTTTTAATGTCACCTCCATTCTGTTCTCATTAGTGGCTCTTTCCAGGTTACGTGCCACTTAAAGTGGAGGGTGTGCATTTCTCCACAACACCTTCAGCATTTATTCTTTGTAGTTTTTTGCTGATGGTAGTACATACTGGTGTGAGCTGATACCTCTTTGTGGTTGAATTTGCACGTGTCTCATAATCCGTTGAAATTGAGCTTTAAGGCATGTCTTTTTAATTTTTCAAGCTGTGATTACAGCTTATTTCTTCAAAGTGTTTTCTTAAAGTATGTGTCACACTTTGAAATGTTTTTTCCATTACCTCCTTCAAGACATTTTGAGGGCAGGTTTCATTTACAGCCCTGCAGTACTTGTTCATATGAAGTGAGCATAAGCACAGGCTTTAAAGCTGCTTTTGCAGGTAACGGCCAGAGGGTGGCAGCTTTTCTACGTTCCCCCCTCTGGTATCTAGGGAAACAGACCTCCGGCCAGTGGTGTTCCTGGGTTATAAATTAGAGTGGAATGTGCCCGGATAAACCCACAAATGCTGATGTCTCCTTACTTTATCTGTTTTTTAAATTTAATTTATATTTATTATTGGAGTAATATTCCATTGTGTACATGGACCAATTCTTCTTGGTGCATTCCTCTGTTGATGGACATTTTTGTTGGACAATTCCAAGTGTTGGCTATGGTAAATATTGCTGGAGTGCAGGATTACCAGCCTGTGACTTTTTGATTCTTATTTTCTCAGGTGATAGGCCCAGCAGTGGGTGTGATTGATTGAATGGTTGCTCAATGTTTCCCTTTTCAAAGCACCTCCATTGTGTTTTCATTAGTGGCTCTTAACATGTCTGCCCTTACAACCAAGGGTGCGCATTTCTCCACAATCCCTTCAGCATTTATTGTTTGCAGCAGTTTTGCCAATGACCATTCTGAGTGATGTGAGCTGATGGTTTTTGTAATTTGGGTATGCATGTCATTAAAAATTCTAAAATTCATCATTTTTCCACACCTTTTTCTTTTCTGTTAAAAAACAAGGACAAAGAAAAAAGTGTGAGTACAATATACCTCTTGAAATGGTCTTCTTGGAAGTTTTCCCTCTTTTGAATTTTTTCATCGATTTTTGACCCCAGGATTTTTTTGGAGGGCAGGTGTCATTTACAGAACTGCAAGTTGGTGAATATTTAGTGACCTTTAGCGGTGGGTTTAAAGATGCTATTGTGGGAAAGGGCCACAAGGAGGAAGCGTTTGTCCATTCACAAATCTGGGTATTAGGGCAGCAGAGCCTTTCTGGAAGTCGTTGTCCTAAGTTGTACATTAGAATGGAATGTGCCAGGAGAAACCCCATATGTTCATGTCTCTAATACTGTTTCTTGTTTTTTCATTTTTTTAAATCGGGGTAAAGATTAGAATATTGTTTGTCCTAGGTGTACACAATCTGGTTCATTTGTACATTATATATGTCTATTCATGTACAGATAGATCCTCTTCCCATATTAAATATTACAGAGTGTTCCGTAGACCTCCCTTGCTATATGGTCGGTCTTTTTGATATATGAAAAATATGTATTTGTATACGTATACTAACACTATTCTTCATTTATCCATTCCCCCCACCTTTCCTTTTAGATGAGCATAGTTTGTTTTCTAAGTCTGTGAATGTCTCTCTCTGTGCAAATGTGTTCATTTGTGTCAGTTATTAGATAACGCCTATAAGTGATATCATAGGATATAGGTCTTTTGCTTTCCGACTTACCTCATGCTTTGTGATTATCTCCAGGCTCATCTACGGTGCCTCAAAGAGCAGTGTTTCATTGTTTTCCATGGCTAATATTTCATTGTGTACATGGACCACTTCTTCTTTATCCATTCACCTGTTGATGGACATTTTGTTTGCTTCACTGTTTTGGCTATTGTGAATAAGGCTGCAGTGCAGCTGTTGCAGCCTGTGTCTTCTCAATACTGGTCTTCTCAGGTGAGAGGCCCAGTGGTACACCTGCTGGATTGAATGGTACGTCCATTTTTACTTTTAAACGCAGCTCCTTTCTGTTCTCATTATTGGCTGTTAACCACTTTACATCCCACCAGCAGCTAGTCGGGACACAGTTGTCTACAACCGCATCAGCATTTATTGTTTGTAGATTTTTGCTGTTGGTCAGTCGACTGGTGTGAGTTGAAACCTTTTTTGTAAATTAGATTGCATGAGTCAAATAATTCCTGAGGTTGAGCTTTTATCCATTTTCCTTTTTTTTAAAAAAGAGAGTGAGTTAAACTTACCTCTTCATACTATCTTCTTGAAAAACTTTACCTGTTTTGTATTTTTTTGTCCATTCCTTACTTCAGCACAATTTTTCAGGGCAGGTGTCCTTTACAGCCCTGAGTCCTTGTGAACGTTAAGTGACCATTAGCTGTGGGTTTAAAGCTGCTCTTGCGGGAAACGGCGACAAGGGAGCAGCCTTTCTCCTTTACCAAATCTGGTGACTAGTGCAGCAGAGCCTTAATGGAAGTCGTGTTTTAGGTTGTTAATTAGAATGGGATGTGCCAGGGAAAAGCCCTTTAAGTTTATGTTTCATTACTTCTTGTTCGTATATTTACCTTCATTTTCATTTTTTATCACAGCAAATTTGATTACAATGTTTTGTTTGTTCCAGGTGTGCAAGATGTGGTTCTTTCACACATATACATATGTGTATTCTTCTTCGGATCCTTTTCCCATGTAGGTTATGACACAATGTTGAGTAGTCTTTTCTTGGTAGTCCGTAGGTCTTTGGTGATTATATATTTCACATGTGTTTGTATATCTCTGTTAACCTCAATATCGTAATGTATCCAATCCTCACACCTTTCCATTTGGTGAACCGTAAGTTTTTTTTAATGAATCTGTGATTGCCTTTCTCTGTGAAAATATCTTCGTTGGTATCAAATTTTAGGTAACACCTATAAGTGATATGACAGTGGATGTGCCTTTTGCTTCCTCACTTAGTACAAGTTACGTGATTACTTCTAGACTCATCCATGGTGCTGCAAATGGTATTGTTTCATTTTTTCGCTAGCTAATATTCCATCTGTACCTGTAGCAGTTCTTCTTTGTCCACTCATCTGTCGGTGGACTCTTTGGTGACTTCCATATCTTGGCTATTGTAATACTGTGCACTGCAGATTTGCCTGCCTGTGTTTTTCCAATTCTGTTTTCTTAGGTTATAGGTCCAGGAATTGGCCTACTGGATCGTATGGTAGGAATGGTAGGAATTGGCCTACTGGATCGTACTGGATCAATGTGTACCTTTTAATGTCACCTCCATTCTGTTCTCATTAGTGGCTCTTTCCAGGTTACGTGCCACTTAAAGTGGAGGGTGTGCATTTCTCCACAACACCTTCAGCATTTATTCTTTGTAGTTTTTTGCTGATGGTAGTACATACTGGTGTGAGCTGATACCTCTTTGTGGTTGAATTTGCACGTGTCTCATAATCCGTTGAAATTGAGCTTTAAGGCATGTCTTTTTAATTTTTCAAGCTGTGATTACAGCTTATTTCTTCAAAGTGTTTTCTTAAAGTATGTGTCACACTTTGAAATGTTTTTTCCATTACCTCCTTCAAGACATTTTGAGGGCAGGTTTCATTTACAGCCCTGCAGTACTTGTTCATATGAAGTGAGCATAAGCACAGGCTTTAAAGCTGCTTTTGCAGGTAACGGCCAGAGGGTGGCAGCTTTTCTACGTTCCCCCCTCTGGTATCTAGGGAAACAGACCTCCGGCCAGTGGTGTTCCTCGGTTATAAATTAGAGTGGAATGTGCCCGGATAAACCCACAAATGCTGATGTCTCCTTACTTTATCTGTTTTTTAAATTTAATTTATATTTATTATTGGAGTAATATTCCATTGTGTACATGGACCAATTCTTCTTGGTGCATTCCTCTGTTGATGGACATTTTTGTTGGACAATTCCAAGTGTTGGCTATGGTAAATATTGCTGGAGTGCAGGATTACCAGCCTGTGACTTTTTGATTCTTATTTTCTCAGGTGATAGGCCCAGCAGTGGGTGTGATTGATTGAATGGTTGCTCAATGTTTCCCTTTTCAAAGCACCTCCATTGTGTTTTCATTAGTGGCTCTTAACATGTCTGCCCTTACAACCAAGGGTGCGCATTTCTCCACAATCCCTTCAGCATTTATTGTTTGCAGCAGTTTTGCCAATGACCATTCTGAGTGATGTGAGCTGATGGTTTTTGTAATTTGGGTATGCATGTCATTAAAAATTCTAAAATTCATCATTTTTCCACACCTTTTTCTTTTCTGTTAAAAAACAAGGAAAAAGAAAAAAGTGTGAGTACAATATACCTCTTGAAATGGTCTTCTTGGAAGTTTTCCCTCTTTTGAATTTTTTCATCGATTTTTGACCCCAGGATTTTTTTGGAGGGCAGGTGTCATTTACAGAACTGCAAGTTGGTGAATATTTAGTGACCTTTAGCGGTGGGTTTAAAGATGCTATTGTGGGAAAGGGCCACAAGGAGGAAGCGTTTGTCCATTCACAAATCTGGGTATTAGGGCAGCAGAGCCTTTCTGGAAGTCGTTGTCCTAAGTTGTACATTAGAATGGAATGTGCCAGGAGAAACCCCATATGTTCATGTCTCTAATACTGTTTCTTGTTTTTTCATTTTTTTAAATCGGGGTAAAGATTAGAATATTGTTTGTCCTAGGTGTACACAATCTGGTTCATTTGTACATTATATATGTCTATTCATGTACAGATAGATCCTCTTCCCATATTAAATATTACAGAGTGTTCCGTAGACCTCCCTTGCTATATGGTCGGTCTTTTTGATATATGAAAAATATGTATTTGTATACGTATACTAACACTATTCTTCATTTATCCATTCCCCCCACCTTTCCTTTTAGATGAGCATAGTTTGTTTTCTAAGTCTGTGAATGTCTCTCTCTGTGCAAATGTGTTCATTTGTGTCAGTTATTAGATAACGCCTATAAGTGATATCATAGGATATAGGTCTTTTGCTTTCCGACTTACCTCATGCTTTGTGATTATCTCCAGGCTCATCTACGGTGCCTCAAAGAGCAGTGTTTCATTGTTTTCCATGGCTAATATTTCATTGTGTACATGGACCACTTCTTCTTTATCCATTCACCTGTTGATGGACATTTTGTTTGCTTCACTGTTTTGGCTATTGTGAATAAGGCTGCAGTGCAGCTGTTGCAGCCTGTGTCTTCTCAATACTGGTCTTCTCAGGTGAGAGGCCCAGTGGTACACCTGCTGGATTGAATGGTACGTCCATTTTTACTTTTAAACGCAGCTCCTTTCTGTTCTCATTATTGGCTGTTAACCACTTTACATCCCACCAGCAGCTAGTCGGGACACAGTTGTCTACAACCGCATCAGCATTTATTGTTTGTAGATTTTTGCTGTTGGTCAGTCGACTGGTGTGAGTTGAAACCTTTTTTGTAAATTAGATTGCATGAGTCAAATAATTCCTGAGGTTGAGCTTTTATCCATTTTCCTTTTTTTTAAAAAAGAGAGTGAGTTAAACTTACCTCTTCATACTATCTTCTTGAAAAACTTTACCTGTTTTGTATTTTTTTGTCCATTCCTTACTTCAGCACAATTTTTCAGGGCAGGTGTCCTTTACAGCCCTGAGTCCTTGTGAACGTTAAGTGACCATTAGCTGTGGGTTTAAAGCTGCTCTTGCGGGAAACGGCGACAAGGGAGCAGCCTTTCTCCTTTACCAAATCTGGTGACTAGTGCAGCAGAGCCTTAATGGAAGTCGTGTTTTAGGTTGTTAATTAGAATGGGATGTGCCAGGGAAAAGCCCTTTAAGTTTATGTTTCATTACTTCTTGTTCGTATATTTACCTTCATTTTCATTTTTTATCACAGCAAATTTGATTACAATGTTTTGTTTGTTCCAGGTGTGCAAGATGTGGTTCTTTCACACATATACATATGTGTATTCTTCTTCGGATCCTTTTCCCATGTAGGTTATGACACAATGTTGAGTAGTCTTTTCTTGGTAGTCCGTAGGTCTTTGGTGATTATATATTTCACATGTGTTTGTATATCTCTGTTAACCTCAATATCGTAATGTATCCAATCCTCACACCTTTCCATTTGGTGAACCGTAAGTTTTTTTTAATGAATCTGTGATTGCCTTTCTCTGTGAAAATATCTTCGTTGGTATCAAATTTTAGGTAACACCTATAAGTGATATGACAGTGGATGTGCCTTTTGCTTCCTCACTTAGTACAAGTTACGTGATTACTTCTAGACTCATCCATGGTGCTGCAAATGGTATTGTTTCATTTTTTCGCTAGCTAATATTCCATCTGTACCTGTAGCAGTTCTTCTTTGTCCACTCATCTGTCGGTGGACTCTTTGGTGACTTCCATATCTTGGCTATTGTAATACTGTGCACTGCAGATTTGCCTGCCTGTGTTTTTCCAATTCTGTTTTCTTAGGTTATAGGTCCAGGAATTGGCCTACTGGATCGTATGGTAGGAATGGTAGGAATTGGCCTACTGGATCGTACTGGATCAATGTGTACCTTTTAATGTCACCTCCATTCTGTTCTCATTAGTGGCTCTTTCCAGGTTACGTGCCACTTAAAGTGGAGGGTGTGCATTTCTCCACAACACCTTCAGCATTTATTCTTTGTAGTTTTTTGCTGATGGTAGTACATACTGGTGTGAGCTGATACCTCTTTGTGGTTGAATTTGCACGTGTCTCATAATCCGTTGAAATTGAGCTTTAAGGCATGTCTTTTTAATTTTTCAAGCTGTGATTACAGCTTATTTCTTCAAAGTGTTTTCTTAAAGTATGTGTCACACTTTGAAATGTTTTTTCCATTACCTCCTTCAAGACATTTTGAGGGCAGGTTTCATTTACAGCCCTGCAGTACTTGTTCATATGAAGTGAGCATAAGCACAGGCTTTAAAGCTGCTTTTGCAGGTAACGGCCAGAGGGTGGCAGCTTTTCTACGTTCCCCCCTCTGGTATCTAGGGAAACAGACCTTCGGCCAGTGGTGTTCCTCGGTTATAAATTAGAGTGGAATGTGCCCGGATAAACCCACAAATGCTGATGTCTCCTTACTTTATCTGTTTTTTAAATTTAATTTATATTTATTATTGGAGTAATATTCCATTGTGTACATGGACCAATTCTTCTTGGTGCATTCCTCTGTTGATGGACATTTTTGTTGGACAATTCCAAGTGTTGGCTATGGTAAATATTGCTGGAGTGCAGGATTACCAGCCTGTGACTTTTTGATTCTTATTTTCTCAGGTGATAGGCCCAGCAGTGGGTGTGATTGATTGAATGGTTGCTCAATGTTTCCCTTTTCAAAGCACCTCCATTGTGTTTTCATTAGTGGCTCTTAACATGTCTGCCCTTACAACCAAGGGTGCGCATTTCTCCACAATCCCTTCAGCATTTATTGTTTGCAGCAGTTTTGCCAATGACCATTCTGAGTGATGTGAGCTGATGGTTTTTGTAATTTGGGTATGCATGTCATTAAAAATTCTAAAATTCATCATTTTTCCACACCTTTTTCTTTTCTGTTAAAAAACAAGGAAAAAGAAAAAAGTGTGAGTACAATATACCTCTTGAAATGGTCTTCTTGGAAGTTTTCCCTCTTTTGAATTTTTTCATCGATTTTTGACCCCAGGATTTTTTTGGAGGGCAGGTGTCATTTACAGAACTGCAAGTTGGTGAATATTTAGTGACCTTTAGCGGTGGGTTTAAAGATGCTATTGTGGGAAAGGGCCACAAGGAGGAAGCGTTTGTCCATTCACAAATCTGGGTATTAGGGCAGCAGAGCCTTTCTGGAAGTCGTTGTCCTAAGTTGTACATTAGAATGGAATGTGCCAGGAGAAACCCCATATGTTCATGTCTCTAATACTGTTTCTTGTTTTTTCATTTTTTTAAATCGGGGTAAAGATTAGAATATTGTTTGTCCTAGGTGTACACAATCTGGTTCATTTGTACATTATATATGTCTATTCATGTACAGATAGATCCTCTTCCCATATTAAATATTACAGAGTGTTCCGTAGACCTCCCTTGCTATATGGTCGGTCTTTTTGATATATGAAAAATATGTATTTGTATACGTATACTAACACTATTCTTCATTTATCCATTCCCCCCACCTTTCCTTTTAGATGAGCATAGTTTGTTTTCTAAGTCTGTGAATGTCTCTCTCTGTGCAAATGTGTTCCTTTGTGTCAGTTATTAGATAACGCCTATAAGTGATATCATAGGATATAGGTCTTTTGCTTTCCGACTTACCTCATGCTTTGTGATTATCTCCAGGCTCATCTACGGTGCCTCAAAGAGCAGTGTTTCATTGTTTTCCATGGCTAATATTTCATTGTGTACATGGACCACTTCTTCTTTATCCATTCACCTGTTGATGGACAT
Organism: Eubalaena glacialis; assembly: GCF_028564815.1. Classification (NCBI taxonomy): domain Eukaryota; kingdom Metazoa; phylum Chordata; class Mammalia; order Artiodactyla; family Balaenidae; genus Eubalaena; species Eubalaena glacialis. The sequence continues at coordinate 97,274,591 of NC_083717.1, read as the reverse complement.
TTTGTTTGCTTCACTGTTTTGGCTATTGTGAATAAGGCTGCAGTGCAGCTGTTGCAGCCTGTGTCTTCTCAATACTGGTCTTCTCAGGTGAGAGGCCCAGTGGTACACCTGCTGGATTGAATGGTACGTCCATTTTTACTTTTAAACGCAGCTCCTTTCTGTTCTCATTATTGGCTGTTAACCACTTTACATCCCACCAGCAGCTAGTCGGGACACAGTTGTCTACAACCGCATCAGCATTTATTGTTTGTAGATTTTTGCTGTTGGTCAGTCGACTGGTGTGAGTTGAAACCTTTTTTGTAAATTAGATTGCATGAGTCAAATAATTCCTGAGGTTGAGCTTTTATCCATTTTCCTTTTTTTTAAAAAAGAGAGTGAGTTAAACTTACCTCTTCATACTATCTTCTTGAAAAACTTTACCTGTTTTGTATTTTTTTGTCCATTCCTTACTTCAGCACAATTTTTCAGGGCAGGTGTCCTTTACAGCCCTGAGTCCTTGTGAACGTTAAGTGACCATTAGCTGTGGGTTTAAAGCTGCTCTTGCGGGAAACGGCGACAAGGGAGCAGCCTTTCTCCTTTACCAAATCTGGTGACTAGTGCAGCAGAGCCTTAATGGAAGTCGTGTTTTAGGTTGTTAATTAGAATGGGATGTGCCAGGGAAAAGCCCTTTAAGTTTATGTTTCATTACTTCTTGTTCGTATATTTACCTTCATTTTCATTTTTTATCACAGCAAATTTGATTACAATGTTTTGTTTGTTCCAGGTGTGCAAGATGTGGTTCTTTCACACATATACATATGTGTATTCTTCTTCGGATCCTTTTCCCATGTAGGTTATGACACAATGTTGAGTAGTCTTTTCTTGGTAGTCCGTAGGTCTTTGGTGATTATATATTTCACATGTGTTTGTATATCTCTGTTAACCTCAATATCGTAATGTATCCAATCCTCACACCTTTCCATTTGGTGAACCGTAAGTTTTTTTTAATGAATCTGTGATTGCCTTTCTCTGTGAAAATATCTTCGTTGGTATCAAATTTTAGGTAACACCTATAAGTGATATGACAGTGGATGTGCCTTTTGCTTCCTCACTTAGTACAAGTTACGTGATTACTTCTAGACTCATCCATGGTGCTGCAAATGGTATTGTTTCATTTTTTCGCTAGCTAATATTCCATCTGTACCTGTAGCAGTTCTTCTTTGTCCACTCATCTGTCGGTGGACTCTTTGGTGACTTCCATATCTTGGCTATTGTAATACTGTGCACTGCAGATTTGCCTGCCTGTGTTTTTCCAATTCTGTTTTCTTAGGTTATAGGTCCAGGAATTGGCCTACTGGATCGTATGGTAGGAATGGTAGGAATTGGCCTACTGGATCGTACTGGATCAATGTGTACCTTTTAATGTCACCTCCATTCTGTTCTCATTAGTGGCTCTTTCCAGGTTACGTGCCACTTAAAGTGGAGGGTGTGCATTTCTCCACAACACCTTCAGCATTTATTCTTTGTAGTTTTTTGCTGATGGTAGTACATACTGGTGTGAGCTGATACCTCTTTGTGGTTGAATTTGCACGTGTCTCATAATCCGTTGAAATTGAGCTTTAAGGCATGTCTTTTTAATTTTTCAAGCTGTGATTACAGCTTATTTCTTCAAAGTGTTTTCTTAAAGTATGTGTCACACTTTGAAATGTTTTTTCCATTACCTCCTTCAAGACATTTTGAGGGCAGGTTTCATTTACAGCCCTGCAGTACTTGTTCATATGAAGTGAGCATAAGCACAGGCTTTAAAGCTGCTTTTGCAGGTAACGGCCAGAGGGTGGCAGCTTTTCTACGTTCCCCCCTCTGGTATCTAGGGAAACAGACCTCCGGCCAGTGGTGTTCCTCGGTTATAAATTAGAGTGGAATGTGCCCGGATAAACCCACAAATGCTGATGTCTCCTTACTTTATTTGTTTTTTAAATTTAATTTATATTTATTATTGGAGTAATATTCCATTGTGTACATGGACCAATTCTTCTTGGTGCATTCCTCTGTTGATGGACATTTTTGTTAATTCCAAGTGTTGGCTATGGTAAATATTGCTGGAGTGCAGGATTACCAGCCTGTGACTTTTTGATTCTTATTTTCTCAGGTGATAGGCCCAGCAGTGGGTGTGATTGATTGAATGGTTGCTCAATGTTTCCCTTTTCAAAGCACCTCCATTGTGTTTTCATTAGTGGCTCTTAACATGTCTGCCCTTACAACCAAGGGTGCGCATTTCTCCACAATCCCTTCAGCATTTATTGTTTGCAGCAGTTTTGCCAATGACCATTCTGAGTGATGTGAGCTGATGGTTTTTGTAATTTGGGTATGCATGTCATTAAAAATTCTAAAATTCATCATTTTTCCACACCTTTTTCTTTTCTGTTAAAAAACAAGGACAAAGAAAAAAGTGTGAGTACAATATACCTCTTGAAATGGTCTTCTTGGAAGGTTTCCCTCTTTTGAATTTTTTCATCGATTTTTGACCCCAGGATTTTTTTGGAGGGCAGGTGTCATTTACAGAACTGCAAGTTGGTGAATATTTAGTGACCTTTAGCAGTGGGTTTAAAGATGCTGTTGTGGGAACGGGCCACAAGGAGGAAGCATTTGTCCATTCACAAATCTGGGTATTAGGGCAGCAGAGCCTTTCTGGAAGTCGTTGTCCTATGTTGTAAATTAGAATGGAATGTGCCAGGAGAAACCCCATAAGTTCATGTTTCTAATACTGTTTCTTGTTTTTTCATTTTTTTAAATCGGGGTAAAGATTAGAATATTGTTTGTCCTAGGTGTACACAATCTGGTTCATTTGTACATTATATATGTCTATTCATGTACAGATCCTCTTCCCATATTAAATATTACAGAGTGTTCCGTAGACCTCCCTTGCTATATGGTCGGTCTTTTTGATATATGAAAAATATGTATTTGTATACATATACTAACACTATTCTTCATTTATCCATTCCCCCCACCTTTCCTTTTAGATGAGCATAGTTTGTTTTCTAAGTCTGTGAATGTCACTCTCTGTGCAAATGTGTTCATTTGTGTCAGTTATTAGATAACGCCTATAAGTGATATCATAGGATATAGGTCTTTTGCTTTCCGACTTACCTCATGCTTTGTGATTATCTCCAGGCTCATCTATGGTGCCTCAAAGAGCAGTGTTTCATTGTTTTCCATGGCTAATATTTCATTGTGTACATGGACCACTTCTTTATCCATTCACCTGTTGATGGACATTTTGCTTGCTTCACTGTTTTGGCTATTGTGAATAAGGCTGCAGTGCAGCTGTTGCAGCCTGTGTCTTCTCAATACTGGTCTTCTCAGGTGAGAGGCCCAGTGGTACACCTGCTGGATTGAATGGTACGTCCATTTTTACTTTTAAACGCAGCTCCTTTCTGTTCTCATTATTGGCTGTTAACCACTTTACATCCCACCAGCAGCTAGTCGGGACACAGTTGTCTACAACCGCATCAGCATTTATTGTTTGTAGATTTTTGCTGTTGGTCAGTCGACTGGTGTGAGTTGAAACCTTTTTTGTAAATTAGATTGCATGAGTCAAATAATTCCTGAGGTTGAGCTTTTATCCATTTTCCTTTTTTTTTAAAAAAGAGAGTGAGTTAAACTTACCTCTTCATACTATCTTCTTGAAAAACTTTACCTGTTTTGTATTTTTTTGTCCATTCCTTACTTCAGCACAATTTTTCAGGGCAGGTGTCCTTTACAGCCCTGAGTCCTTGTGAATGTTAAGTGACCATTAGCTGTGGGTTTAAAGCTGCTCTTGCGGGAAACAGCGACAAGGGAGCAGCCTTTCTCCTTTACCAAATCTGGTGACTAGTGCAGCAGAGCCTTAATGGAAGTCGTGTTTTAGGTTGTTAATTAGAATGGGATGTGCCAGGGAAAAGCCCTTTAAGTTTATGTTTCATTACTTCTTGTTCGTATATTTACCTTCATTTTCATTTTTTATCACAGCAAATTTGATTACAATGTTTTGTTTGTTCCAGGTGTGCAAGATGTGGTTCTTTCACACATATACATATGTGTATTCTTCTTCGGATCCTTTTCCCATGTAGGTTATGACACAATGTTGAGTAGTCTTTTCTTGGTAGTCCGTAGGTCTTTGGTGATTATATATTTCACATGTGTTTGTATATCTCTGTTAACCTCAATATCGTAATGTATCCAATCCTCACACCTTTCCATTTGGTGAACCGTAAGTTTTTTTAATGAATCTGTGATTGCCTTTCTCTGTGAAAATATCTTCATTGGTATCAAATTTTAGGTAACACCTATAAGTGATATGACAGTGGATGTGCCTTTTGCTTCCTCACTTAGTACAAGTTACGTGATTACTTCTAGACTCATCCATGGTGCTGCAAATGGTATTGTTTCATTTTTTCGCTAGCTAATATTCCATCTGTACCTGTAGCAGTTCTTCTTTGTCCACTCATCTGTCGGTGGACTCTTTGGTGACTTCCATATCTTGGCTATTGTAATACTGTGCACTGCAGATTTGCCTGCCTGTGTTTTTCCAATTCTGTTTTCTTAGGTTATAGGTCCAGGAATTGGCCTACTGGATCGTATGGTAGGAATGGTAGGAATTGGCCTACTGGATCGTACTGGATCAATGTGTACATTTTAATGTCACCTCCATTCTGTTCTCATTAGTGGCTCTTTCCAGGTTACGTCCCACTTAAAGTGGAGGGTGTGCATTTCTCCACAACACCTTCAGCATTTATTCTTTGTAGTTTTTTGCTGATGGTAGTACATACTGGTGTGAGCTGATACCTCTTTGTGGTTGAATTTGCACGTGTCTCATAATCCATTGAAATTGAGCTTTAAGGCATGTCCTTTTAATTTTTCAAGCTGTGATTACAGCTTATTTCTTCAAAGTGTTTTCTTAAAGTATGTGTCACACTTTGAAATGTTTTTTCCATTACCTCCTTCAAGACATTTTGAGGGCAGGTTTCATTTACAGCCCTGCAGTACTTGTTCATATGAAGTGAGCATAAGCACAGGCTTTAAAGCTGCTTTTGCAGGTAACGGCCAGAGGGTGGCAGCTTTTCTACGTTCCCCCCTCTGGTATCTAGGGAAACAGACCTCCGGCCAGTGGTGTTCCTGGGTTATAAATTAGAGTGGAATGTGCCCGGATAAACCCACAAATGCTGATGTCTCCTTACTTTATCTGTTTTTTAAATTTAATTTATATTTATTATTGGAGTAATATTCCATTGTGTACATGGACCAATTCTTCTTGGTGCATTCCTCTGTTGATGGACATTTTTGTTAATTCCAAGTGTTGGCTATGGTAAATATTGCTGGAGTGCAGGATTACCAGCCTGTGACTTTTTGATTATTTTCTCAGGTGATAGGCCCAGCAGTGGGTGTGATTGATTGAATGGTTGCTCAATGTTTCCCTTTTCAAAGCACCTCCATTGTGTTTTCATTAGTGGCTCTTAACATGTCTCCCCTTACAACCAAGGGTGCGCATTTCTCCACAATCCCTTCAGCATTTATTGTTTGCAGCAGTTTTGCCAATGACCATTCTTAGTGATGTGAGCTGATGGTTTTTGTAATTTGGGTATGCATGTCATTAAAAATTCTAAAATTCATCATTTTTCCACACCTTTTTCTTTTCTGTTAAAAAACAAGGAAAAAGAAAAAAGTGTGAGTACAATATACCTCTTGAAATGGTCTTCTTGGAAGTTTTCCCTCTTTTGAATTTTTTCATCGATTTTTGACCCCAGGATTTTTTTGGAGGGCAGGTGTCATTTACAGAACTGCAAATTGGTGAATATTTAGTGACCTTTAGCGGTGGGTTTAAAGATGCTATTGTGGGAAAGGGCCACAAGGAGGAAGCGTTTGTCCATTCACAAATCTGGGTATTAGGGCAGCAGAGCCTTTCTGGAAGTCGTTGTCCTAGGTTGTAAATTAGAATGGAATGTGCCAGGAGAAACCCCATAAGTTCATGTTTCTAATACTGTTTCTTGTTTTTTAATTTTTTTAAATCGGGGTAAAGATTAGAATATTGTTTGTCCTAGGTGTACACAATCTGGTTCATTTGTACATTATATATGTCTATTCATGTACAGATAGATCCTCTTCCCATATTAAATATTACAGAGTGTTCCGTAGACCTCCCTTGCTATATGGTCGGTCTTTTTGATATATGAAAAATATGTATTTGTATACGTATACTAACACTATTCTTCATTTATCCATTCCCCCCACCTTTCCTTTTAGATGAGCATAGTTTGTTTTCTAAGTCTGTGAATGTCTCTCTCTGTGCAAATGTGTTCATTTGTGTCAGTTATTAGATAACGCCTATAAGTGATATCATAGGATATAGGTCTTTTGCTTTCCGACTTACCTCATGCTTTGTGATTATCTCCAGGCTCATCTACGGTGCCTCAAAGAGCAGTGTTTCATTGTTTTCCATGGCTAATATTTCATTGTGTACATGGACCACTTCTTCTTTATCCATTCACCTGTTGATGGACATTTTGTTTGCTTCACTGTTTTGGCTATTGTGAATAAGGCTGCAGTGCAGCTGTTGCAGCCTGTGTCTTCTCAATACTGGTCTTCTCAGGTGAGAGGCCCAGTGGTACACCTGCTGGATTGAATGGTACGTCCATTTTTACTTTTAAACGCAGCTCCTTTCTGTTCTCATTATTGGCTGTTAACCACTTTACATCCCACCAGCAGCTAGTCGGGACACAGTTGTCTACAACCGCATCAGCATTTATTGTTTGTAGATTTTTGCTGTTGGTCAGTCGACTGGTGTGAGTTGAAACCTTTTTTGTAAATTAGATTGCATGAGTCAAATAATTCCTGAGGTTGAGCTTTTATCCATTTTCCTTTTTTTTAAAAAAGAGAGTGAGTTAAACTTACCTCTTCATACTATCTTCTTGAAAAACTTTACCTGTTTTGTATTTTTTTGTCCATTCCTTACTTCAGCACAATTTTTCAGGGCAGGTGTCCTTTACAGCCCTGAGTCCTTGTGAATGTTAAGTGACCATTAGCTGTGGGTTTAAAGCTGCTCTTGCGGGAAACGGCGACAAGGGAGCAGCCTTTCTCCTTTACCAAATCTGGTGACTAGTGCAGCAGAGCCTTAATGGAAGTCGTGTTTTAGGTTGTTAATTAGAATGGGATGTGCCAGGGAAAAGCCCTTTAAGTTTATGTTTCATTACTTCTTGTTCGTATATTTACCTTCATTTTCATTTTTTATCACAGCAAATTTGATTACAATGTTTTGTTTGTTCCAGGTGTGCAAGATGTGGTTCTTTCACACATATACATATGTGTATTCTTCTTCGGATCCTTTTCCCATGTAGGTTATGACACAATGTTGAGTAGTCTTTTCTTGGTAGTCCGTAGGTCTTTGGTGATTATATATTTCACATGTGTTTGTATATCTCTGTTAACCTCAATATCGTAATGTATCCAATCCTCACACCTTTCCATTTGGTGAACCGTAAGTTTTTTTAATGAATCTGTGATTGCCTTTCTCTGTGAAAATATCTTCGTTGGTATCAAATTTTAGGTAACACCTATAAGTGATATGACAGTGGATGTGCCTTTTGCTTCCTCACTTAGTACAAGTTACGTGATTACTTCTAGGCTCATCCATGGTGCTGCAAATGGTATTGTTTCATTTTTTCGCTAGCTAATATTCCATCTGTACCTGTAGCAGTTCTTCTTTGTCCACTCATCTGTCGGTGGACTCTTTGGTGACTTCCATATCTTGGCTATTGTAATACTGTGCACTGCAGATTTGCCTGCCTGTGTTTTTCCAATTCTGTTTTCTTAGGTTATAGGTCCAGGAATTGGCCTACTGGATCGTATGGTAGGAATGGTAGGAATTGGCCTACTGGATCGTACTGGATCAATGTGTACCTTTTAATGTCACCTCCATTCTGTTCTCATTAGTGGCTCTTTCCAGGTTACGTGCCACTTAAAGTGGAGGGTGTGCATTTCTCCACAACACCTTCAGCATTTATTCTTTGTAGTTTTTTGCTGATGGTAGTACATACTGGTGTGAGCTGATACCTCTTTGTGGTTGAATTTGCACGTGTCTCATAATCCGTTGAAATTGAGCTTTAAGGCATGTCTTTTTAATTTTTCAAGCTGTGATTACAGCTTATTTCTTCAAAGTGTTTTCTTAAAGTATGTGTCACACTTTGAAATGTTTTTTCCGTTACCTCCTTCAAGACATTTTGAGGGCAGGTTTCATTTACAGCCCTGCAGTACTTGTTCATATGAAGTGAGCATAAGCACAGGCTTTAAAGCTGCTTTTGCAGGTAACGGCCAGAGGGTGGCAGCTTTTCTACGTTCCCCCCTCTGGTATCTAGGGAAACAGACCTCCGGCCAGTGGTGTTCCTCGGTTATAAATTAGAGTGGAATGTGCCCGGATAAACCCACAAATGCTGATGTCTCCTTACTTTATTTGTTTTTTAAATTTAATTTATATTTATTATTGGAGTAATATTCCATTGTGTACATGGACCAATTCTTCTTGGTGCATTCCTCTGTTGATGGACATTTTTGTTAATTCCAAGTGTTGGCTATGGTAAATATTGCTGGAGTGCAGGATTACCAGCCTGTGACTTTTTGATTCTTATTTTCTCAGGTGATAGGCCCAGCAGTGGGTGTGATTGATTGAATGGTTGCTCAATGTTTCCCTTTTCAAAGCACCTCCATTGTGTTTTCATTAGTGGCTCTTAACATGTCTGCCCTTACAACCAAGGGTGCGCATTTCTCCACAATCCCTTCAGCATTTATTGTTTGCAGCAGATTTGCCAATGACCATTCTGAGCGATGTGAGCTGATGGTTTTTGTAATTTGGGTATGCATGTCATTAAAAATTCTAAAATTCATCATTTTTCCACACCTTTTTCTTTTCTGTTAAAAAACAAGGAAAAAGAAAAAAGTGTGAGTACAATATACCTCTTGAAATGGTCTTCTTGGAAGTTTTCCCTCTTTTGAATTTTTTCATCGATTTTTGACCCCAGGATTTTTTTGGAGGGCAGGTGTCATTTACAGAACTGCAAGTTGATGAATATTTAGTGACCTTTAGCAGTGGGTTTAAAGATGCTGTTGTGGGAAAGGGCCACAAGGAGGAAGCATTTGTCCATTCACAAATCTGGGTATTAGGGCAGCAGAGCCTTTCTGGAAGTCGTTGTCCTAGGTTGTAAATTAGAATGGAATGTGCCAGGAGAAACCCCATAAGTTCATGTTTCTAATACTGTTTCTTGTTTTTTCATTTTTTTAAATCGGGGTAAAGATTAGAATATTGTTTGTCCTAGGTGTACACAATCTGGTTCATTTGTACATTATATATGTCTATTCATGTACAGATCCTCTTCCCATATTAAATATTACAGAGTGTTCCGTAGATCTCCCTTGCTATATGGTCAGTCTTATTGATATATGAAAAATATGTATTTGTATACATATACTAACACTATTCTTCATTTATCCATTCCCCCCACCTTTCCTTTTAGATGAGCATAGTTTGTTTTCTAAGTCTGTGAATGTCACTCTCTGTGCAAATGTGTTCATTTGTGTCAGTTATTAGATAACGCCTATAAGTGATATCATAGGATATAGGTCTTTTGCTTTCCGACTTACCTCATGCTTTGTGATTATCTCCAGGCTCATCTATGGTGCCTCAAAGAGCAGTGTTTCATTGTTTTCCATGGCTAATATTTCATTGTGTACATGGACCACTTCTTTATCCATTCACCTGTTGATGGACATTTTGCTTGCTTCACTGTTTTGGCTATTGTGAATAAGGCTGCAGTGCAGCTGTTGCAGCCTGTGTCTTCTCAATACTGGTCTTCTCAGGTGAGAGGCCCAGTGGTACGCCTGTTGGATTGAATAGTACGTCCATTTTTACTTTTAAAGGCAGCTCCTTTCTGTTCTCATTATTGGTTGTTAACCACTTTACATCCCACCAGCAGCTAGAGGGGACACAGTTCTCTACAACCGCATCTGCATTTGTTGTTTGTAGAGTTTTTGCTGTTGGTCAGTCGACTGGTGTGAGTTGAAACCTTTTTTGTAAATTAGATTGCATGAGTCAAATAATTCCTGAAGTTGAGCTTTTATCCATTTTCCTTTTTTTTAAACAAGAGACTGAGTAAAACTTACCTCTTCATACTATCTTCTTGAAAAACTTTACCTGTTTTGTATTTTTTTGTCCATTCCTTACTTCAGCACAATTTTTCAGGGCAGGTGTCCTTTACAGCCCTGAGTCCTTGTGAATGTTAAGTGACCATTAGCTGTGGGTTTAAAGCTGCTCTTGCGGGAAATGGCGACAAGGGAGCAGCCTTTCTCCTTTACCAAATCTGGTGACTAGTGCAGCAGAGCCTTAATGGAAGTCGTGTTTTAGGTTGTTAATTAGAATGGGATGTGCCAGGGAAAAGCCCTTTAAGTTTATGTTTCATTACTTCTTGTTCGTATATTTACCTTCATTTTCATTTTTTATCACAGCAAATTTGATTACAATGTTTTGTTTGTTCCAGGTGTGCAAGATGTGGTTCTTTCACACATATACATATGTGTATTCTTCTTCGGATCCTTTTCCCATGTAGGTTATGACACAATGTTGAGTAGTCTTTTCTTGGTAGTCCGTAGGTCTTTGGTGATTATATATTTCACATGTGTTTGTATATCTCTGTTAACCTCAATATCGTAATGTGTCCAATCCTCACACCTTTCTATTTGGTGAACCGTAAGTTTTTTTAATGAATCTGTGATTGCCTTTCTCTGTGAAAATATCTTCGTTGGTATCAATTTTTAGGTAACACCTATAAGTGATATGATAGTGGATGTGCCTTTTGCTTCCTCACTTAGTACGAGTTACGTGATTACTTCTAGACTCATCCATGGTGCTGCAAATGGTATTGTTTCATTTTTTCGCTAGCTAATTTTCCATCTGTACCTGTAGCAGTTCTTCTTTGTCCACTCATCTGTCGGTGGACTCTTTGGTGACTTCCATATCTTGGCTATTGTAATACTGTGCACTGCAGATTTGCCTGCCTGTGTCTTTCCAACTCTGTTTTCTTAGGCTATAGGTACAGGAATTGGCCTGCTGGGTCATATGGTAGCACAATCCTTTTAATGTCACCTCCATTCTGTTCTCATTAGTGGCTCTTTCCAGGTTATGTGCCACTTAAAGTTGAGGGTATGCATTTCTGCACAACACCTTCAGCATTTATTGTTTGTAGCAGTTTTGCCAATGACCATTCTGAGTGATGTGAGCTGATGGTTTTTGTAATTTGGGTATGCATGTCATTAAAAATTCTAAAATTCATCATTTTTCCACACCTTTCTCTTTTCTGTTAAAAAACAAGGACAAAGAAAAAAGTGTGAGTACAATATACCTCTTGAAATGGTCTTCTTGGAAGGTTTCCCTCTTTTGAATTTTTTCATCGATTTTTGACCCCAGGATTTTTTTGGAGGGCAGGTGTCATTTACAGAACTGCAAGTTGGTGAATATTTAGTGACCTTTAGCAGTGGGTTTAAAGATGCTGTTGTGGGAAAGGGCCACAAGGAGGAAGCATTTGTCCATTCACAAATCTGGGTATTAGGGCAGCAGAGCCTTTCTGGAAGTCGTTGTCCTAGGTTGTAAATTAGAATGGAATGTGCCAGGAGAAACCCCATAAGTTCATGTTTCTAATACTGTTTCTTGTTTTTTCATTTTTTTAAATCGGGGTAAAGATTAGAATATTGTTTGTCCTAGGTGTACACAATCTGGTTCATTTGTACATTATATATGTCTATTCATGTACAGATCCTCTTCCCATATTAAATATTACAGAGTGTTCCGTAGACCTCCCTTGCTATATGGTCGGTCTTTTTGATATATGAAAAATATGTATTTGTATACATATACTAACACTATTCTTCATTTATCCATTCCCCCCACCTTTCCTTTTAGATGAGCATAGTTTGTTTTCTAAGTCTGTGAATGTCACTCTCTGTGCAAATGTGTTCATTTGTGTCAGTTATTAGATAACGCCTATAAGTGATATCATAGGATATAGGTCTTTTGCTTTCCGACTTACCTCATGCTTTGTGATTATCTCCAGGCTCATCTATGGTGCCTCAAAGAGCAGTGTTTCATTGTTTTCCATGGCTAATATTTCATTGTGTACATGGACCACTTCTTTATCCATTCACCTGTTGATGGACATTTTGCTTGCTTCACTGTTTTGGCTATTGTGAATAAGGCTGCAGTGCAGCTGTTGCAGCCTGTGTCTTCTCAATACTGGTCTTCTCAGGTGAGAGGCCCAGTGGTACGCCTGTTGGATTGAATAGTACGTCCATTTTTACTTTTAAAGGCAGCTCCTTTCTGTTCTCATTATTGGTTGTTAACCACTTTACATCCCACCAGCAGCTAGAGGGGACACAGTTCTCTACAACCGCATCTGCATTTGTTGTTTGTAGAGTTTTTGCTGTTGGTCAGTCGACTGGTGTGAGTTGAAACCTTTTTTGTAAATTAGATTGCATGAGTCAAATAATTCCTGAAGTTGAACTTTTATCCATTTTCCTTTTTTTTAAACAAGAGAGTGAGTAAAACTTACCTCTTCATACTATCTTCTTGAAAAACTTTACCTGTTTTGTATTTTTTTGTCCATTCCTTACTTCAGCACAATTTTTCAGGGCAGGTGTCCTTTACAGCCCTGAGTCCTTGTGAATGTTAAGTGACCATTAGCTGTGGGTTTAAAGCTGCTCTTGCGGGAAATGGCGACAAGGGAGCAGCCTTTCTCCTTTACCAAATCTGGTGACTAGTGCAGCAGAGCCTTAATGGAAGTCGTGTTTTAGGTTGTTAATTAGAATGGGATGTGCCAGGGAAAAGCCCTTTAAGTTTATGTTTCATTACTTCTTGTTCGTATATTTAAGTTCATTTTCATTTTTTATCACAGCAAATTTGATTACAATGTTTTGTTTGTTCCAGGTGTGCAAGATGTGGTTCTTTCACACATATACATATGTGTATTCTTCTTCGGATCCTTTTCCCATGTAGGTTATGACACAATGTTGAGTAGTCTTTTCTTGGTAGTCCGTAGGTCTTTGGTGATTATATATTTCACATGTGTTTGTATATCTCTGTTAACCTCAATATCGTAATGTGTCCAATCCTCACACCTTTCTATTTGGTGAACCGTAAGTTTTTTTAATGAATCTGTGATTGCCTTTCTCTGTGAAAATATCTTCGTTGGTATCAATTTTTAGGTAACACCTATAAGTGATATGATAGTGGATGTGCCTTTTGCTTCCTCACTTAGTACAAGTTACGTGATTACTTCTAGACTCATCCATGGTGCTGCAAATGGTATTGTTTCATTTTTTCGCTAGCTAATATTCCATCTGTACCTGTAGCAGTTCTTCTTTGTCCACTCATCTGTCGGTGGACTCTTTGGTGACTTCCATATCTTGGCTATTGTAATACTGTGCACTGCAGATTTGCCTGCCTGTGTCTTTCCAACTCTGTTTTCTTAGGCTATAGGTACAGGAATTGGCCTGCTGGGTCATATGGTAGCACAATCCTTTTAATGTCACCTCCATTCTGTTCTCATTAGTGGCTCTTTCCAGGTTATGTGCCACTTAAAGTTGAGGGTATGCATTTCTGCACAACACCTTCAGCATTTATTGTTTGTAGCAGTTTTGCCAATGACCATTCTGAGTGATGTGAGCTGATGGTTTTTGTAATTTGGGTATGCATGTCATTAAAAATTCTAAAATTCATCATTTTTCCACACCTTTTTCTTTTCTGTTAAAAAACAAGGACAAAGAAAAAAGTGTGAGTACAATACACCTCTTGAAATGGTCTTCTTGGAAGTTTTCCCTCTTTTGAATTTTTTCATCGATTTTTGACCCCAGGATTTTTTTGGAGGGCAGGTGTCATTTACAGAACTGCAAGTTGGTGAATATTTAGTGACCTTTAGCAGTGGGTTTAAAGATGCTGTTGTGGGAAAGGGCCACAAGGAGGAAGCATTTGTCCATTCACAAATCTGGGTATTAGGGCAGCAGAGCCTTTCTGGAAGTCGTTGTCCTAGGTTGTAAATTAGAATGGAATGTGCCAGGAGAAACCCCATAAGTTCATGTTTCTAATACTGTTTCTTGTTTTTTCATTTTTTTAAATCGGGGTAAAGATTAGAATATTGTTTGTCCTAGGTGTACACAATCTGGTTCATTTGTACATTATATATGTCTATTCATGTACAGATCCTCTTCCCATATTAAATATTACAGAGTGTTCCGTAGACCTCCCTTGCTATATGGTCGGTCTTTTTGATATATGAAAAATATGTATTTGTATACGTATACTAACACTATTCTTCATTTATCCATTCCCCCCACCTTTCCTTTTAGATGAGCATAGTTTGTTTTCTAAGTCTGTGAATGTCACTCTCTGTGCAAATGTGTTCATTTGTGTCAGTTATTAGATAACGCCTATAAGTGATATCATAGGATATAGGTCTTTTGCTTTCCGACTTACCTCATGCTTTGTGATTATCTCCAGGCTCATCTATGGTGCCTCAAAGAGCAGTGTTTCATTGTTTTCCATGGCTAATATTTCATTGTGTACATGGACCACTTCTTTATCCATTCACCTGTTGATGGACATTTTGCTTGCTTCACTGTTTTGGCTATTGTGAATAAGGCTGCAGTGCAGCTGTTGCAGCCTGTGTCTTCTCAATACTGGTCTTCTCAGGTGAGAGGCCCAGTGGTACGCCTGTTGGATTGAATAGTACGTCCATTTTTACTTTTAAAGGCAGCTCCTTTCTGTTCTCATTATTGGTTGTTAACCACTTTACATCCCACCAGCAGCTAGAGGGGACACAGTTCTCTACAACCGCATCTGCATTTGTTGTTTGTAGAGTTTTTGCTGTTGGTCAGTCGACTGGTGTGAGTTGAAACCTTTTTTGTAAATTAGATTGCATGAGTCAAATAATTCCTGAAGTTGAACTTTTATCCATTTTCCTTTTTTTTAAACAAGAGAGTGAGTAAAACTTACCTCTTCATACTATCTTCTTGAAAAACTTTACCTGTTTTGTATTTTTTTGTCCATTCCTTACTTCAGCACAATTTTTCAGGGCAGGTGTCCTTTACAGCCCTGAGTCCTTGTGAATGTTAAGTGACCATTAGCTGTGGGTTTAAAGCTGCTCTTGCGGGAAATGGCGACAAGGGAGCAGCCTTTCTCCTTTACCAAATCTGGTGACTAGTGCAGCAGAGCCTTAATGGAAGTCGTGTTTTAGGTTGTTAATTAGAATGGGATGTGCCAGGGAAAAGCCCTTTAAGTTTATGTTTCATTACTTCTTGTTCGTATATTTACCTTCATTTTCATTTTTTATCACAGCAAATTTGATTACAATGTTTTGTTTGTTCCAGGTGTGCAAGATGTGGTTCTTTCACACATATACATATGTGTATTCTTCTTCGGATCCTTTTCCCATGTAGGTTATGACACAATGTTGAGTAGTCTTTTCTTGGTAGTCCGTAGGTCTTTGGTGATTATATATTTCACATGTGTTTGTATATCTCTGTTAACCTCAATATCGTAATGTGTCCAATCCTCACACCTTTCTATTTGGTGAACCGTAAGTTTTTTTAATGAATCTGTGATTGCCTTTCTCTGTGAAAATATCTTCGTTGGTATCAATTTTTAGGTAACACCTATAAGTGATATGATAGTGGATGTGCCTTTTGCTTCCTCACTTAGTACAAGTTACGTGATTACTTCTAGACTCATCCATGGTGCTGCAAATGGTATTGTTTCATTTTTTCGCTAGCTAATATTCCATCTGTACCTGTAGCAGTTCTTCTTTGTCCACTCATCTGTCGGTGGACTCTTTGGTGACTTCCATATCTTGGCTATTGTAATACTGTGCACTGCAGATTTGCCTGCCTGTGTCTTTCCAACTCTGTTTTCTTAGGCTATAGGTACAGGAATTGGCCTGCTGGGTCATATGGTAGCACAATCCTTTTAATGTCACCTCCATTCTGTTCTCATTAGTGGCTCTTTCCAGGTTATGTGCCACTTAAAGTTGAGGGTATGCATTTCTGCACAACACCTTCAGCATTTATTGTTTGTAGCAGTTTTGCCAATGACCATTCTGAGTGATGTGAGCTGATGGTTTTTGTAATTTGGGTATGCATGTCATTAAAAATTCTAAAATTCATCATTTTTCCACACCTTTTTCTTTTCTGTTAAAAAACAAGGAAAAAGAAAAAAGTGTGAGTACAATACACCTCTTGAAATGGTCTTCTTGGAAGTTTTCCCTCTTTTGAATTTTTTCATCGATTTTTGACCCCAGGATTTTTTTGGAGGGCAGGTGTCATTTACAGAACTGCAAGTTGGTGAATATTTAGTGACCTTTAGCAGTGGGTTTAAAGATGCTGTTGTGGGAAAGGGCCACAAGGAGGAAGCATTTGTCCATTCACAAATCTGGGTATTAGGGCAGCAGAGCCTTTCTGGAAGTCGTTGTCCTAGGTTGTAAATTAGAATGGAATGTGCCAGGAGAAACCCCATAAGTTCATGTTTCTAATACTGTTTCTTGTTTTTTCATTTTTTTAAATCGGGGTAAAGATTAGAATATTGTTTGTCCTAGGTGTACACAATCTGGTTCATTTGTACATTATATATGTCTATTCATGTACAGATCCTCTTCCCATATTAAATATTACAGAGTGTTCCGTAGACCTCCCTTGCTATATGGTCGGTCTTTTTGATATATGAAAAATATGTATTTGTATACGTATACTAACACTATTCTTCATTTATCCATTCCCCCCACCTTTCCTTTTAGATGAGCATAGTTTGTTTTCTAAGTCTGTGAATGTCACTCTCTGTGCAAATGTGTTCATTTGTGTCAGTTATTAGATAACGCCTATAAGTGATATCATAGGATATAGGTCTTTTGCTTTCCGACTTACCTCATGCTTTGTGATTATCTCCAGGCTCATCTATGGTGCCTCAAAGAGCAGTGTTTCATTGTTTTCCATGGCTAATATTTCATTGTGTACATGGACCACTTCTTTATCCATTCACCTGTTGATGGACATTTTGCTTGCTTCACTGTTTTGGCTATTGTGAATAAGGCTGCAGTGCAGCTGTTGCAGCCTGTGTCTTCTCAATACTGGTCTTCTCAGGTGAGAGGCCCAGTGGTACACCTGCTGGATTGAATGGTACGTCCATTTTTACTTTTAAACGCAGCTCCTTTCTGTTCTCATTATTGGCTGTTAACCACTTTACATCCCACCAGCAGCTAGTCGGGACACAGTTGTCTACAACCGCATCAGCATTTATTGTTTGTAGATTTTTGCTGTTGGTCAGTCGACTGGTGTGAGTTGAAACCTTTTTTGTAAATTAGATTGCATGAGTCAAATAATTCCTGAGGTTGAGCTTTTATCCATTTTCCTTTTTTTTTAAAAAAGAGAGTGAGTTAAACTTACCTCTTCATACTATCTTCTTGAAAAACTTTACCTGTTTTGTATTTTTTTGTCCATTCCTTACTTCAGCACAATTTTTCAGGGCAGGTGTCCTTTACAGCCCTGAGTCCTTGTGAATGTTAAGTGACCATTAGCTGTGGGTTTAAAGCTGCTCTTGCGGGAAACGGCGACAAGGGAGCAGCCTTTCTCCTTTACCAAATCTGGTGACTAGTGCAGCAGAGCCTTAATGGAAGTCGTGTTTTAGGTTGTTAATTAGAATGGGATGTGCCAGGGAAAAGCCCTTTAAGTTTATGTTTCATTACTTCTTGTTCGTATATTTACCTTCATTTTCATTTTTTATCACAGCAAATTTGATTACAATGTTTTGTTTGTTCCAGGTGTGCAAGATGTGGTTCTTTCACACATATACATATGTGTATTCTTCTTCGGATCCTTTTCCCATGTAGGTTATGACACAATGTTGAGTAGTCTTTTCTTGGTAGTCCGTAGGTCTTTGGTGATTATATATTTCACATGTGTTTGTATATCTCTGTTAACCTCAATATCGTAATGTATCCAATCCTCACACCTTTCCATTTGGTGAACCGTAAGTTTTTTTAATGAATCTGTGATTGCCTTTCTCTGTGAAAATATCTTCGTTGGTATCAAATTTTAGGTAACACCTATAAGTGATATGACAGTGGATGTGCCTTTTGCTTCCTCACTTAGTACAAGTTACGTGATTACTTCTAGACTCATCCATGGTGCTGCAAATGGTATTGTTTCATTTTTTCGCTAGCTAATATTCCATCTGTACCTGTAGCAGTTCTTCTTTGTCCACTCATCTGTCGGTGGACTCTTTGGTGACTTCCATATCTTGGCTATTGTAATACTGTGCACTGCAGATTTGCCTGCCTGTGTTTTTCCAATTCTGTTTTCTTAGGTTATAGGTCCAGGAATTGGCCTACTGGATCGTATGGTAGGAATGGTAGGAATTGGCCTACTGGATCGTACTGGATCAATGTGTACATTTTAATGTCACCTCCATTCTGTTCTCATTAGTGGCTCTTTCCAGGTTACGTGCCACTTAAAGTGGAGGGTGTGCATTTCTCCACAACACCTTCAGCATTTATTCTTTGTAGTTTTTTGCTGATGGTAGTACATACTGGTGTGAGCTGATACCTCTTTGTGGTTGAATTTGCACGTGTCTCATAATCCATTGAAATTGAGCTTTAAGGCATGTCCTTTTAATTTTTCAAGCTGTGATTACAGCTTATTTCTTCAAAGTGTTTTCTTAAAGTATGTGTCACACTTTGAAATGTTTTTTCCATTACCTCCTTCAAGACATTTTGAGGGCAGGTTTCATTTACAGCCCTGCAGTACTTGTTCATATGAAGTGAGCATAAGCACAGGCTTTAAAGCTGCTTTTGCAGGTAACGGCCAGAGGGTGGCAGCTTTTCTACGTTCCCCCCTCTGGTATCTAGGGAAACAGACCTCCGGCCAGTGGTGTTCCTCGGTTATAAATTAGAGTGGAATGTGCCCGGATAAACCCACAAATGCTGATGTCTCCTTACTTTATCTGTTTTTTAAATTTAATTTATATTTATTATTGGAGTAATATTCCATTGTGTACATGGACCAATTCTTCTTGGTGCATTCCTCTGTTGATGGACATTTTTGTTAATTCCAAGTGTTGGCTATGGTAAATATTGCTGGAGTGCAGGATTACCAGCCTGTGACTTTTTGATTCTTATTTTCTCAGGTGATAGGCCCAGCAGTGGGTGTGATTGATTGAATGGTTGCTCAATGTTTCCCTTTTCAAAGCACCTCCATTGTGTTTTCATTAGTGGCTCTTAACATGTCTGCCCTTACAACCAAGGGTGCGCATTTCTCCACAATCCCTTCAGCATTTATTGTTTGCAGCAGATTTGCCAATGACCATTCTGAGCGATGTGAGCTGATGGTTTTTGTAATTTGGGTATGCATGTCATTAAAAATTCTAAAATTCATCATTTTTCCACACCTTTTTCTTTTCTGTTAAAAAACAAGGAAAAAGAAAAAAGTGTGAGTACAATATACCTCTTGAAATGGTCCTCTTGGAAGTTTTCCCTCTTGTAAATTTTTTCATCGATTTTTGACCCCAGGATTTTTTTGGAGGGCAGGTGTCATTTACAGAACTGCAAGTTGGTGAATATTTAGTGACCTTTAGCAGTGGGTTTAAAGATGCTGTTGTGGGAAAGGGCCACAAGGAGGAAGCATTTGTCCATTCACAAATCTGGGTATTAGGGCAGCAGAGCCTTTCTGGAAGTCGTTGTCCTAGGTTGTAAATTAGAATGGAATGTGCCAGGAGAAACCCCATAAGTTCATGTTTCTAATACTGTTTCTTGTTTTTTCATTTTTTTAAATCGGGGTAAAGATTAGAATATTGTTTGTCCTAGGTGTACACAATCTGGTTCATTTGTACATTATATATGTCTATTCATGTACAGATCCTCTTCCCATATTAAATATTACAGAGTGTTCCGTAGACCTCCCTTGCTATATGGTCGGTCTTTTTGATATATGAAAAATATGTATTTGTATACGTATACTAACACTATTCTTCATTTATCCATTCCCCCCACCTTTCCTTTTAGATGAGCATAGTTTGTTTTCTAAGTCTGTGAATGTCACTCTCTGTGCAAACGTGTTCATTTGTGTCAGTTATTAGATAACGCCTATAAGTGATATCATAGGATATAGGTCTTTTGCTTTCCGACTTACCTCATGCTTTGTGATTATCTCCAGGCTCATCTATGGTGCCTCAAAGAGCAGTGTTTCATTGTTTTCCATGGCTAATATTTCATTGTGTACATGGACCACTTCTTTATCCATTCACCTGTTGATGGACATTTTGCTTGCTTCACTGTTTTGGCTATTGTGAATAAGGCTGCAGTGCAGCTGTTGCAGCCTGTGTCTTCTCAATACTGGTCTTCTCAGGTGAGAGGCCCAGTGGTACGCCTGTTGGATTGAATAGTACGTCCATTTTTACTTTTAAAGGCAGCTCCTTTCTGTTCTCATTATTGGTTGTTAACCACTTTACATCCCACCAGCAGCTAGAGGGGACACAGTTCTCTACAACCGCATCTGCATTTGTTGTTTGTAGAGTTTTTGCTGTTGGTCAGTCGACTGGTGTGAGTTGAAACCTTTTTTGTAAATTAGATTGCATGAGTCAAATAATTCCTGAAGTTGAGCTTTTATCCATTTTCCTTTTTTTTAAACAAGAGAGTGAGTAAAACTTACCTCTTCATACTATCTTCTTGAAAAACTTTACCTGTTTTGTATTTTTTTGTCCATTCCTTACTTCAGCACAATTTTTCAGGGCAGGTGTCCTTTACAGCCCTGAGTCCTTGTGAATGTTAAGTGACCATTAGCTGTGGGTTTAAAGCTGCTCTTGCGGGAAATGGCGACAAGGGAGCAGCCTTTCTCCTTTACCAAATCTGGTGACTAGTGCAGCAGAGCCTTAATGGAAGTCGTGTTTTAGGTTGTTAATTAGAATGGGATGTGCCAGGGAAAAGCCCTTTAAGTTTATGTTTCATTACTTCTTGTTCGTATATTTAAGTTCATTTTCATTTTTTATCACAGCAAATTTGATTACAATGTTTTGTTTGTTCCAGGTGTGCAAGATGTGGTTCTTTCACACATATACATATGTGTATTCTTCTTCGGATCCTTTTCCCATGTAGGTTATGACACAATGTTGAGTAGTCTTTTCTTGGTAGTCCGTAGGTCTTTGGTGATTATATATTTCACATGTGTTTGTATATCTCTGTTAACCTCAATATCGTAATGTGTCCAATCCTCACACCTTTCTATTTGGTGAACCGTAAGTTTTTTTAATGAATCTGTGATTGCCTTTCTCTGTGAAAATATCTTCGTTGGTATCAATTTTTAGGTAACACCTATAAGTGATATGATAGTGGATGTGCCTTTTGCTTCCTCACTTAGTACAAGTTACGTGATTACTTCTAGACTCATCCATGGTGCTGCAAATGGTATTGTTTCATTTTTTCGCTAGCTAATATTCCATCTGTACCTGTAGCAGTTCTTCTTTGTCCACTCATCTGTCGGTGGACTCTTTGGTGACTTCCATATCTTGGCTATTGTAATACTGTGCACTGCAGATTTGCCTGCCTGTGTCTTTCCAACTCTGTTTTCTTAGGCTATAGGTACAGGAATTGGCCTGCTGGGTCATATGGTAGCACAATCCTTTTAATGTCACCTCCATTCTGTTCTCATTAGTGGCTCTTTCCAGGTTATGTGCCACTTAAAGTTGAGGGTATGCATTTCTGCACAACACCTTCAGCATTTATTGTTTGTAGCAGTTTTGCCAATGACCATTCTGAGTGATGTGAGCTGATGGTTTTTGTAATTTGGGTATGCATGTCATTAAAAATTCTAAAATTCATCATTTTTCCACACCTTTTTCTTTTCTGTTAAAAAACAAGGAAAAAGAAAAAAGTGTGAGTACAATATACCTCTTGAAATGGTCTTCTTGGAAGTTTTCCCTCTTTTGAATTTTTTCATCGATTTTTGACCCCAGGATTTTTTTGGAGGGCAGGTGTCATTTACAGAACTGCAAGTTGGTGAATATTTAGTGACCTTTAGCAGTGGGTTTAAAGATGCTGTTGTGGGAAAGGGCCACAAGGAGGAAGCATTTGTCCATTCACAAATCTGGGTATTAGGGCAGCAGAGCCTTTCTGGAAGTCGTTGTCCTAGGTTGTAAATTAGAATGGAATGTGCCAGGAGAAACCCCATAAGTTCATGTTTCTAATACTGTTTCTTGTTTTTTCATTTTTTTAAATCGGGGTAAAGATTAGAATATTGTTTGTCCTAGGTGTACACAATCTGGTTCATTTGTACATTATATATGTCTATTCATGTACAGATCCTCTTCCCATATTAAATATTACAGAGTGTTCCGTAGACCTCCCTTGCTATATGGTCGGTCTTTTTGATATATGAAAAATATGTATTTGTATACGTATACTAACACTATTCTTCATTTATCCATTCCCCCCACCTTTCCTTTTAGATGAGCATAGTTTGTTTTCTAAGTCTGTGAATGTCACTCTCTGTGCAAATGTGTTCATTTGTGTCAGTTATTAGATAACGCCTATAAGTGATATCATAGGATATAGGTCTTTTGCTTTCCGACTTACCTCATGCTTTGTGATTATCTCCAGGCTCATCTATGGTGCCTCAAAGAGCAGTGTTTCATTGTTTTCCATGGCTAATATTTCATTGTGTACATGGACCACTTCTTTATCCATTCACCTGTTGATGGACATTTTGCTTGCTTCACTGTTTTGGCTATTGTGAATAAGGCTGCAGTGCAGCTGTTGCAGCCTGTGTCTTCTCAATACTGGTCTTCTCAGGTGAGAGGCCCAGTGGTACACCTGCTGGATTGAATGGTACGTCCATTTTTACTTTTAAACGCAGCTCCTTTCTGTTCTCATTATTGGCTGTTAACCACTTTACATCCCACCAGCAGCTAGTCGGGACACAGTTGTCTACAACCGCATCAGCATTTATTGTTTGTAGATTTTTGCTGTTGGTCAGTCGACTGGTGTGAGTTGAAACCTTTTTTGTAAATTAGATTGCATGAGTCAAATAATTCCTGAGGTTGAGCTTTTATCCATTTTCCTTTTTTTTAAAAAAGAGAGTGAGTTAAACTTACCTCTTCATACTATCTTCTTGAAAAACTTTACCTGTTTTGTATTTTTTTGTCCATTCCTTACTTCAGCACAATTTTTCAGGGCAGGTGTCCTTTACAGCCCTGAGTCCTTGTGAATGTTAAGTGACCATTAGCTGTGGGTTTAAAGCTGCTCTTGCGGGAAACGGCGACAAGGGAGCAGCCTTTCTCCTTTACCAAATCTGGTGACTAGTGCAGCAGAGCCTTAATGGAAGTCGTGTTTTAGGTTGTTAATTAGAATGGGATGTGCCAGGGAAAAGCCCTTTAAGTTTATGTTTCATTACTTCTTGTTCGTATATTTACCTTCATTTTCATTTTTTATCACAGCAAATTTGATTACAATGTTTTGTTTGTTCCAGGTGTGCAAGATGTGGTTCTTTCACACATATACATATGTGTATTCTTCTTCGGATCCTTTTCCCATGTAGGTTATGACACAATGTTGAGTAGTCTTTTCTTGGTAGTCCGTAGGTCTTTGGTGATTATATATTTCACATGTGTTTGTATATCTCTGTTAACCTCAATATCGTAATGTATCCAATCCTCATACCTTTCCATTTGGTGAACCGTAAGTTTTTTTAATGAATCTGTGATTGCCTTTCTCTGTGAAAATATCTTCGTTGGTATCAAATTTTAGGTAACACCTATAAGTGATATGACAGTGGATGTGCCTTTTGCTTCCTCACTTAGTACAAGTTACGTGATTACTTCTAGACTCATCCATGGTGCTGCAAATGGTATTGTTTCATTTTTTCGCTAGCTAATATTCCATCTGTACCTGTAGCAGTTCTTCTTTGTCCACTCATCTGTCGGTGGACTCTTTGGTGACTTCCATATCTTGGCTATTGTAATACTGTGCACTGCAGATTTGCCTGCCTGTGTCTTTCCAACTCTGTTTTCTTAGGCTATAGGTACAGGAATTGGCCTGCTGGGTCATATGGTAGCACAATCCTTTTAATGTCACCTCCATTCTGTTCTCATTAGTGGCTCTTTCCAGGTTATGTGCCACTTAAAGTTGAGGGTATGCATTTCTGCACAACACCTTCAGCATTTATTGTTTGTAGCAGTTTTGCCAATGACCATTCTGAGTGATGTGAGCTGATGGTTTTTGTAATTTGGGTATGCATGTCATTAAAAATTCTAAAATTCATCATTTTTCCACACCTTTTTCTTTTCTGTTAAAAAACAAGGAAAAAGAAAAAAGTGTGAGTACAATATACCTCTTGAAATGGTCTTCTTGGAAGGTTTCCCTCTTTTGAATTTTTTCATCGATTTTTGACCCCAGGATTTTTTTGGAGGGCAGGTGTCATTTACAGAACTGCAAGTTGGTGAATATTTAGTGACCTTTAGCAGTGGGTTTAAAGATGCTGTTGTGGGAAAGGGCCACAAGGAGGAAGCATTTGTCCATTCACAAATCTGGGTATTAGGGCAGCAGAGCCTTTCTGGAAGTCGTTGTCCTAGGTTGTAAATTAGAATGGAATGTGCCAGGAGAAACCCCATAAGTTCATGTTTCTAATACTGTTTCTTGTTTTCTCATTTTTTTAAATCGGGGTAAAGATTAGAATATTGTTTGTCCTAGGTGTACACAATCTGATTCATTTGTACATTATATATGTCTATTCATGTACAGATCCTCTTCCCATATTAAATATTACAGAGTGTTCCGTAGACCTCCCTTGCTATATGGTCGGTCTTTTTGATATATGAAAAATATGTATTTGTATACATATACTAACACTATTCTTCATTTATCCATTCCCCCCACCTTTCCTTTTAGATGAGCATAGTTTGTTTTCTAAGTCTGTGAATGTCACTCTCTGTGCAAATGTGTTCATTTGTGTCAGTTATTAGATAACGCCTATAAGTGATATCATAGGATATAGGTCTTTTGCTTTCCGACTTACCTCATGCTTTGTGATTATCTCCAGGCTCATCTATGGTGCCTCAAAGAGCAGTGTTTCATTGTTTTCCATGGCTAATATTTCATTGTGTACATGGACCACTTCTTTATCCATTCACCTGTTGATGGACATTTTGCTTGCTTCACTGTTTTGGCTATTGTGAATAAGGCTGCAGTGCAGCTGTTGCAGCCTGTGTCTTCTCAATACTGGTCTTCTCAGGTGAGAGGCCCAGTGGTACGCCTGTTGGATTGAATAGTACGTCCATTTTTACTTTTAAAGGCAGCTCCTTTCTGTTCTCATTATTGGTTGTTAACCACTTTACATCCCACCAGCAGCTAGAGGGGACACAGTTCTCTACAACCGCATCTGCATTTGTTGTTTGTAGAGTTTTTGCTGTTGGTCAGTCGACTGGTGTGAGTTGAAACCTTTTTTGTAAATTAGATTGCATGAGTCAAATAATTCCTGAAGTTGAGCTTTTATCCATTTTCCTTTTTTTTAAACAAGAGAGTGAGTAAAACTTACCTCTTCATACTATCTTCTTGAAAAACTTTACCTGTTTTGTATTTTTTTGTCCATTCCTTACTTCAGCACAATTTTTCAGGGCAGGTGTCCTTTACAGCCCTGAGTCCTTGTGAATGTTAAGTGACCATTAGCTGTGGGTTTAAAGCTGCTCTTGCGGGAAATGGCGACAAGGGAGCAGCCTTTCTCCTTTACCAAATCTGGTGACTAGTGCAGCAGAGCCTTAATGGAAGTCGTGTTTTAGGTTGTTAATTAGAATGGGATGTGCCAGGGAAAAGCCCTTTAAGTTTATGTTTCATTACTTCTTGTTCGTATATTTAAGTTCATTTTCATTTTTTATCACAGCAAATTTGATTACAATGTTTTGTTTGTTCCAGGTGTGCAAGATGTGGTTCTTTCACACATATACATATGTGTATTCTTCTTCGGATCCTTTTCCCATGTAGGTTATGACACAATGTTGAGTAGTCTTTTCTTGGTAGTCCGTAGGTCTTTGGTGATTATATATTTCACATGTGTTTGTATATCTCTGTTAACCTCAATATCGTAATGTGTCCAATCCTCACACCTTTCTATTTGGTGAACCGTAAGTTTTTTTAATGAATCTGTGATTGCCTTTCTCTGTGAAAATATCTTCGTTGGTATCAATTTTTAGGTAACACCTATAAGTGATATGATAGTGGATGTGCCTTTTGCTTCCTCACTTAGTACAAGTTACGTGATTACTTCTAGACTCATCCATGGTGCTGCAAATGGTATTGTTTCATTTTTTCGCTAGCTAATTTTCCATCTGTACCTGTAGCAGTTCTTCTTTGTCCACTCATCTGTCGGTGGACTCTTTGGTGACTTCCATATCTTGGCTATTGTAATACTGTGCACTGCAGATTTGCCTGCCTGTGTCTTTCCAACTCTGTTTTCTTAGGCTATAGGTACAGGAATTGGCCTGCTGGGTCATATGGTAGCACAATCCTTTTAATGTCACCTCCATTCTGTTCTCATTAGTGGCTCTTTCCAGGTTATGTGCCACTTAAAGTTGAGGGTATGCATTTCTGCACAACACCTTCAGCATTTATTGTTTGTAGCAGTTTTGCCAATGACCATTCTGAGTGATGTGAGCTGATGGTTTTTGTAATTTGGGTATGCATGTCATTAAAAATTCTAAAATTCATCATTTTTCCACACCTTTTTCTTTTCTGTTAAAAAACAAGGACAAAGAAAAAAGTGTGAGTACAATATACGTCTTGAAATGGTCTTCTTGGAAGGTTTCCCTCTTTTGAATTTTTTCATCGATTTTTGACCCCAGGATTTTTTTGGAGGGCAGGTGTCATTTACAGAACTGCAAGTTGGTGAATATTTAGTGACCTTTAGCAGTGGGTTTAAAGATGCTGTTGTGGGAAAGGGCCACAAGGAGGAAGCATTTGTCCATTCACAAATCTGGGTATTAGGGCAGCAGAGCCTTTCTGGAAGTCGTTGTCCTAGGTTGTAAATTAGAATGGAATGTGCCAGGAGAAACCCCATAAGTTCATGTTTCTAATACTGTTTCTTGTTTTTTCATTTTTTTAAATCGGGGTAAAGATTAGAATATTGTTTGTCCTAGGTGTACACAATCTGGTTCATTTGTACATTATATATGTCTATTCATGTACAGATCCTCTTCCCATATTAAATATTACAGAGTGTTCCGTAGACCTCCCTTGCTATATGGTCGGTCTTTTTGATATATGAAAAATATGTATTTGTATACGTATACTAACACTATTCTTCATTTATCCATTCCCCCCACCTTTCCTTTTAGATGAGCATAGTTTGTTTTCTAAGTCTGTGAATGTCACTCTCTGTGCAAATGTGTTCATTTGTGTCAGTTATTAGATAACGCCTATAAGTGATATCATAGGATATAGGTCTTTTGCTTTCCGACTTACCTCATGCTTTGTGATTATCTCCAGGCTCATCTATGGTGCCTCAAAGAGCAGTGTTTCATTGTTTTCCATGGCTAATATTTCATTGTGTACATGGACCACTTCTTTATCCATTCACCTGTTGATGGACATTTTGCTTGCTTCACTGTTTTGGCTATTGTGAATAAGGCTGCAGTGCAGCTGTTGCAGCCTGTGTCTTCTCAATACTGGTCTTCTCAGGTGAGAGGCCCAGTGGTACACCTGCTGGATTGAATGGTACGTCCATTTTTACTTTTAAACGCAGCTCCTTTCTGTTCTCATTATTGGCTGTTAACCACTTTACATCCCACCAGCAGCTAGTCGGGACACAGTTGTCTACAACCGCATCAGCATTTATTGTTTGTAGATTTTTGCTGTTGGTCAGTCGACTGGTGTGAGTTGAAACCTTTTTTGTAAATTAGATTGCATGAGTCAAATAATTCCTGAGGTTGAGCTTTTATCCATTTTCCTTTTTTTTAAAAAAGAGAGTGAGTTAAACTTACCTCTTCATACTATCTTCTTGAAAAACTTTACCTGTTTTGTATTTTTTTGTCCATTCCTTACTTCAGCACAATTTTTCAGGGCAGGTGTCCTTTACAGCCCTGAGTCCTTGTGAATGTTAAGTGACCATTAGCTGTGGGTTTAAAGCTGCTCTTGCGGGAAACGGCGACAAGGGAGCAGCCTTTCTCCTTTACCAAATCTGGTGACTAGTGCAGCAGAGCCTTAATGGAAGTCGTGTTTTAGGTTGTTAATTAGAATGGGATGTGCCAGGGAAAAGCCCTTTAAGTTTATGTTTCATTACTTCTTGTTCGTATATTTACCTTCATTTTCATTTTTTATCACAGCAAATTTGATTACAATGTTTTGTTTGTTCCAGGTGTGCAAGATGTGGTTCTTTCACACATATACATATGTGTATTCTTCTTCGGATCCTTTTCCCATGTAGGTTATGACACAATGTTGAGTAGTCTTTTCTTGGTAGTCCGTAGGTCTTTGGTGATTATATATTTCACATGTGTTTGTATATCTCTGTTAACCTCAATATCGTAATGTATCCAATCCTCACACCTTTCCATTTGGTGAACCGTAAGTTTTTTTAATGAATCTGTGATTGCCTTTCTCTGTGAAAATATCTTCGTTGGTATCAAATTTTAGGTAACACCTATAAGTGATATGACAGTGGATGTGCCTTTTGCTTCCTCACTTAGTACAAGTTACGTGATTACTTCTAGACTCATCCATGGTGCTGCAAATGGTATTGTTTCATTTTTTCGCTAGCTAATATTCCATCTGTACCTGTAGCAGTTCTTCTTTGTCCACTCATCTGTCGGTGGACTCTTTGGTGACTTCCATATCTTGGCTATTGTAATACTGTGCACTGCAGATTTGCCTGCCTGTGTCTTTCCAACTCTGTTTTCTTAGGCTATAGGTACAGGAATTGGCCTGCTGGGTCATATGGTAGCACAATCCTTTTAATGTCACCTCCATTCTGTTCTCATTAGTGGCTCTTTCCAGGTTATGTGCCACTTAAAGTTGAGGGTATGCATTTCTGCACAACACCTTCAGCATTTATTGTTTGTAGCAGTTTTGCCAATGACCATTCTGAGTGATGTGAGCTGATGGTTTTTGTAATTTGGGTATGCATGTCATTAAAAATTCTAAAATTCATCATTTTTCCACACCTTTTTCTTTTCTGTTAAAAAACAAGGAAAAAGAAAAAAGTGTGAGTACAATATACCTCTTGAAATGGTCTTCTTGGAAGGTTTCCCTCTTTTGAATTTTTTCATCGATTTTTGACCCCAGGATTTTTTTGGAGGGCAGGTGTCATTTACAGAACTGCAAGTTGGTGAATATTTAGTGACCTTTAGCAGTGGGTTTAAAGATGCTGTTGTGGGAAAGGGCCACAAGGAGGAAGCATTTGTCCATTCACAAATCTGGGTATTAGGGCAGCAGAGCCTTTCTGGAAGTCGTTGTCCTAGGTTGTAAATTAGAATGGAATGTGCCAGGAGAAACCCCATAAGTTCATGTTTCTAATACTGTTTCTTGTTTTTTCATTTTTTTAAATCGGGGTAAAGATTAGAATATTGTTTGTCCTAGGTGTACACAATCTGGTTCATTTGTACATTATATATGTCTATTCATGTACAGATCCTCTTCCCATATTAAATATTACAGAGTGTTCCGTAGACCTCCCTTGCTATATGGTCGGTCTTTTTGATATATGAAAAATATGTATTTGTATACATATACTAACACTATTCTTCATTTATCCATTCCCCCCACCTTTCCTTTTAGATGAGCATAGTTTGTTTTCTAAGTCTGTGAATGTCACTCTCTGTGCAAATGTGTTCATTTGTGTCAGTTATTAGATAACGCCTATAAGTGATATCATAGGATATAGGTCTTTTGCTTTCCGACTTACCTCATGCTTTGTGATTATCTCCAGGCTCATCTATGGTGCCTCAAAGAGCAGTGTTTCATTGTTTTCCATGGCTAATATTTCATTGTGTACATGGACCACTTCTTTATCCATTCACCTGTTGATGGACATTTTGCTTGCTTCACTGTTTTGGCTATTGTGAATAAAGCTGCAGTGCAGCTGTTGCAGCCTGTGTCTTCTCAATACTGGTCTTCTCAGGTGAGAGGCCCAGTGGTACGCCTGTTGGATTGAATAGTACGTCCATTTTTACTTTTAAAGGCAGCTCCTTTCTGTTCTCATTATTGGTTGTTAACCACTTTACATCCCACCAGCAGCTAGAGGGGACACAGTTCTCTACAACCGCATCTGCATTTGTTGTTTGTAGAGTTTTTGCTGTTGGTCAGTCGACTGGTGTGAGTTGAAACCTTTTTTGTAAATTAGATTGCATGAGTCAAATAATTCCTGAAGTTGAGCTTTTATCCATTTTCCTTTTTTTTAAACAAGAGAGTGAGTAAAACTTACCTCTTCATACTATCTTCTTGAAAAACTTTACCTGTTTTGTATTTTTTTGTCCATTCCTTACTTCAGCACAATTTTTCAGGGCAGGTGTCCTTTACAGCCCTGAGTCCTTGTGAATGTTAAGTGACCATTAGCTGTGGGTTTAAAGCTGCTCTTGCGGGAAATGGCGACAAGGGAGCAGCCTTTCTCCTTTACCAAATCTGGTGACTAGTGCAGCAGAGCCTTAATGGAAGTCGTGTTTTAGGTTGTTAATTAGAATGGGATGTGCCAGGGAAAAGCCCTTTAAGTTTATGTTTCATTACTTCTTGTTCGTATATTTAAGTTCATTTTCATTTTTTATCACAGCAAATTTGATTACAATGTTTTGTTTGTTCCAGGTGTGCAAGATGTGGTTCTTTCACACATATACATATGTGTATTCTTCTTCGGATCCTTTTCCCATGTAGGTTATGACACAATGTTGAGTAGTCTTTTCTTGGTAGTCCGTAGGTCTTTGGTGATTATATATTTCACATGTGTTTGTATATCTCTGTTAACCTCAATATCGTAATGTGTCCAATCCTCACACCTTTCTATTTGGTGAACCGTAAGTTTTTTTAATGAATCTGTGATTGCCTTTCTCTGTGAAAATATCTTCGTTGGTATCAATTTTTAGGTAACACCTATAAGTGATATGATAGTGGATGTGCCTTTTGCTTCCTCACTTAGTACAAGTTACGTGATTACTTCTAGACTCATCCATGGTGCTGCAAATGGTATTGTTTCATTTTTTCGCTAGCTAATATTCCATCTGTACCTGTAGCAGTTCTTCTTTGTCCACTCATCTGTCGGTGGACTCTTTGGTGACTTCCATATCTTGGCTATTGTAATACTGTGCACTGCAGATTTGCCTGCCTGTGTCTTTCCAACTCTGTTTTCTTAGGCTATAGGTACAGGAATTGGCCTGCTGGGTCATATGGTAGCACAATCCTTTTAATGTCACCTCCATTCTGTTCTCATTAGTGGCTCTTTCCAGGTTATGTGCCACTTAAAGTTGAGGGTATGCATTTCTGCACAACACCTTCAGCATTTATTGTTTGTAGCAGTTTTGCCAATGACCATTCTGAGTGATGTGAGCTGATGGTTTTTGTAATTTGGGTATGCATGTCATTAAAAATTCTAAAATTCATCATTTTTCCACACCTTTTTCTTTTCTGTTAAAAAACAAGGACAAAGAAAAAAGTGTGAGTACAATACACCTCTTGAAATGGTCTTCTTGGAAGTTTTCCCTCTTTTGAATTTTTTCATCGATTTTTGACCCCAGGATTTTTTTGGAGGGCAGGTGTCATTTACAGAACTGCAAGTTGGTGAATATTTAGTGACCTTTAGCAGTGGGTTTAAAGATGCTGTTGTGGGAAAGGGCCACAAGGAGGAAGCATTTGTCCATTCACAAATCTGGGTATTAGGGCAGCAGAGCCTTTCTGGAAGTCGTTGTCCTAGGTTGTAAATTAGAATGGAATGTGCCAGGAGAAACCCCATAAGTTCATGTTTCTAATACTGTTTCTTGTTTTTTCATTTTTTTAAATCGGGGTAAAGATTAGAATATTGTTTGTCCTAGGTGTACACAATCTGGTTCATTTGTACATTATATATGTCTATTCATGTACAGATCCTCTTCCCATATTAAATATTACAGAGTGTTCCGTAGACCTCCCTTGCTATATGGTCGGTCTTTTTGATATATGAAAAATATGTATTTGTATACATATACTAACACTATTCTTCATTTATCCATTCCCCCCACCTTTCCTTTTAGATGAGCATAGTTTGTTTTCTAAGTCTGTGAATGTCACTCTCTGTGCAAATGTGTTCATTTGTGTCAGTTATTAGATAACGCCTATAAGTGATATCATAGGATATAGGTCTTTTGCTTTCCGACTTACCTCATGCTTTGTGATTATCTCCAGGCTCATCTATGGTGCCTCAAAGAGCAGTGTTTCATTGTTTTCCATGGCTAATATTTCATTGTGTACATGGACCACTTCTTTATCCATTCACCTGTTGATGGACATTTTGCTTGCTTCACTGTTTTGGCTATTGTGAATAAGGCTGCAGTGCAGCTGTTGCAGCCTGTGTCTTCTCAATACTGGTCTTCTCAGGTGAGAGGCCCAGTGGTACACCTGCTGGATTGAATGGTACGTCCATTTTTACTTTTAAACGCAGCTCCTTTCTGTTCTCATTATTGGCTGTTAACCACTTTACATCCCACCAGCAGCTAGTCGGGACACAGTTGTCTACAACCGCATCAGCATTTATTGTTTGTAGATTTTTGCTGTTGGTCAGTCGACTGGTGTGAGTTGAAACCTTTTTTGTAAATTAGATTGCATGAGTCAAATAATTCCTGAGGTTGAGCTTTTATCCATTTTCCTTTTTTTTAAAAAAGAGAGTGAGTTAAACTTACCTCTTCATACTATCTTCTTGAAAAACTTTACCTGTTTTGTATTTTTTTGTCCATTCCTTACTTCAGCACAATTTTTCAGGGCAGGTGTCCTTTACAGCCCTGAGTCCTTGTGAATGTTAAGTGACCATTAGCTGTGGGTTTAAAGCTGCTCTTGCGGGAAACGGCGACAAGGGAGCAGCCTTTCTCCTTTACCAAATCTGGTGACTAGTGCAGCAGAGCCTTAATGGAAGTCGTGTTTTAGGTTGTTAATTAGAATGGGATGTGCCAGGGAAAAGCCCTTTAAGTTTATGTTTCATTACTTCTTGTTCGTATATTTACCTTCATTTTCATTTTTTATCACAGCAAATTTGATTACAATGTTTTGTTTGTTCCAGGTGTGCAAGATGTGGTTCTTTCACACATATACATATGTGTATTCTTCTTCGGATCCTTTTCCCATGTAGGTTATGACACAATGTTGAGTAGTCTTTTCTTGGTAGTCCGTAGGTCTTTGGTGATTATATATTTCACATGTGTTTGTATATCTCTGTTAACCTCAATATCGTAATGTATCCAATCCTCACACCTTTCCATTTGGTGAACCGTAAGTTTTTTTAATGAATCTGTGATTGCCTTTCTCTGTGAAAATATCTTCGTTGGTATCAAATTTTAGGTAACACCTATAAGTGATATGACAGTGGATGTGCCTTTTGCTTCCTCACTTAGTACAAGTTACGTGATTACTTCTAGACTCATCCATGGTGCTGCAAATGGTATTGTTTCATTTTTTCGCTAGCTAATATTCCATCTGTACCTGTAGCAGTTCTTCTTTGTCCACTCATCTGTCGGTGGACTCTTTGGTGACTTCCATATCTTGGCTATTGTAATACTGTGCACTGCAGATTTTCCTGCCTGTGTTTTTCCAATTCTGTTTTCTTAGGTTATAGGTCCAGGAATTGGCCTACTGGATCGTATGGTAGGAATGGTAGGAATTGGCCTACTGGATCGTACTGGATCAATGTGTACATTTTAATGTCACCTCCATTCTGTTCTCATTAGTGGCTCTTTCCAGGTTACGTGCCACTTAAAGTGGAGGGTGTGCATTTCTCCACAACACCTTCAGCATTTATTCTTTGTAGTTTTTTGCTGATGGTAGTACATACTGGTGTGAGCTGATACCTCTTTGTGGTTGAATTTGCACGTGTCTCATAATCCATTGAAATTGAGCTTTAAGGCATGTCTTTTTAATTTTTCAAGCTGTGATTACAGCTTATTTCTTCAAAGTGTTTTCTTAAAGTATGTGTCACACTTTGAAATGTTTTTTCCATTACCTCCTTCAAGACATTTTGAGGGCAGGTTTCATTTACAGCCCTGCAGTACTTGTTCATATGAAGTGAGCATAAGCACAGGCTTTAAAGCTGCTTTTGCAGGTAACGGCCAGAGGGTGGCAGCTTTTCTACGTTCCCCCCTCTGGTATCTAGGGAAACAGACCTCCGGCCAGTGGTGTTCCTCGGTTATAAATTAGAGTGGAATGTGCCCGGATAAACCCACAAATGCTGATGTCTCCTTACTTTATTTGTTTTTTAAATTTAATTTATATTTATTATTGGAGTAATATTCCATTGTGTACATGGACCAATTCTTCTTGGTGCATTCCTCTGTTGATGGACATTTTTGTTAATTCCAAGTGTTGGCTATGGTAAATATTGCTGGAGTGCAGGATTACCAGCCTGTGACTTTTTGATTCTTATTTTCTCAGGTGATAGGCCCAGCAGTGGGTGTGATTGATTGAATGGTTGCTCAATGTTTCCCTTTTCAAAGCACCTCCATTGTGTTTTCATTAGTGGCTCTTAACATGTCTGCCCTTACAACCAAGGATGCGCATTTCTCCACAATCCCTTCAGCATTTATTGTTTGCAGCAGATTTGCCAATGACCATTCTGAGCGATGTGAGCTGATGGTTTTTGTAATTTGGGTATGCATGTCATTAAAAATTCTAAAATTCATCATTTTTCCACACCTTTTTCTTTTCTGTTAAAAAACAAGGAAAAAGAAAAAAGTGTGAGTACAATATACCTCTTGAAATGGTCTTCTTGGAAGTTTTCCCTCTTTTGAATTTTTTCATCGATTTTTGACCCCAGGATTTTTCTGGAGGGCAGGTGTCATTTACAGAACTGCAAGTTGGTGAATATTTAGTGACCTTTAGCAGTGGGTTTAAAGATGCTGTTGTGGGAAAGGGCCACAAGGAGGAAGCATTTGTCCATTCACAAATCTGGGTATTAGGGCAGCAGAGCCTTTCTGGAAGTCGTTGTCCTAGGTTGTAAATTAGAATGGAATGTGCCAGGAGAAACCCCATAAGTTCATGTTTCTAATACTGTTTCTTGTTTTTTCATTTTTTTAAATCGGGGTAAAGATTAGAATATTGTTTGTCCTAGGTGTACACAATCTGGTTCATTTGTACATTATATATGTCTATTCATGTACAGATCCTCTTCCCATATTAAATATTACAGAGTGTTCCGTAGACCTCCCTTGCTATATGGTCGGTCTTTTTGATATATGAAAAATATGTATTTGTATACGTATACTAACACTATTCTTCATTTATCCATTCCCCCCACCTTTCCTTTTAGATGAGCATAGTTTGTTTTCTAAGTCTGTGAATGTCACTCTCTGTGCAAATGTGTTCATTTGTGTCAGTTATTAGATAACGCCTATAAGTGATATCATAGGATATAGGTCTTTTGCTTTCCGACTTACCTCATGCTTTGTGATTATCTCCAGGCTCATCTATGGTGCCTCAAAGAGCAGTGTTTCATTGTTTTCCATGGCTAATATTTCATTGTGTACATGGACCACTTCTTTATCCATTCACCTGTTGATGGACATTTTGCTTGCTTCACTGTTTTGGCTATTGTGAATAAGGCTGCAGTGCAGCTGTTGCAGCCTGTGTCTTCTCAATACTGGTCTTCTCAGGTGAGAGGCCCAGTGGTACACCTGCTGGATTGAATGGTACGTCCATTTTTACTTTTAAACGCAGCTCCTTTCTGTTCTCATTATTGGCTGTTAACCACTTTACATCCCACCAGCAGCTAGTCGGGACACAGTTGTCTACAACCGCATCAGCATTTATTGTTTGTAGATTTTTGCTGTTGGTCAGTCGACTGGTGTGAGTTGAAACCTTTTTTGTAAATTAGATTGCATGAGTCAAATAATTCCTGAGGTTGAGCTTTTATCCATTTTCCTTTTTTTTAAACAAGAGACTGAGTAAAACTTACCTCTTCATACTATCTTCTTGAAAAACTTTACCTGTTTTGTATTTTTTTGTCCATTCCTTACTTCAGCACAATTTTTCAGGGCAGGTGTCCTTTACAGCCCTGAGTCCTTGTGAATGTTAAGTGACCATTAGCTGTGGGTTTAAAGCTGCTCTTGCGGGAAACGGCGACAAGGGAGCAGCCTTTCTCCTTTACCAAATCTGGTGACTAGTGCAGCAGAGCCTTAATGGAAGTCGTGTTTTAGGTTGTTAATTAGAATGGGATGTGCCAGGGAAAAGCCCTTTAAGTTTATGTTTCATTACTTCTTGTTCGTATATTTAAGTTCATTTTCATTTTTTATCACAGCAAATTTGATTACAATGTTTTGTTTGTTCCAGGTGTGCAAGATGTGGTTCTTTCACACATATACATATGTGTATTCTTCTTCGGATCCTTTTCCCATGTAGGTTATGACACAATGTTGAGTAGTCTTTTCTTGGTAGTCCGTAGGTCTTTGGTGATTATATATTTCACATGTGTTTGTATATCTCTGTTAACCTCAATATCGTAATGTGTCCAATCCTCACACCTTTCTATTTGGTGAACCGTAAGTTTTTTTAATGAATCTGTGATTGCCTTTCTCTGTGAAAATATCTTCGTTGGTATCAATTTTTAGGTAACACCTATAAGTGATATGATAGTGGATGTGCCTTTTGCTTCCTCACTTAGTACAAGTTACGTGATTACTTCTAGACTCATCCATGGTGCTGCAAATGGTATTGTTTCATTTTTTCGCTAGCTAATTTTCCATCTGTACCTGTAGCAGTTCTTCTTTGTCCACTCATCTGTCGGTGGACTCTTTGGTGACTTCCATATCTTGGCTATTGTAATACTGTGCACTGCAGATTTGCCTGCCTGTGTCTTTCCAACTCTGTTTTCTTAGGCTATAGGTACAGGAATTGGCCTGCTGGGTCATATGGTAGCACAATCCTTTTAATGTCACCTCCATTCTGTTCTCATTAGTGGCTCTTTCCAGGTTATGTGCCACTTAAAGTTGAGGGTATGCATTTCTGCACAACACCTTCAGCATTTATTGTTTGTAGCAGTTTTGCCAATGACCATTCTGAGTGATGTGAGCTGATGGTTTTTGTAATTTGGGTATGCATGTCATTAAAAATTCTAAAATTCATCATTTTTCCACACCTTTTTCTTTTCTGTTAAAAAACAAGGACAAAGAAAAAAGTGTGAGTACAATATACCTCTTGAAATGGTCTTCTTGGAAGGTTTCCCTCTTTTGAATTTTTTCATCGATTTTTGACCCCAGGATTTTTTTGGAGGGCAGGTGTCATTTACAGAACTGCAAGTTGGTGAATATTTAGTGACCTTTAGCAGTGGGTTTAAAGATGCTGTTGTGGGAAAGGGCCACAAGGAGGAAGCATTTGTCCATTCACAAATCTGGGTATTAGGGCAGCAGAGCCTTTCTGGAAGTCGTTGTCCTAGGTTGTAAATTAGAATGGAATGTGCCAGGAGAAACCCCATAAGTTCATGTTTCTAATACTGTTTCTTGTTTTTTCATTTTTTTAAATCGGGGTAAAGATTAGAATATTGTTTGTCCTAGGTGTACACAATCTGGTTCATTTGTACATTATATATGTCTATTCATGTACAGATCCTCTTCCCATATTAAATATTACAGAGTGTTCCGTAGACCTCCCTTGCTATATGGTCGGTCTTTTTGATATATGAAAAATATGTATTTGTATACATATACTAACACTATTCTTCATTTATCCATTCCCCCCACCTTTCCTTTTAGATGAGCATAGTTTGTTTTCTAAGTCTGTGAATGTCACTCTCTGTGCAAATGTGTTCATTTGTGTCAGTTATTAGATAACGCCTATAAGTGATATCATAGGATATAGGTCTTTTGCTTTCCGACTTACCTCATGCTTTGTGATTATCTCCAGGCTCATCTATGGTGCCTCAAAGAGCAGTGTTTCATTGTTTTCCATGGCTAATATTTCATTGTGTACATGGACCACTTCTTTATCCATTCACCTGTTGATGGACATTTTGCTTGCTTCACTGTTTTGGCTATTGTGAATAAGGCTGCAGTGCAGCTGTTGCAGCCTGTGTCTTCTCAATACTGGTCTTCTCAGGTGAGAGGCCCAGTGGTACGCCTGTTGGATTGAATAGTACGTCCATTTTTACTTTTAAAGGCAGCTCCTTTCTGTTCTCATTATTGGTTGTTAACCACTTTACATCCCACCAGCAGCTAGAGGGGACACAGTTCTCTACAACCGCATCTGCATTTGTTGTTTGTAGAGTTTTTGCTGTTGGTCAGTCGACTGGTGTGAGTTGAAACCTTTTTTGTAAATTAGATTGCATGAGTCAAATAATTCCTGAAGTTGAGCTTTTATCCATTTTCCTTTTTTTTAAACAAGAGAGTGAGTAAAACTTACCTCTTCATACTATCTTCTTGAAAAACTTTACCTGTTTTGTATTTTTTTGTCCATTCCTTACTTCAGCACAATTTTTCAGGGCAGGTGTCCTTTACAGCCCTGAGTCCTTGTGAATGTTAAGTGACCATTAGCTGTGGGTTTAAAGCTGCTCTTGCGGGAAATGGCGACAAGGGAGCAGCCTTTCTCCTTTACCAAATCTGGTGACTAGTGCAGCAGAGCCTTAATGGAAGTCGTGTTTTAGGTTGTTAATTAGAATGGGATGTGCCAGGGAAAAGCCCTTTAAGTTTATGTTTCATTACTTCTTGTTCGTATATTTAAGTTCATTTTCATTTTTTATCACAGCAAATTTGATTACAATGTTTTGTTTGTTCCAGGTGTGCAAGATGTGGTTCTTTCACACATATACATATGTGTATTCTTCTTCGGATCCTTTTCCCATGTAGGTTATGACACAATGTTGAGTAGTCTTTTCTTGGTAGTCCGTAGGTCTTTGGTGATTATATATTTCACATGTGTTTGTATATCTCTGTTAACCTCAATATCGTAATGTGTCCAATCCTCACACCTTTCTATTTGGTGAACCGTAAGTTTTTTTAATGAATCTGTGATTGCCTTTCTCTGTGAAAATATCTTCGTTGGTATCAATTTTTAGGTAACACCTATAAGTGATATGATAGTGGATGTGCCTTTTGCTTCCTCACTTAGTACAAGTTACGTGATTACTTCTAGACTCATCCATGGTGC
This sequence comes from Eubalaena glacialis, assembly GCF_028564815.1. Lineage (NCBI taxonomy): Eukaryota > Metazoa > Chordata > Mammalia > Artiodactyla > Balaenidae > Eubalaena > Eubalaena glacialis. The sequence goes on along the minus strand of NC_083717.1, from coordinate 97,235,226 downwards.
TGCAAATGGTATTGTTTCATGTTTTCGCTAGCTAATATTCCATCTGTACCTGTAGCAGTTCTTCTTTGTCCACTCATCTGTCGGTGGACTCTTTGGTGACTTCCATATCTTGGCTATTGTAATACTGTGCACTGCAGATTTGCCTGCCTGTGTCTTTCCAACTCTGTTTTCTTAGGCTATAGGTACAGGAATTGGCCTGCTGGGTCATATGGTAGCACAATCCTTTTAATGTCACCTCCATTCTGTTCTCATTAGTGGCTCTTTCCAGGTTATGTGCCACTTAAAGTTGAGGGTATGCATTTCTGCACAACACCTTCAGCATTTATTGTTTGTAGCAGTTTTGCCAATGACCATTCTGAGTGATGTGAGCTGATGGTTTTTGTAATTTGGGTATGCATGTCATTAAAAATTCTAAAATTCATCATTTTTCCACACCTTTTTCTTTTCTGTTAAAAAACAAGGAAAAAGAAAAAAGTGTGAGTACAATACACCTCTTGAAATGGTCTTCTTGGAAGTTTTCCCTCTTTTGAATTTTTTCATCGATTTTTGACCCCAGGATTTTTTTGGAGGGCAGGTGTCATTTACAGAACTGCAAGTTGGTGAATATTTAGTGACCTTTAGCAGTGGGTTTAAAGATGCTGTTGTGGGAAAGGGCCACAAGGAGGAAGCATTTGTCCATTCACAAATCTGGGTATTAGGGCAGCAGAGCCTTTCTGGAAGTCGTTGTCCTAGGTTGTAAATTAGAATGGAATGTGCCAGGAGAAACCCCATAAGTTCATGTTTCTAATACTGTTTCTTGTTTTTTCATTTTTTTAAATCGGGGTAAAGATTAGAATATTGTTTGTCCTAGGTGTACACAATCTGGTTCATTTGTACATTATATATGTCTATTCATGTACAGATCCTCTTCCCATATTAAATATTACAGAGTGTTCCGTAGACCTCCCTTGCTATATGGTCGGTCTTTTTGATATATGAAAAATATGTATTTGTATACATATACTAACACTATTCTTCATTTATCCATTCCCCCCACCTTTCCTTTTAGATGAGCATAGTTTGTTTTCTAAGTCTGTGAATGTCACTCTCTGTGCAAATGTGTTCATTTGTGTCAGTTATTAGATAACGCCTATAAGTGATATCATAGGATATAGGTCTTTTGCTTTCCGACTTACCTCATGCTTTGTGATTATCTCCAGGCTCATCTATGGTGCCTCAAAGAGCAGTGTTTCATTGTTTTCCATGGCTAATATTTCATTGTGTACATGGACCACTTCTTTATCCATTCACCTGTTGATGGACATTTTGCTTGCTTCACTGTTTTGGCTATTGTGAATAAGGCTGCAGTGCAGCTGTTGCAGCCTGTGTCTTCTCAATACTGGTCTTCTCAGGTGAGAGGCCCAGTGGTACACCTGCTGGATTGAATGGTACGTCCATTTTTACTTTTAAACGCAGCTCCTTTCTGTTCTCATTATTGGCTGTTAACCACTTTACATCCCACCAGCAGCTAGTCGGGACACAGTTGTCTACAACCGCATCAGCATTTATTGTTTGTAGATTTTTGCTGTTGGTCAGTCGACTGGTGTGAGTTGAAACCTTTTTTGTAAATTAGATTGCATGAGTCAAATAATTCCTGAGGTTGAGCTTTTATCCATTTTCCTTTTTTTTAAAAAAGAGAGTGAGTTAAACTTACCTCTTCATACTATCTTCTTGAAAAACTTTACCTGTTTTGTATTTTTTTGTCCATTCCTTACTTCAGCACAATTTTTCAGGGCAGGTGTCCTTTACAGCCCTGAGTCCTTGTGAATGTTAAGTGACCATTAGCTGTGGGTTTAAAGCTGCTCTTGCGGGAAACGGCGACAAGGGAGCAGCCTTTCTCCTTTACCAAATCTGGTGACTAGTGCAGCAGAGCCTTAATGGAAGTCGTGTTTTAGGTTGTTAATTAGAATGGGATGTGCCAGGGAAAAGCCCTTTAAGTTTATGTTTCATTACTTCTTGTTCGTATATTTACCTTCATTTTCATTTTTTATCACAGCAAATTTGATTACAATGTTTTGTTTGTTCCAGGTGTGCAAGATGTGGTTCTTTCACACATATACATATGTGTATTCTTCTTCGGATCCTTTTCCCATGTAGGTTATGACACAATGTTGAGTAGTCTTTTCTTGGTAGTCCGTAGGTCTTTGGTGATTATATATTTCACATGTGTTTGTATATCTCTGTTAACCTCAATATCGTAATGTATCCAATCCTCACACCTTTCCATTTGGTGAACCGTAAGTTTTTTTAATGAATCTGTGATTGCCTTTCTCTGTGAAAATATCTTCGTTGGTATCAAATTTTAGGTAACACCTATAAGTGATATGACAGTGGATGTGCCTTTTGCTTCCTCACTTAGTACAAGTTACGTGATTACTTCTAGACTCATCCATGGTGCTGCAAATGGTATTGTTTCATTTTTTCGCTAGCTAATATTCCATCTGTACCTGTAGCAGTTCTTCTTTGTCCACTCATCTGTCGGTGGACTCTTTGGTGACTTCCATATCTTGGCTATTGTAATACTGTGCACTGCAGATTTGCCTGCCTGTCTCTTTCCAACTCTGTTTTCTTAGGCTATAGGTACAGGAATTGGCCTGCTGGGTCATATGGTAGCACAATCCTTTTAATGTCACCTCCATTCTGTTCTCATTAGTGGCTCTTTCCAGGTTATGTGCCACTTAAAGTTGAGGGTATGCATTTCTGCACAACACCTTCAGCATTTATTGTTTGTAGCAGTTTTGCCAATGACCATTCTGAGTGATGTGAGCTGATGGTTTTTGTAATTTGGGTATGCATGTCATTAAAAATTCTAAAATTCATCATTTTTCCACACCTTTTTCTTTTCTGTTAAAAAACAAGGACAAAGAAAAAAGTGTGAGTACAATATACCTCTTGAAATGGTCTTCTTGGAAGGTTTCCCTCTTTTGAATTTTTTCATCGATTTTTGACCCCAGGATTTTTTTGGAGGGCAGGTGTCATTTACAGAACTGCAAGTTGGTGAATATTTAGTGACCTTTAGCAGTGGGTTTAAAGATGCTGTTGTGGGAAAGGGCCACAAGGAGGAAGCATTTGTCCATTCACAAATCTGGGTATTAGGGCAGCAGAGCCTTTCTGGAAGTCGTTGTCCTAGGTTGTAAATTAGAATGGAATGTGCCAGGAGAAACCCCATAAGTTCATGTTTCTAATACTGTTTCTTGTTTTTTCATTTTTTTAAATCGGGGTAAAGATTAGAATATTGTTTGTCCTAGGTGTACACAATCTGGTTCATTTGTACATTATATATGTCTATTCATGTACAGATCCTCTTCCCATATTAAATATTACAGAGTGTTCCGTAGACCTCCCTTGCTATATGGTCGGTCTTTTTGATATATGAAAAATATGTATTTGTATACATATACTAACACTATTCTTCATTTATCCATTCCCCCCACCTTTCCTTTTAGATGAGCATAGTTTGTTTTCTAAGTCTGTGAATGTCACTCTCTGTGCAAATGTGTTCATTTGTGTCAGTTATTAGATAACGCCTATAAGTGATATCATAGGATATAGGTCTTTTGCTTTCCGACTTACCTCATGCTTTGTGATTATCTCCAGGCTCATCTATGGTGCCTCAAAGAGCAGTGTTTCATTGTTTTCCATGGCTAATATTTCATTGTGTACATGGACCACTTCTTTATCCATTCACCTGTTGATGGACATTTTGCTTGCTTCACTGTTTTGGCTATTGTGAATAAGGCTGCAGTGCAGCTGTTGCAGCCTGTGTCTTCTCAATACTGGTCTTCTCAGGTGAGAGGCCCAGTGGTACGCCTGTTGGATTGAATAGTACGTCCATTTTTACTTTTAAAGGCAGCTCCTTTCTGTTCTCATTATTGGTTGTTAACCACTTTACATCCCACCAGCAGCTAGAGGGGACACAGTTCTCTACAACCGCATCTGCATTTGTTGTTTGTAGAGTTTTTGCTGTTGGTCAGTCGACTGGTGTGAGTTGAAACCTTTTTTGTAAATTAGATTGCATGAGTCAAATAATTCCTGAAGTTGAGCTTTTATCCATTTTCCTTTTTTTTAAACAAGAGAGTGAGTAAAACTTACCTCTTCATACTATCTTCTTGAAAAACTTTACCTGTTTTGTATTTTTTTGTCCATTCCTTACTTCAGCACAATTTTTCAGGGCAGGTGTCCTTTACAGCCCTGAGTCCTTGTGAATGTTAAGTGACCATTAGCTGTGGGTTTAAAGCTGCTCTTGCGGGAAATGGCGACAAGGGAGCAGCCTTTCTCCTTTACCAAATCTGGTGACTAGTGCAGCAGAGCCTTAATGGAAGTCGTGTTTTAGGTTGTTAATTAGAATGGGATGTGCCAGGGAAAAGCCCTTTAAGTTTATGTTTCATTACTTCTTGTTCGTATATTTAAGTTCATTTTCATTTTTTATCACAGCAAATTTGATTACAATGTTTTGTTTGTTCCAGGTGTGCAAGATGTGGTTCTTTCACACATATACATATGTGTATTCTTCTTCGGATCCTTTTCCCATGTAGGTTATGACACAATGTTGAGTAGTCTTTTCTTGGTAGTCCGTAGGTCTTTGGTGATTATATATTTCACATGTGTTTGTATATCTCTGTTAACCTCAATATCGTAATGTGTCCAATCCTCACACCTTTCTATTTGGTGAACCGTAAGTTTTTTTAATGAATCTGTGATTGCCTTTCTCTGTGAAAATATCTTCGTTGGTATCAATTTTTAGGTAACACCTATAAGTGATATGATAGTGGATGTGCCTTTTGCTTCCTCACTTAGTACAAGTTACGTGATTACTTCTAGACTCATCCATGGTGCTGCAAATGGTATTGTTTCATTTTTTCGCTAGCTAATTTTCCATCTGTACCTGTAGCAGTTCTTCTTTGTCCACTCATCTGTCGGTGGACTCTTTGGTGACTTCCATATCTTGGCTATTGTAATACTGTGCACTGCAGATTTGCCTGCCTGTGTCTTTCCAACTCTGTTTTCTTAGGCTATAGGTACAGGAATTGGCCTGCTGGGTCATATGGTAGCACAATCCTTTTAATGTCACCTCCATTCTGTTCTCATTAGTGGCTCTTTCCAGGTTATGTGCCACTTAAAGTTGAGGGTATGCATTTCTGCACAACACCTTCAGCATTTATTGTTTGTAGCAGTTTTGCCAATGACCATTCTGAGTGATGTGAGCTGATGGTTTTTGTAATTTGGGTATGCATGTCATTAAAAATTCTAAAATTCATCATTTTTCCACACCTTTTTCTTTTCTGTTAAAAAACAAGGACAAAGAAAAAAGTGTGAGTACAATATACCTCTTGAAATGGTCTTCTTGGAAGGTTTCCCTCTTTTGAATTTTTTCATCGATTTTTGACCCCAGGATTTTTTTGGAGGGCAGGTGTCATTTACAGAACTGCAAGTTGGTGAATATTTAGTGACCTTTAGCAGTGGGTTTAAAGATGCTGTTGTGGGAAAGGGCCACAAGGAGGAAGCATTTGTCCATTCACAAATCTGGGTATTAGGGCAGCAGAGCCTTTCTGGAAGTCGTTGTCCTAGGTTGTAAATTAGAATGGAATGTGCCAGGAGAAACCCCATAAGTTCATGTTTCTAATACTGTTTCTTGTTTTTTCATTTTTTTAAATCGGGGTAAAGATTAGAATATTGTTTGTCCTAGGTGTACACAATCTGGTTCATTTGTACATTATATATGTCTATTCATGTACAGATCCTCTTCCCATATTAAATATTACAGAGTGTTCCGTAGACCTCCCTTGCTATATGGTCGGTCTTTTTGATATATGAAAAATATGTATTTGTATACATATACTAACACTATTCTTCATTTATCCATTCCCCCCACCTTTCCTTTTAGATGAGCATAGTTTGTTTTCTAAGTCTGTGAATGTCACTCTCTGTGCAAATGTGTTCATTTGTGTCAGTTATTAGATAACGCCTATAAGTGATATCATAGGATATAGGTCTTTTGCTTTCCGACTTACCTCATGCTTTGTGATTATCTCCAGGCTCATCTATGGTGCCTCAAAGAGCAGTGTTTCATTGTTTTCCATGGCTAATATTTCATTGTGTACATGGACCACTTCTTTATCCATTCACCTGTTGATGGACATTTTGCTTGCTTCACTGTTTTGGCTATTGTGAATAAGGCTGCAGTGCAGCTGTTGCAGCCTGTGTCTTCTCAATACTGGTCTTCTCAGGTGAGAGGCCCAGTGGTACGCCTGTTGGATTGAATAGTACGTCCATTTTTACTTTTAAAGGCAGCTCCTTTCTGTTCTCATTATTGGTTGTTAACCACTTTACATCCCACCAGCAGCTAGAGGGGACACAGTTCTCTACAACCGCATCTGCATTTGTTGTTTGTAGAGTTTTTGCTGTTGGTCAGTCGACTGGTGTGAGTTGAAACCTTTTTTGTAAATTAGATTGCATGAGTCAAATAATTCCTGAAGTTGAGCTTTTATCCATTTTCCTTTTTTTTAAACAAGAGAGTGAGTAAAACTTACCTCTTCATACTATCTTCTTGAAAAACTTTACCTGTTTTGTATTTTTTTGTCCATTCCTTACTTCAGCACAATTTTTCAGGGCAGGTGTCCTTTACAGCCCTGAGTCCTTGTGAATGTTAAGTGACCATTAGCTGTGGGTTTAAAGCTGCTCTTGCGGGAAATGGCGACAAGGGAGCAGCCTTTCTCCTTTACCAAATCTGGTGACTAGTGCAGCAGAGCCTTAATGGAAGTCGTGTTTTAGGTTGTTAATTAGAATGGGATGTGCCAGGGAAAAGCCCTTTAAGTTTATGTTTCATTACTTCTTGTTCGTATATTTAAGTTCATTTTCATTTTTTATCACAGCAAATTTGATTACAATGTTTTGTTTGTTCCAGGTGTGCAAGATGTGGTTCTTTCACACATATACATATGTGTATTCTTCTTCGGATCCTTTTCCCATGTAGGTTATGACACAATGTTGAGTAGTCTTTTCTTGGTAGTCCGTAGGTCTTTGGTGATTATATATTTCACATGTGTTTGTATATCTCTGTTAACCTCAATATCGTAATGTGTCCAATCCTCACACCTTTCTATTTGGTGAACCGTAAGTTTTTTTAATGAATCTGTGATTGCCTTTCTCTGTGAAAATATCTTCGTTGGTATCAATTTTTAGGTAACACCTATAAGTGATATGATAGTGGATGTGCCTTTTGCTTCCTCACTTAGTACAAGTTACGTGATTACTTCTAGACTCATCCATGGTGCTGCAAATGGTATTGTTTCATTTTTTCGCTAGCTAATATTCCATCTGTACCTGTAGCAGTTCTTCTTTGTCCACTCATCTGTCGGTGGACTCTTTGGTGACTTCCATATCTTGGCTATTGTAATACTGTGCACTGCAGATTTGCCTGCCTGTGTCTTTCCAACTCTGTTTTCTTAGGCTATAGGTACAGGAATTGGCCTGCTGGGTCATATGGTAGCACAATCCTTTTAATGTCACCTCCATTCTGTTCTCATTAGTGGCTCTTTCCAGGTTATGTGCCACTTAAAGTTGAGGGTATGCATTTCTGCACAACACCTTCAGCATTTATTGTTTGTAGCAGTTTTGCCAATGACCATTCTGAGTGATGTGAGCTGATGGTTTTTGTAATTTGGGTATGCATGTCATTAAAAATTCTAAAATTCATCATTTTTCCACACCTTTTTCTTTTCTGTTAAAAAACAAGGAAAAAGAAAAAAGTGTGAGTACAATACACCTCTTGAAATGGTCTTCTTGGAAGTTTTCCCTCTTTTGAATTTTTTCATCGATTTTTGACCCCAGGATTTTTTTGGAGGGCAGGTGTCATTTACAGAACTGCAAGTTGGTGAATATTTAGTGACCTTTAGCAGTGGGTTTAAAGATGCTGTTGTGGGAAAGGGCCACAAGGAGGAAGCATTTGTCCATTCACAAATCTGGGTATTAGGGCAGCAGAGCCTTTCTGGAAGTCGTTGTCCTAGGTTGTAAATTAGAATGGAATGTGCCAGGAGAAACCCCATAAGTTCATGTTTCTAATACTGTTTCTTGTTTTTTCATTTTTTTAAATCGGGGTAAAGATTAGAATATTGTTTGTCCTAGGTGTACACAATCTGGTTCATTTGTACATTATATATGTCTATTCATGTACAGATCCTCTTCCCATATTAAATATTACAGAGTGTTCCGTAGACCTCCCTTGCTATATGGTCGGTCTTTTTGATATATGAAAAATATGTATTTGTATACATATACTAACACTATTCTTCATTTATCCATTCCCCCCACCTTTCCTTTTAGATGAGCATAGTTTGTTTTCTAAGTCTGTGAATGTCACTCTCTGTGCAAATGTGTTCATTTGTGTCAGTTATTAGATAACGCCTATAAGTGATATCATAGGATATAGGTCTTTTGCTTTCCGACTTACCTCATGCTTTGTGATTATCTCCAGGCTCATCTATGGTGCCTCAAAGAGCAGTGTTTCATTGTTTTCCATGGCTAATATTTCATTGTGTACATGGACCACTTCTTTATCCATTCACCTGTTGATGGACATTTTGCTTGCTTCACTGTTTTGGCTATTGTGAATAAGGCTGCAGTGCAGCTGTTGCAGCCTGTGTCTTCTCAATACTGGTCTTCTCAGGTGAGAGGCCCAGTGGTACACCTGCTGGATTGAATGGTACGTCCATTTTTACTTTTAAACGCAGCTCCTTTCTGTTCTCATTATTGGCTGTTAACCACTTTACATCCCACCAGCAGCTAGTCGGGACACAGTTGTCTACAACCGCATCAGCATTTATTGTTTGTAGATTTTTGCTGTTGGTCAGTCGACTGGTGTGAGTTGAAACCTTTTTTGTAAATTAGATTGCATGAGTCAAATAATTCCTGAGGTTGAGCTTTTATCCATTTTCCTTTTTTTTAAAAAAGAGAGTGAGTTAAACTTACCTCTTCATACTATCTTCTTGAAAAACTTTACCTGTTTTGTATTTTTTTGTCCATTCCTTACTTCAGCACAATTTTTCAGGGCAGGTGTCCTTTACAGCCCTGAGTCCTTGTGAATGTTAAGTGACCATTAGCTGTGGGTTTAAAGCTGCTCTTGCGGGAAACGGCGACAAGGGAGCAGCCTTTCTCCTTTACCAAATCTGGTGACTAGTGCAGCAGAGCCTTAATGGAAGTCGTGTTTTAGGTTGTTAATTAGAATGGGATGTGCCAGGGAAAAGCCCTTTAAGTTTATGTTTCATTACTTCTTGTTCGTATATTTACCTTCATTTTCATTTTTTATCACAGCAAATTTGATTACAATGTTTTGTTTGTTCCAGGTGTGCAAGATGTGGTTCTTTCACACATATACATATGTGTATTCTTCTTCGGATCCTTTTCCCATGTAGGTTATGACACAATGTTGAGTAGTCTTTTCTTGGTAGTCCGTAGGTCTTTGGTGATTATATATTTCACATGTGTTTGTATATCTCTGTTAACCTCAATATCGTAATGTATCCAATCCTCACACCTTTCCATTTGGTGAACCGTAAGTTTTTTTAATGAATCTGTGATTGCCTTTCTCTGTGAAAATATCTTCGTTGGTATCAAATTTTAGGTAACACCTATAAGTGATATGACAGTGGATGTGCCTTTTGCTTCCTCACTTAGTACAAGTTACGTGATTACTTCTAGACTCATCCATGGTGCTGCAAATGGTATTGTTTCATTTTTTCGCTAGCTAATATTCCATCTGTACCTGTAGCAGTTCTTCTTTGTCCACTCATCTGTCGGTGGACTCTTTGGTGACTTCCATATCTTGGCTATTGTAATACTGTGCACTGCAGATTTGCCTGCCTGTGTTTTTCCAATTCTGTTTTCTTAGGTTATAGGTCCAGGAATTGGCCTACTGTATCGTATGGTAGGAATGGTAGGAATTGGCCTACTGGATCGTACTGGATCAATGTGTACATTTTAATGTCACCTCCATTCTGTTCTCATTAGTGGCTCTTTCCAGGTTACGTGCCACTTAAAGTGGAGGGTGTGCATTTCTCCACAACACCTTCAGCATTTATTCTTTGTAGTTTTTTGCTGATGGTAGTACATACTGGTGTGAGCTGATACCTCTTTGTGGTTGAATTTGCACGTGTCTCATAATCCATTGAAATTGAGCTTTAGGGCATGTCTTTTTAATTTTTCAAGCTGTGATTACAGCTTATTTCTTCAAAGTGTTTTCTTAAAGTATGTGTCACACTTTGAAATGTTTTTTCCATTACCTCCTTCAAGACATTTTGAGGGCAGGTTTCATTTACAGCCCTGCAGTACTTGTTCATATGAAGTGAGCATAAGCACAGGCTTTAAAGCTGCTTTTGCAGGTAACGGCCAGAGGGTGGCAGCTTTTCTACGTTCCCCCCTCTGGTATCTAGGGAAACAGACCTCCGGCCAGTGGTGTTCCTCGGTTATAAATTAGAGTGGAATGTGCCCGGATAAACCCACAAATGCTGATGTCTCCTTACTTTATTTGTTTTTTAAATTTAATTTATATTTATTATTGGAGTAATATTCCATTGTGTACATGGACCAATTCTTCTTGGTGCATTCCTCTGTTGATGGACATTTTTGTTAATTCCAAGTGTTGGCTATGGTAAATATTGCTGGAGTGCAGGATTACCAGCCTGTGACTTTTTGATTCTTATTTTCTCAGGTGATAGGCCCAGCAGTGGGTGTGATTGATTGAATGGTTGCTCAATGTTTCCCTTTTCAAAGCACCTCCATTGTGTTTTCATTAGTGGCTCTTAACATGTCTGCCCTTACAACCAAGGGTGCGCATTTCTCCACAATCCTTTCAGCATTTATTGTTTGCAGCAGATTTGCCAATGACCATTCTGAGTGATGTGAGCTGATGGTTTTTGTAATTTGGGTATGCATGTCATTAAAAATTCTAAAATTCATCATTTTTCCACACCTTTTTCTTTTCTGTTAAAAAACAAGGACAAAGAAAAAAGTGTGAGTACAATATACCTCTTGAAATGGTCTTCTTGGAAGTTTTCCCTCTTTTGAATTTTTTCATCGATTTTTGACCCCAGGATTTTTTTGGAGGGCAGGTGTCATTTACAGAACTGCAAGTTGGTGAATATTTAGTGACCTTTAGCAGTGGGTTTAAAGATGCTGTTGTGGGAAAGGGCCACAAGGAGGAAGCATTTGTCCATTCACAAATCTGGGTATTAGGGCAGCAGAGCCTTTCTGGAAGTCGTTGTCCTAGGTTGTAAATTAGAATGGAATGTGCCAGGAGAAACCCCATAAGTTCATGTTTCTAATACTGTTTCTTGTTTTTTCATTTTTTTAAATCGGGGTAAAGATTAGAATATTGTTTGTCCTAGGTGTACACAATCTGGTTCATTTGTACATTATATATGTCTATTCATGTACAGATCCTCTTCCCATATTAAATATTACAGAGTGTTCCGTAGACCTCCCTTGCTATATGGTCGGTCTTTTTGATATATGAAAAATATGTATTTGTATATATATACTAACACTATTCTTCATTTATCCATTCCCCCCACCTTTCCTTTTAGATGAGCATAGTTTGTTTTCTAAGTCTGTGAATGTCACTCTCTGTGCAAATGTGTTCATTTGTGTCAGTTATTAGATAACGCCTATAAGTGATATCATAGGATATAGGTCTTTTGCTTTCCGACTTACCTCATGCTTTGTGATTATCTCCAGGCTCATCTATGGTGCCTCAAAGAGCAGTGTTTCATTGTTTTCCATGGCTAATATTTCATTGTGTACATGGACCACTTCTTTATCCATTCACCTGTTGATGGACATTTTGCTTGCTTCACTGTTTTGGCTATTGTGAATAAGGCTGCAGTGCAGCTGTTGCAGCCTGTGTCTTCTCAATACTGGTCTTCTCAGGTGAGAGGCCCAGTGGTACGCCTGTTGGATTGAATAGTACGTCCATTTTTACTTTTAAAGGCAGCTCCTTTCTGTTCTCATTATTGGTTGTTAACCACTTTACATCCCACCAGCAGCTAGAGGGGACACAGTTCTCTACAACCGCATCTGCATTTGTTGTTTGTAGAGTTTTTGCTGTTGGTCAGTCGACTGGTGTGAGTTGAAACCTTTTTTGTAAATTAGATTGCATGAGTCAAATAATTCCTGAAGTTGAGCTTTTATCCATTTTCCTTTTTTTTAAACAAGAGAGTGAGTAAAACTTACCTCTTCATACTATCTTCTTGAAAAACTTTACCTGTTTTGTATTTTTTTGTCCATTCCTTACTTCAGCACAATTTTTCAGGGCAGGTGTCCTTTACAGCCCTGAGTCCTTGTGAATGTTAAGTGACCATTAGCTGTGGGTTTAAAGCTGCTCTTGCGGGAAATGGCGACAAGGGAGCAGCCTTTCTCCTTTACCAAATCTGGTGACCAGTGCAGCAGAGCCTTAATGGAAGTCGTGTTTTAGGTTGTTAATTAGAATGGGATGTGCCAGGGAAAAGCCCTTTAAGTTTATGTTTCATTACTTCTTGTTCGTATATTTAAGTTCATTTTCATTTTTTATCACAGCAAATTTGATTACAATGTTTTGTTTGTTCCAGGTGTGCAAGATGTGGTTCTTTCACACATATACATATGTGTATTCTTCTTCGGATCCTTTTCCCATGTAGGTTATGACACAATGTTGAGTAGTCTTTTCTTGGTAGTCCGTAGGTCTTTGGTGATTATATATTTCACATGTGTTTGTATATCTCTGTTAACCTCAATATCGTAATGTGTCCAATCCTCACACCTTTCTATTTGGTGAACCGTAAGTTTTTTTAATGAATCTGTGATTGCCTTTCTCTGTGAAAATATCTTCGTTGGTATCAATTTTTAGGTAACACCTATAAGTGATATGATAGTGGATGTGCCTTTTGCTTCCTCACTTAGTACAAGTTACGTGATTACTTCTAGACTCATCCATGGTGCTGCAAATGGTATTGTTTCATTTTTTCGCTAGCTAATATTCCATCTGTACCTGTAGCAGTTCTTCTTTGTCCACTCATCTGTCGGTGGACTCTTTGGTGACTTCCATATCTTGGCTATTGTAATACTGTGCACTGCAGATTTGCCTGCCTGTGTCTTTCCAACTCTGTTTTCTTAGGCTATAGGTACAGGAATTGGCCTGCTGGGTCATATGGTAGCACAATCCTTTTAATGTCACCTCCATTCTGTTCTCATTAGTGGCTCTTTCCAGGTTATGTGCCACTTAAAGTTGAGGGTATGCATTTCTGCACAACACCTTCAGCATTTATTGTTTGTAGCAGTTTTGCCAATGACCATTCTGAGTGATGTGAGCTGATGGTTTTTGTAATTTGGGTATGCATGTCATTAAAAATTCTAAAATTCATCATTTTTCCACACCTTTTTCTTTTCTGTTAAAAAACAAGGAAAAAGAAAAAAGTGTGAGTACAATACACCTCTTGAAATGGTCTTCTTGGAAGTTTTCCCTCTTTTGAATTTTTTCATCGATTTTTGACCCCAGGATTTTTTTGGAGGGCAGGTGTCATTTACAGAACTGCAAGTTGGTGAATATTTAGTGACCTTTAGCAGTGGGTTTAAAGATGCTGTTGTGGGAAAGGGCCACAAGGAGGAAGCATTTGTCCATTCACAAATCTGGGTATTAGGGCAGCAGAGCCTTTCTGGAAGTCGTTGTCCTAGGTTGTAAATTAGAATGGAATGTGCCAGGAGAAACCCCATAAGTTCATGTTTCTAATACTGTTTCTTGTTTTTTCATTTTTTTAAATCGGGGTAAAGATTAGAATATTGTTTGTCCTAGGTGTACACAATCTGGTTCATTTGTACATTATATATGTCTATTCATGTACAGATCCTCTTCCCATATTAAATATTACAGAGTGTTCCGTAGACCTCCCTTGCTATATGGTCGGTCTTTTTGATATATGAAAAATATGTATTTGTATACATATACTAACACTATTCTTCATTTATCCATTCCCCCCACCTTTCCTTTTAGATGAGCATAGTTTGTTTTCTAAGTCTGTGAATGTCACTCTCTGTGCAAATGTGTTCATTTGTGTCAGTTATTAGATAACGCCTATAAGTGATATCATAGGATATAGGTCTTTTGCTTTCCGACTTACCTCATGCTTTGTGATTATCTCCAGGCTCATCTATGGTGCCTCAAAGAGCAGTGTTTCATTGTTTTCCATGGCTAATATTTCATTGTGTACATGGACCACTTCTTTATCCATTCACCTGTTGATGGACATTTTGCTTGCTTCACTGTTTTGGCTATTGTGAATAAGGCTGCAGTGCAGCTGTTGCAGCCTGTGTCTTCTCAATACTGGTCTTCTCAGGTGAGAGGCCCAGTGGTACACCTGCTGGATTGAATGGTACGTCCATTTTTACTTTTAAACGCAGCTCCTTTCTGTTCTCATTATTGGCTGTTAACCACTTTACATCCCACCAGCAGCTAGTCGGGACACAGTTGTCTACAACCGCATCAGCATTTATTGTTTGTAGATTTTTGCTGTTGGTCAGTCGACTGGTGTGAGTTGAAACCTTTTTTGTAAATTAGATTGCATGAGTCAAATAATTCCTGAGGTTGAGCTTTTATCCATTTTCCTTTTTTTTAAAAAAGAGAGTGAGTTAAACTTACCTCTTCATACTATCTTCTTGAAAAACTTTACCTGTTTTGTATTTTTTTGTCCATTCCTTACTTCAGCACAATTTTTCAGGGCAGGTGTCCTTTACAGCCCTGAGTCCTTGTGAATGTTAAGTGACCATTAGCTGTGGGTTTAAAGCTGCTCTTGCGGGAAACGGCGACAAGGGAGCAGCCTTTCTCCTTTACCAAATCTGGTGACTAGTGCAGCAGAGCCTTAATGGAAGTCGTGTTTTAGGTTGTTAATTAGAATGGGATGTGCCAGGGAAAAGCCCTTTAAGTTTATGTTTCATTACTTCTTGTTCGTATATTTACCTTCATTTTCATTTTTTATCACAGCAAATTTGATTACAATGTTTTGTTTGTTCCAGGTGTGCAAGATGTGGTTCTTTCACACATATACATATGTGTATTCTTCTTCGGATCCTTTTCCCATGTAGGTTATGACACAATGTTGAGTAGTCTTTTCTTGGTAGTCCGTAGGTCTTTGGTGATTATATATTTCACATGTGTTTGTATATCTCTGTTAACCTCAATATCGTAATGTATCCAATCCTCACACCTTTCCATTTGGTGAACCGTAAGTTTTTTTAATGAATCTGTGATTGCCTTTCTCTGTGAAAATATCTTCGTTGGTATCAAATTTTAGGTAACACCTATAAGTGATATGACAGTGGATGTGCCTTTTGCTTCCTCACTTAGTACAAGTTACGTGATTACTTCTAGACTCATCCATGGTGCTGCAAATGGTATTGTTTCATTTTTTCGCTAGCTAATATTCCATCTGTACCTGTAGCAGTTCTTCTTTGTCCACTCATCTGTCGGTGGACTCTTTGGTGACTTCCATATCTTGGCTATTGTAATACTGTGCACTGCAGATTTGCCTGCCTGTGTTTTTCCAATTCTGTTTTCTTAGGTTATAGGTCCAGGAATTGGCCTACTGTATCGTATGGTAGGAATGGTAGGAATTGGCCTACTGGATCGTACTGGATCAATGTGTACATTTTAATGTCACCTCCATTCTGTTCTCATTAGTGGCTCTTTCCAGGTTACGTGCCACTTAAAGTGGAGGGTGTGCATTTCTCCACAACACCTTCAGCATTTATTCTTTGTAGTTTTTTGCTGATGGTAGTACATACTGGTGTGAGCTGATACCTCTTTGTGGTTGAATTTGCACGTGTCTCATAATCCATTGAAATTGAGCTTTAAGGCATGTCTTTTTAATTTTTCAAGCTGTGATTACAGCTTATTTCTTCAAAGTGTTTTCTTAAAGTATGTGTCACACTTTGAAATGTTTTTTCCATTACCTCCTTCAAGACATTTTGAGGGCAGGTTTCATTTACAGCCCTGCAGTACTTGTTCATATGAAGTGAGCATAAGCACAGGCTTTAAAGCTGCTTTTGCAGGTAACGGCCAGAGGGTGGCAGCTTTTCTACGTTCCCCCCTCTGGTATCTAGGGAAACAGACCTCCGGCCAGTGGTGTTCCTCGGTTATAAATTAGAGTGGAATGTGCCCGGATAAACCCACAAATGCTGATGTCTCCTTACTTTATTTGTTTTTTAAATTTAATTTATATTTATTATTGGAGTAATATTCCATTGTGTACATGGACCAATTCTTCTTGGTGCATTCCTCTGTTGATGGACATTTTTGTTAATTCCAAGTGTTGGCTATGGTAAATATTGCTGGAGTGCAGGATTACCAGCCTGTGACTTTTTGATTCTTATTTTCTCAGGTGATAGGCCCAGCAGTGGGTGTGATTGATTGAATGGTTGCTCAATGTTTCCCTTTTCAAAGCACCTCCATTGTGTTTTCATTAGTGGCTCTTAACATGTCTGCCCTTACAACCAAGGGTGCGCATTTCTCCACAATCCTTTCAGCATTTATTGTTTGCAGCAGATTTGCCAATGACCATTCTGAGTGATGTGAGCTGATGGTTTTTGTAATTTGGGTATGCATGTCATTAAAAATTCTAAAATTCATCATTTTTCCACACCTTTTTCTTTTCTGTTAAAAAACAAGGACAAAGAAAAAAGTGTGAGTACAATATACCTCTTGAAATGGTCTTCTTGGAAGTTTTCCCTCTTTTGAATTTTTTCATCGATTTTTGACCCCAGGATTTTTTTGGAGGGCAGGTGTCATTTACAGAACTGCAAGTTGGTGAATATTTAGTGACCTTTAGCAGTGGGTTTAAAGATGCTGTTGTGGGAAAGGGCCACAAGGAGGAAGCATTTGTCCATTCACAAATCTGGGTATTAGGGCAGCAGAGCCTTTCTGGAAGTCGTTGTCCTAGGTTGTAAATTAGAATGGAATGTGCCAGGAGAAACCCCATAAGTTCATGTTTCTAATACTGTTTCTTGTTTTTTCATTTTTTTAAATCGGGGTAAAGATTAGAATATTGTTTGTCCTAGGTGTACACAATCTGGTTCATTTGTACATTATATATGTCTATTCATGTACAGATCCTCTTCCCATATTAAATATTACAGAGTGTTCCGTAGACCTCCCTTGCTATATGGTCGGTCTTTTTGATATATGAAAAATATGTATTTGTATACGTATACTAACACTATTCTTCATTTATCCATTCCCCCCACCTTTCCTTTTAGATGAGCATAGTTTGTTTTCTAAGTCTGTGAATGTCACTCTCTGTGCAAATGTGTTCATTTGTGTCAGTTATTAGATAACGCCTATAAGTGATATCATAGGATATAGGTCTTTTGCTTTCCGACTTACCTCATGCTTTGTGATTATCTCCAGGCTCATCTATGGTGCCTCAAAGAGCAGTGTTTCATTGTTTTCCATGGCTAATATTTCATTGTGTACATGGACCACTTCTTTATCCATTCACCTGTTGATGGACATTTTGCTTGCTTCACTGTTTTGGCTATTGTGAATAAGGCTGCAGTGCAGCTGTTGCAGCCTGTGTCTTCTCAATACTGGTCTTCTCAGGTGAGAGGCCCAGTGGTACGCCTGTTGGATTGAATAGTACGTCCATTTTTACTTTTAAAGGCAGCTCCTTTCTGTTCTCATTATTGGTTGTTAACCACTTTACATCCCACCAGCAGCTAGAGGGGACACAGTTCTCTACAACCGCATCTGCATTTGTTGTTTGTAGAGTTTTTGCTGTTGGTCAGTCGACTGGTGTGAGTTGAAACCTTTTTTGTAAATTAGATTGCATGAGTCAAATAATTCCTGAAGTTGAGCTTTTATCCATTTTCCTTTTTTTTAAACAAGAGACTGAGTAAAACTTACCTCTTCATACTATCTTCTTGAAAAACTTTACCTGTTTTGTATTTTTTTGTCCATTCCTTACTTCAGCACAATTTTTCAGGGCAGGTGTCCTTTACAGCCCTGAGTCCTTGTGAATGTTAAGTGACCATTAGCTGTGGGTTTAAAGCTGCTCTTGCGGGAAATGGCGACAAGGGAGCAGCCTTTCTCCTTTACCAAATCTGGTGACTAGTGCAGCAGAGCCTTAATGGAAGTCGTGTTTTAGGTTGTTAATTAGAATGGGATGTGCCAGGGAAAAGCCCTTTAAGTTTATGTTTCATTACTTCTTGTTCGTATATTTAAGTTCATTTTCATTTTTTATCACAGCAAATTTGATTACAATGTTTTGTTTGTTCCAGGTGTGCAAGATGTGGTTCTTTCACACATATACATATGTGTATTCTTCTTCGGATCCTTTTCCCATGTAGGTTATGACACAATGTTGAGTAGTCTTTTCTTGGTAGTCCGTAGGTCTTTGGTGATTATATATTTCACATGTGTTTGTATATCTCTGTTAACCTCAATATCGTAATGTGTCCAATCCTCACACCTTTCTATTTGGTGAACCGTAAGTTTTTTTAATGAATCTGTGATTGCCTTTCTCTGTGAAAATATCTTCGTTGGTATCAATTTTTAGGTAACACCTATAAGTGATATGATAGTGGATGTGCCTTTTGCTTCCTCACTTAGTACAAGTTACGTGATTACTTCTAGACTCATCCATGGTGCTGCAAATGGTATTGTTTCATTTTTTCGCTAGCTAATATTCCATCTGTACCTGTAGCAGTTCTTCTTTGTCCACTCATCTGTCGGTGGACTCTTTGGTGACTTCCATATCTTGGCTATTGTAATACTGTGCACTGCAGATTTGCCTGCCTGTGTCTTTCCAACTCTGTTTTCTTAGGCTATAGGTACAGGAATTGGCCTGCTGGGTCATATGGTAGCACAATCCTTTTAATGTCACCTCCATTCTGTTCTCATTAGTGGCTCTTTCCAGGTTATGTGCCACTTAAAGTTGAGGGTATGCATTTCTGCACAACACCTTCAGCATTTATTGTTTGTAGCAGTTTTGCCAATGACCATTCTGAGTGATGTGAGCTGATGGTTTTTGTAATTTGGGTATGCATGTCATTAAAAATTCTAAAATTCATCATTTTTCCACACCTTTTTCTTTTCTGTTAAAAAACAAGGACAAAGAAAAAAGTGTGAGTACAATATACCTCTTGAAATGGTCTTCTTGGAAGGTTTCCCTCTTTTGAATTTTTTCATCGATTTTTGACCCCAGGATTTTTTTGGAGGGCAGGTGTCATTTACAGAACTGCAAGTTGGTGAATATTTAGTGACCTTTAGCAGTGGGTTTAAAGATGCTGTTGTGGGAAAGGGCCACAAGGAGGAAGCATTTGTCCATTCACAAATCTGGGTATTAGGGCAGCAGAGCCTTTCTGGAAGTCGTTGTCCTAGGTTGTAAATTAGAATGGAATGTGCCAGGAGAAACCCCATAAGTTCATGTTTCTAATACTGTTTCTTGTTTTTTCATTTTTTTAAATCGGGGTAAAGATTAGAATATTGTTTGTCCTAGGTGTACACAATCTGGTTCATTTGTACATTATATATGTCTATTCATGTACAGATCCTCTTCCCATATTAAATATTACAGAGTGTTCCGTAGACCTCCCTTGCTATATGGTCGGTCTTTTTGATATATGAAAAATATGTATTTGTATACGTATACTAACACTATTCTTCATTTATCCATTCCCCCCACCTTTCCTTTTAGATGAGCATAGTTTGTTTTCTAAGTCTGTGAATGTCACTCTCTGTGCAAATGTGTTCATTTGTGTCAGTTATTAGATAACGCCTATAAGTGATATCATAGGATATAGGTCTTTTGCTTTCCGACTTACCTCATGCTTTGTGATTATCTCCAGGCTCATCTATGGTGCCTCAAAGAGCAGTGTTTCATTGTTTTCCATGGCTAATATTTCATTGTGTACATGGACCATTCTTTATCCATTCACCTGTTGATGGACATTTTGCTTGCTTCACTGTTTTGGCTATTGTGAATAAGGCTGCAGTGCAGCTGTTGCAGCCTGTGTCTTCTCAATACTGGTCTTCTCAGGTGAGAGGCCCAGTGGTACACCTGCTGGATTGAATGGTACGTCCATTTTTACTTTTAAACGCAGCTCCTTTCTGTTCTCATTATTGGCTGTTAACCACTTTACATCCCACCAGCAGCTAGTCGGGACACAGTTGTCTACAACCGCATCAGCATTTATTGTTTGTAGATTTTTGCTGTTGGTCAGTCGACTGGTGTGAGTTGAAACCTTTTTTGTAAATTAGATTGCATGAGTCAAATAATTCCTGAGGTTGAGCTTTTATCCATTTTCCTTTTTTTTAAAAAAGAGAGTGAGTTAAACTTACCTCTTCATACTATCTTCTTGAAAAACTTTACCTGTTTTGTATTTTTTTGTCCATTCCTTACTTCAGCACAATTTTTCAGGGCAGGTGTCCTTTACAGCCCTGAGTCCTTGTGAATGTTAAGTGACCATTAGCTGTGGGTTTAAAGCTGCTCTTGCGGGAAACGGCGACAAGGGAGCAGCCTTTCTCCTTTACCAAATCTGGTGACTAGTGCAGCAGAGCCTTAATGGAAGTCGTGTTTTAGGTTGTTAATTAGAATGGGATGTGCCAGGGAAAAGCCCTTTAAGTTTATGTTTCATTACTTCTTGTTCGTATATTTACCTTCATTTTCATTTTTTATCACAGCAAATTTGATTACAATGTTTTGTTTGTTCCAGGTGTGCAAGATGTGGTTCTTTCACACATATACATATGTGTATTCTTCTTCGGATCCTTTTCCCATGTAGGTTATGACACAATGTTGAGTAGTCTTTTCTTGGTAGTCCGTAGGTCTTTGGTGATTATATATTTCACATGTGTTTGTATATCTCTGTTAACCTCAATATCGTAATGTATCCAATCCTCACACCTTTCCATTTGGTGAACCGTAAGTTTTTTTAATGAATCTGTGATTGCCTTTCTCTGTGAAAATATCTTCGTTGGTATCAAATTTTAGGTAACACCTATAAGTGATATGACAGTGGATGTGCCTTTTGCTTCCTCACTTAGTACAAGTTACGTGATTACTTCTAGACTCATCCATGGTGCTGCAAATGGTATTGTTTCATTTTTTCGCTAGCTAATTTTCCATCTGTACCTGTAGCAGTTCTTCTTTGTCCACTCATCTGTCGGTGGACTCTTTGGTGACTTCCATATCTTGGCTATTGTAATACTGTGCACTGCAGATTTGCCTGCCTGTCTCTTTCCAACTCTGTTTTCTTAGGCTATAGGTACAGGAATTGGCCTGCTGGGTCATATGGTAGCACAATCCTTTTAATGTCACCTCCATTCTGTTCTCATTAGTGGCTCTTTCCAGGTTATGTGCCACTTAAAGTTGAGGGTATGCATTTCTGCACAACACCTTCAGCATTTATTGTTTGTAGCAGTTTTGCCAATGACCATTCTGAGTGATGTGAGCTGATGGTTTTTGTAATTTGGGTATGCATGTCATTAAAAATTCTAAAATTCATCATTTTTCCACACCTTTTTCTTTTCTGTTAAAAAACAAGGACAAAGAAAAAAGTGTGAGTACAATATACGTCTTGAAATGGTCTTCTTGGAAGGTTTCCCTCTTTTGAATTTTTTCATCGATTTTTGACCCCAGGATTTTTTTGGAGGGCAGGTGTCATTTACAGAACTGCAAGTTGGTGAATATTTAGTGACCTTTAGCAGTGGGTTTAAAGATGCTGTTGTGGGAAAGGGCCACAAGGAGGAAGCATTTGTCCATTCACAAATCTGGGTATTAGGGCAGCAGAGCCTTTCTGGAAGTCGTTGTCCTAGGTTGTAAATTAGAATGGAATGTGCCAGGAGAAACCCCATAAGTTCATGTTTCTAATACTGTTTCTTGTTTTTTCATTTTTTTAAATCGGGGTAAAGATTAGAATATTGTTTGTCCTAGGTGTACACAATCTGGTTCATTTGTACATTATATATGTCTATTCATGTACAGATCCTCTTCCCATATTAAATATTACAGAGTGTTCCGTAGACCTCCCTTGCTATATGGTCGGTCTTTTTGATATATGAAAAATATGTATTTGTATATATATACTAACACTATTCTTCATTTATCCATTCCCCCCACCTTTCCTTTTAGATGAGCATAGTTTGTTTTCTAAGTCTGTGAATGTCACTCTCTGTGCAAATGTGTTCATTTGTGTCAGTTATTAGATAACGCCTATAAGTGATATCATAGGATATAGGTCTTTTGCTTTCCGACTTACCTCATGCTTTGTGATTATCTCCAGGCTCATCTATGGTGCCTCAAAGAGCAGTGTTTCATTGTTTTCCATGGCTAATATTTCATTGTGTACATGGACCACTTCTTTATCCATTCACCTGTTGATGGACATTTTGCTTGCTTCACTGTTTTGGCTATTGTGAATAAGGCTGCAGTGCAGCTGTTGCAGCCTGTGTCTTCTCAATACTGGTCTTCTCAGGTGAGAGGCCCAGTGGTACACCTGCTGGATTGAATGGTACGTCCATTTTTACTTTTAAACGCAGCTCCTTTCTGTTCTCATTATTGGCTGTTAACCACTTTACATCCCACCAGCAGCTAGTCGGGACACAGTTGTCTACAACCGCATCAGCATTTATTGTTTGTAGATTTTTGCTGTTGGTCAGTCGACTGGTGTGAGTTGAAACCTTTTTTGTAAATTAGATTGCATGAGTCAAATAATTCCTGAGGTTGAGCTTTTATCCATTTTCCTTTTTTTTAAAAAAGAGAGTGAGTTAAACTTACCTCTTCATACTATCTTCTTGAAAAACTTTACCTGTTTTGTATTTTTTTGTCCATTCCTTACTTCAGCACAATTTTTCAGGGCAGGTGTCCTTTACAGCCCTGAGTCCTTGTGAATGTTAAGTGACCATTAGCTGTGGGTTTAAAGCTGCTCTTGCGGGAAACGGCGACAAGGGAGCAGCCTTTCTCCTTTACCAAATCTGGTGACTAGTGCAGCAGAGCCTTAATGGAAGTCGTGTTTTAGGTTGTTAATTAGAATGGGATGTGCCAGGGAAAAGCCCTTTAAGTTTATGTTTCATTACTTCTTGTTCGTATATTTACCTTCATTTTCATTTTTTATCACAGCAAATTTGATTACAATGTTTTGTTTGTTCCAGGTGTGCAAGATGTGGTTCTTTCACACATATACATATGTGTATTCTTCTTCGGATCCTTTTCCCATGTAGGTTATGACACAATGTTGAGTAGTCTTTTCTTGGTAGTCCGTAGGTCTTTGGTGATTATATATTTCACATGTGTTTGTATATCTCTGTTAACCTCAATATCGTAATGTGTCCAATCCTCACACCTTTCTATTTGGTGAACCGTAAGTTTTTTTAATGAATCTGTGATTGCCTTTCTCTGTGAAAATATCTTCGTTGGTATCAATTTTTAGGTAACACCTATAAGTGATATGATAGTGGATGTGCCTTTTGCTTCCTCACTTAGTACAAGTTACGTGATTACTTCTAGACTCATCCATGGTGCTGCAAATGGTATTGTTTCATTTTTTCGCTAGCTAATTTTCCATCTGTACCTGTAGCAGTTCTTCTTTGTCCACTCATCTGTCGGTGGACTCTTTGGTGACTTCCATATCTTGGCTATTGTAATACTGTGCACTGCAGATTTGCCTGCCTGTGTCTTTCCAACTCTGTTTTCTTAGGCTATAGGTACAGGAATTGGCCTGCTGGGTCATATGGTAGCACAATCCTTTTAATGTCACCTCCATTCTGTTCTCATTAGTGGCTCTTTCCAGGTTATGTGCCACTTAAAGTTGAGGGTATGCATTTCTGCACAACACCTTCAGCATTTATTGTTTGTAGCAGTTTTGCCAATGACCATTCTGAGTGATGTGAGCTGATGGTTTTTGTAATTTGGGTATGCATGTCATTAAAAATTCTAAAATTCATCATTTTTCCACACCTTTTTCTTTTCTGTTAAAAAACAAGGACAAAGAAAAAAGTGTGAGTACAATATACCTCTTGAAATGGTCTTCTTGGAAGGTTTCCCTCTTTTGAATTTTTTCATCGATTTTTGACCCCAGGATTTTTTTGGAGGGCAGGTGTCATTTACAGAACTGCAAGTTGGTGAATATTTAGTGACCTTTAGCAGTGGGTTTAAAGATGCTGTTGTGGGAAAGGGCCACAAGGAGGAAGCATTTGTCCATTCACAAATCTGGGTATTAGGGCAGCAGAGCCTTTCTGGAAGTCGTTGTCCTAGGTTGTAAATTAGAATGGAATGTGCCAGGAGAAACCCCATAAGTTCATGTTTCTAATACTGTTTCTTGTTTTTTCATTTTTTTAAATCGGGGTAAAGATTAGAATATTGTTTGTCCTAGGTGTACACAATCTGGTTCATTTGTACATTATATATGTCTATTCATGTACAGATCCTCTTCCCATATTAAATATTACAGAGTGTTCCGTAGACCTCCCTTGCTATATGGTCGGTCTTTTTGATATATGAAAAATATGTATTTGTATATATATACTAACACTATTCTTCATTTATCCATTCCCCCCACCTTTCCTTTTAGATGAGCATAGTTTGTTTTCTAAGTCTGTGAATGTCACTCTCTGTGCAAATGTGTTCATTTGTGTCAGTTATTAGATAACGCCTATAAGTGATATCATAGGATATAGGTCTTTTGCTTTCCGACTTACCTCATGCTTTGTGATTATCTCCAGGCTCATCTATGGTGCCTCAAAGAGCAGTGTTTCATTGTTTTCCATGGCTAATATTTCATTGTGTACATGGACCACTTCTTTATCCATTCACCTGTTGATGGACATTTTGCTTGCGTCACTGTTTTGGCTATTGTGAATAAGGCTGCAGTGCAGCTGTTGCAGCCTGTGTCTTCTCAATACTGGTCTTCTCAGGTGAGAGGCCCAGTGGTACGCCTGTTGGATTGAATAGTACGTCCATTTTTACTTTTAAAGGCAGCTCCTTTCTGTTCTCATTATTGGTTGTTAACCACTTTACATCCCACCAGCAGCTAGAGGGGACACAGTTCTCTACAACCGCATCTGCATTTGTTGTTTGTAGAGTTTTTGCTGTTGGTCAGTCGACTGGTGTGAGTTGAAACCTTTTTTGTAAATTAGATTGCATGAGTCAAATAATTCCTGAAGTTGAGCTTTTATCCATTTTCCTTTTTTTTAAACAAGAGAGTGAGTAAAACTTACCTCTTCATACTATCTTCTTGAAAAACTTTACCTGTTTTGTATTTTTTTGTCCATTCCTTACTTCAGCACAATTTTTCAGGGCAGGTGTCCTTTACAGCCCTGAGTCCTTGTGAATGTTAAGTGACCATTAGCTGTGGGTTTAAAGCTGCTCTTGCGGGAAATGGCGACAAGGGAGCAGCCTTTCTCCTTTACCAAATCTGGTGACCAGTGCAGCAGAGCCTTAATGGAAGTCGTGTTTTAGGTTGTTAATTAGAATGGGATGTGCCAGGGAAAAGCCCTTTAAGTTTATGTTTCATTACTTCTTGTTCGTATATTTAAGTTCATTTTCATTTTTTATCACAGCAAATTTGATTACAATGTTTTGTTTGTTCCAGGTGTGCAAGATGTGGTTCTTTCACACATATACATATGTGTATTCTTCTTCGGATCCTTTTCCCATGTAGGTTATGACACAATGTTGAGTAGTCTTTTCTTGGTAGTCCGTAGGTCTTTGGTGATTATATATTTCACATGTGTTTGTATATCTCTGTTAACCTCAATATCGTAATGTGTCCAATCCTCACACCTTTCTATTTGGTGAACCGTAAGTTTTTTTAATGAATCTGTGATTGCCTTTCTCTGTGAAAATATCTTCGTTGGTATCAATTTTTAGGTAACACCTATAAGTGATATGATAGTGGATGTGCCTTTTGCTTCCTCACTTAGTACAAGTTACGTGATTACTTCTAGACTCATCCATGGTGCTGCAAATGGTATTGTTTCATTTTTTCGCTAGCTAATATTCCATCTGTACCTGTAGCAGTTCTTCTTTGTCCACTCATCTGTCGGTGGACTCTTTGGTGACTTCCATATCTTGGCTATTGTAATACTGTGCACTGCAGATTTGCCTGCCTGTGTCTTTCCAACTCTGTTTTCTTAGGCTATAGGTACAGGAATTGGCCTGCTGGGTCATATGGTAGCACAATCCTTTTAATGTCACCTCCATTCTGTTCTCATTAGTGGCTCTTTCCAGGTTATGTGCCACTTAAAGTTGAGGGTATGCATTTCTGCACAACACCTTCAGCATTTATTGTTTGTAGCAGTTTTGCCAATGACCATTCTGAGTGATGTGAGCTGATGGTTTTTGTAATTTGGGTATGCATGTCATTAAAAATTCTAAAATTCATCATTTTTCCACACCTTTTTCTTTTCTGTTAAAAAACAAGGAAAAAGAAAAAAGTGTGAGTACAATACACCTCTTGAAATGGTCTTCTTGGAAGTTTTCCCTCTTTTGAATTTTTTCATCGATTTTTGACCCCAGGATTTTTTTGGAGGGCAGGTGTCATTTACAGAACTGCAAGTTGGTGAATATTTAGTGACCTTTAGCAGTGGGTTTAAAGATGCTGTTGTGGGAAAGGGCCACAAGGAGGAAGCATTTGTCCATTCACAAATCTGGGTATTAGGGCAGCAGAGCCTTTCTGGAAGTCGTTGTCCTAGGTTGTAAATTAGAATGGAATGTGCCAGGAGAAACCCCATAAGTTCATGTTTCTAATACTGTTTCTTGTTTTTTCATTTTTTTAAATCGGGGTAAAGATTAGAATATTGTTTGTCCTAGGTGTACACAATCTGGTTCATTTGTACATTATATATGTCTATTCATGTACAGATCCTCTTCCCATATTAAATATTACAGAGTGTTCCGTAGACCTCCCTTGCTATATGGTCGGTCTTTTTGATATATGAAAAATATGTATTTGTATACATATACTAACACTATTCTTCATTTATCCATTCCCCCCACCTTTCCTTTTAGATGAGCATAGTTTGTTTTCTAAGTCTGTGAATGTCACTCTCTGTGCAAATGTGTTCATTTGTGTCAGTTATTAGATAACGCCTATAAGTGATATCATAGGATATAGGTCTTTTGCTTTCCGACTTACCTCATGCTTTGTGATTATCTCCAGGCTCATCTATGGTGCCTCAAAGAGCAGTGTTTCATTGTTTTCCATGGCTAATATTTCATTGTGTACATGGACCACTTCTTTATCCATTCACCTGTTGATGGACATTTTGCTTGCTTCACTGTTTTGGCTATTGTGAATAAGGCTGCAGTGCAGCTGTTGCAGCCTGTGTCTTCTCAATACTGGTCTTCTCAGGTGAGAGGCCCAGTGGTACACCTGCTGGATTGAATGGTACGTCCATTTTTACTTTTAAACGCAGCTCCTTTCTGTTCTCATTATTGGCTGTTAACCACTTTACATCCCACCAGCAGCTAGTCGGGACACAGTTGTCTACAACCGCATCAGCATTTATTGTTTGTAGATTTTTGCTGTTGGTCAGTCGACTGGTGTGAGTTGAAACCTTTTTTGTAAATTAGATTGCATGAGTCAAATAATTCCTGAGGTTGAGCTTTTATCCATTTTCCTTTTTTTTAAAAAAGAGAGTGAGTTAAACTTACCTCTTCATACTATCTTCTTGAAAAACTTTACCTGTTTTGTATTTTTTTGTCCATTCCTTACTTCAGCACAATTTTTCAGGGCAGGTGTCCTTTACAGCCCTGAGTCCTTGTGAATGTTAAGTGACCATTAGCTGTGGGTTTAAAGCTGCTCTTGCGGGAAACGGCGACAAGGGAGCAGCCTTTCTCCTTTACCAAATCTGGTGACTAGTGCAGCAGAGCCTTAATGGAAGTCGTGTTTTAGGTTGTTAATTAGAATGGGATGTGCCAGGGAAAAGCCCTTTAAGTTTATGTTTCATTACTTCTTGTTCGTATATTTACCTTCATTTTCATTTTTTATCACAGCAAATTTGATTACAATGTTTTGTTTGTTCCAGGTGTGCAAGATGTGGTTCTTTCACACATATACATATGTGTATTCTTCTTCGGATCCTTTTCCCATGTAGGTTATGACACAATGTTGAGTAGTCTTTTCTTGGTAGTCCGTAGGTCTTTGGTGATTATATATTTCACATGTGTTTGTATATCTCTGTTAACCTCAATATCGTAATGTATCCAATCCTCACACCTTTCCATTTGGTGAACCGTAAGTTTTTTTAATAAATCTGTGATTGCCTTTCTCTGTGAAAATATCTTCGTTGGTATCAAATTTTAGGTAACACCTATAAGTGATATGACAGTGGATGTGCCTTTTGCTTCCTCACTTAGTACAAGTTACGTGATTACTTCTAGACTCATCCATGGTGCTGCAAATGGTATTGTTTCATTTTTTCGCTAGCTAATATTCCATCTGTACCTGTAGCAGTTCTTCTTTGTCCACTCATCTGTCGGTGGACTCTTTGGTGACTTCCATATCTTGGCTATTGTAATACTGTGCACTGCAGATTTTCCTGCCTGTGTTTTTCCAATTCTGTTTTCTTAGGTTATAGGTCCAGGAATTGGCCTACTGTATCGTATGGTAGGAATGGTAGGAATTGGCCTACTGGATCGTACTGGATCAATGTGTACATTTTAATGTCACCTCCATTCTGTTCTCATTAGTGGCTCTTTCCAGGTTACGTGCCACTTAAAGTGGAGGGTGTGCATTTCTCCACAACACCTTCAGCATTTATTCTTTGTAGTTTTTTGCTGATGGTAGTACATACTGGTGTGAGCTGATACCTCTTTGTGGTTGAATTTGCACGTGTCTCATAATCCGTTGAAATTGAGCTTTAAGGCATGTCTTTTTAATTTTTCAAGCTGTGATTACAGCTTATTTCTTCAAAGTGTTTTCTTAAAGTATGTGTCACACTTTGAAATGTTTTTTCCATTACCTCCTTCAAGACATTTTGAGGGCAGGTTTCATTTACAGCCCTGCAGTACTTGTTCATGTGAAGTGAGCATAAGCACAGGCCTTAAAGCTGCTTTTGCAGGTAACGGCCAGAGGGTGGCAGCTTTTCTACGTTCCCCCCTCTGGTATCTAGGGAAACAGACCTCCGGCCAGTGGTGTTCCTCGGTTATAAATTAGAGTGGAATGTGCCCGGATAAACCCACAAATGCTGATGTCTCCTTACTTTATTTGTTTTTTAAATTTAATTTATATTTATTATTGGAGTAATATTCCATTGTGTACATGGACCAATTCTTCTTGGTGCATTCCTCTGTTGATGGACATTTTTGTTAATTCCAAGTGTTGGCTATGGTAAATATTGCTGGAGTGCAGGATTACCAGCCTGTGACTTTTTGATTCTTATTTTCTCAGGTGATAGGCCCAGCAGTGGGTGTGATTGATTGAATGGTTGCTCAGTGTTTCCCTTTTCAAAGCACCTCCATTGTGTTTTCATTAGTGGCTCTTAACATGTCTGCCCTTACAACCAAGGGTGCGCATTTCTCCACAATCCCTTCAGCATTTATTGTTTGCAGCAGATTTGCCAATGACCATTCTGAGTGATGTGAGCTGATGGTTTTTGTAATTTGGGTATGCATGTCATTAAAAATTCTAAAATTCATCATTTTTCCACACCTTTTTCTTTTCTGTTAAAAAACAAGGAAAAAGAAAAAAGTGTGAGTACAATATACCTCTTGAAATGGTCTTCTTGGAAGTTTTCCCTCTTTTGAATTTTTTCATCGATTTTTGACCCCAGGATTTTTTTGGAGGGCAGGTGTCATTTACAGAACTGCAAGTTGATGAATATTTAGTGACCTTTAGCAGTGGGTTTAAAGATGCTGTTGTGGGAAAGGGCCACAAGGAGGAAGCATTTGTCCATTCACAAATCTGGGTATTAGGGCAGCAGAGCCTTTCTGGAAGTCGTTGTCCTAGGTTGTAAAGTAGAATGGAATGTGCCAGGAGAAACCCCATAAGTTCATGTTTCTAATACTGTTTCTTGTTTTTTCATTTTTTTAAATCGGGGTAAAGTTTAGAATATTGTTTGTCCTAGGTGTACACAATCTGGTTCATTTGTACATTATATATGTCTATTCATGTACAGATCCTCTTCCCATATTAAATATTACAGAGTGTTCCGTAGACCTCCCTTGCTATATGGTCAGTCTTTTTGATATATGAAAAATATGTATTTGTATACATATACTAACACTATTCTTCATTTATCCATTCCCCCCACCTTTCCTTTTAGATGAGCATAGTTTGTTTTCTAAGTCTGTGAATGTCACTCTCTGTGCAAATGTGTTCATTTGTGTCAGTTATTAGATAACGCCTATAAGTGATATCATAGGATATAGGTCTTTTGCTTTCCGACTTACCTCATGCTTTGTGATTATCTCCAGGCTCATCTATGGTGCCTCAAAGAGCAGTGTTTCATTGTTTTCCATGGCTAATATTTCATTGTGTACATGGACCACTTCTTTATCCATTCACCTGTTGATGGACATTTTGCTTGCTTCACTGTTTTGGCTATTGTGAATAAGGCTGCAGTGCAGCTGTTGCAGCCTGTGTCTTCTCAATACTGGTCTTCTCAGGTGAGAGGCCCAGTGGTACGCCTGTTGGATTGAATAGTACGTCCATTTTTACTTTTAAAGGCAGCTCCTTTCTGTTCTCATTATTGGTTGTTAACCACTTTACATCCCACCAGCAGCTAGAGGGGACACAGTTCTCTACAACCGCATCTGCATTTGTTGTTTGTAGAGTTTTTGCTGTTGGTCAGTCGACTGGTGTGAGTTGAAACCTTTTTTGTAAATTAGATTGCATGAGTCAAATAATTCCTGAGGTTGAGCTTTTATCCATTTTCCTTTTTTTTAAACAAGAGACTGAGTAAAACTTACCTCTTCATACTATCTTCTTGAAAAACTTTACCTGTTTTGTATTTTTTTGTCCATTCCTTACTTCAGCACAATTTTTCAGGGCAGGTGTCCTTTACAGCCCTGAGTCCTTGTGAATGTTAAGTGACCATTAGCTGTGGGTTTAAAGCTGCTCTTGCGGGAAATGGCGACAAGGGAGCAGCCTTTCTCCTTTACCAAATCTGGTGACTAGTGCAGCAGAGCCTTAATGGAAGTCGTGTTTTAGGTTGTTAATTAGAATGGGATGTGCCAGGGAAAAGCCCTTTAAGTTTATGTTTCATTACTTCTTGTTCGTATATTTAAGTTCATTTTCATTTTTTATCACAGCAAATTTGATTACAATGTTTTGTTTGTTCCAGGTGTGCAAGATGTGGTTCTTTCACACATATACATATGTGTATTCTTCTTCGGATCCTTTTCCCATGTAGGTTATGACACAATGTTGAGTAGTCTTTTCTTGGTAGTCCGTAGGTCTTTGGTGATTATATATTTCACATGTGTTTGTATATCTCTGTTAACCTCAATATCGTAATGTGTCCAATCCTCACACCTTTCTATTTGGTGAACCGTAAGTTTTTTTAATGAATCTGTGATTGCCTTTCTCTGTGAAAATATCTTCGTTGGTATCAATTTTTAGGTAACACCTATAAGTGATATGACAGTGGATGTGCCTTTTGCTTCCTCACTTAGTACAAGTTACGTGATTACTTCTAGACTCATCCATGGTGCTGCAAATGGTATTGTTTCATTTTTTCGCTAGCTAATATTCCATCTGTACCTGTAGCAGTTCTTCTTTGTCCACTCATCTGTCGGTGGACTCTTTGGTGACTTCCATATCTTGGCTATTGTAATACTGTGCACTGCAGATTTGCCTGCCTGTGTCTTTCCAACTCTGTTTTCTTAGGCTATAGGTACAGGAATTGGCCTGCTGGGTCATATGGTAGCACAATCCTTTTAATGTCACCTCCATTCTGTTCTCATTAGTGGCTCTTTCCAGGTTATGTGCCACTTAAAGTTGAGGGTATGCATTTCTGCACAACACCTTCAGCATTTATTGTTTGTAGCAGTTTTGCCAATGACCATTCTGAGTGATGTGAGCTGATGGTTTTTGTAATTTGGGTATGCATGTCATTAAAAATTCTAAAATTCATCATTTTTCCACACCTTTTTCTTTTCTGTTAAAAAACAAGGAAAAAGAAAAAAGTGTGAGTACAATACACCTCTTGAAATGGTCTTCTTGGAAGTTTTCCCTCTTTTGAATTTTTTCATCGATTTTTGACCCCAGGATTTTTTTGGAGGGCAGGTGTCATTTACAGAACTGCAAGTTGGTGAATATTTAGTGACCTTTAGCAGTGGGTTTAAAGATGCTGTTGTGGGAAAGGGCCACAAGGAGGAAGCATTTGTCCATTCACAAATCTGGGTATTAGGGCAGCAGAGCCTTTCTGGAAGTCGTTGTCCTAGGTTGTAAATTAGAATGGAATGTGCCAGGAGAAACCCCATAAGTTCATGTTTCTAATACTGTTTCTTGTTTTTTCATTTTTTTAAATCGGGGTAAAGATTAGAATATTGTTTGTCCTAGGTGTACACAATCTGGTTCATTTGTACATTATATATGTCTATTCATGTACAGATCCTCTTCCCATATTAAATATTACAGAGTGTTCCGTAGACCTCCCTTGCTATATGGTCGGTCTTTTTGATATATGAAAAATATGTATTTGTATACATATACTAACACTATTCTTCATTTATCCATTCCCCCCACCTTTCCTTTTAGATGAGCATAGTTTGTTTTCTAAGTCTGTGAATGTCACTCTCTGTGCAAATGTGTTCATTTGTGTCAGTTATTAGATAACGCCTATAAGTGATATCATAGGATATAGGTCTTTTGCTTTCCGACTTACCTCATGCTTTGTGATTATCTCCAGGCTCATCTATGGTGCCTCAAAGAGCAGTGTTTCATTGTTTTCCATGGCTAATATTTCATTGTGTACATGGACCACTTCTTTATCCATTCACCTGTTGATGGACATTTTGCTTGCTTCACTGTTTTGGCTATTGTGAATAAGGCTGCAGTGCAGCTGTTGCAGCCTGTGTCTTCTCAATACTGGTCTTCTCAGGTGAGAGGCCCAGTGGTACACCTGCTGGATTGAATGGTACGTCCATTTTTACTTTTAAACGCAGCTCCTTTCTGTTCTCATTATTGGCTGTTAACCACTTTACATCCCACCAGCAGCTAGTCGGGACACAGTTGTCTACAACCGCATCAGCATTTATTGTTTGTAGATTTTTGCTGTTGGTCAGTCGACTGGTGTGAGTTGAAACCTTTTTTGTAAATTAGATTGCATGAGTCAAATAATTCCTGAGGTTGAGCTTTTATCCATTTTCCTTTTTTTTAAAAAAGAGAGTGAGTTAAACTTACCTCTTCATACTATCTTCTTGAAAAACTTTACCTGTTTTGTATTTTTTTGTCCATTCCTTACTTCAGCACAATTTTTCAGGGCAGGTGTCCTTTAC
Source organism: Eubalaena glacialis (assembly GCF_028564815.1). NCBI lineage: Eukaryota > Metazoa > Chordata > Mammalia > Artiodactyla > Balaenidae > Eubalaena > Eubalaena glacialis. Next base: position 97,201,729 of record NC_083717.1, on the reverse strand, counting down.
AGCCCTGAGTCCTTGTGAATGTTAAGTGACCATTAGCTGTGGGTTTAAAGCTGCTCTTGCGGGAAACGGCGACAAGGGAGCAGCCTTTCTCCTTTACCAAATCTGGTGACTAGTGCAGCAGAGCCTTAATGGAAGTCGTGTTTTAGGTTGTTAATTAGAATGGGATGTGCCAGGGAAAAGCCCTTTAAGTTTATGTTTCATTACTTCTTGTTCGTATATTTACCTTCATTTTCATTTTTTATCACAGCAAATTTGATTACAATGTTTTGTTTGTTCCAGGTGTGCAAGATGTGGTTCTTTCACACATATACATATGTGTATTCTTCTTCGGATCCTTTTCCCATGTAGGTTATGACACAATGTTGAGTAGTCTTTTCTTGGTAGTCCGTAGGTCTTTGGTGATTATATATTTCACATGTGTTTGTATATCTCTGTTAACCTCAATATCGTAATGTATCCAATCCTCACACCTTTCCATTTGGTGAACCGTAAGTTTTTTTAATGAATCTGTGATTGCCTTTCTCTGTGAAAATATCTTCGTTGGTATCAAATTTTAGGTAACACCTATAAGTGATATGACAGTGGATGTGCCTTTTGCTTCCTCACTTAGTACAAGTTACGTGATTACTTCTAGACTCATCCATGGTGCTGCAAATGGTATTGTTTCATTTTTTCGCTAGCTAATATTCCATCTGTACCTGTAGCAGTTCTTCTTTGTCCACTCATCTGTCGGTGGACTCTTTGGTGACTTCCATATCTTGGCTATTGTAATACTGTGCACTGCAGATTTGCCTGCCTGTGTTTTTCCAATTCTGTTTTCTTAGGTTATAGGTCCAGGAATTGGCCTACTGTATCGTATGGTAGGAATGGTAGGAATTGGCCTACTGGATCGTACTGGATCAATGTGTACATTTTAATGTCACCTCCATTCTGTTCTCATTAGTGGCTCTTTCCAGGTTACGTGCCACTTAAAGTGGAGGGTGTGCATTTCTCCACAACACCTTCAGCATTTATTCTTTGTAGTTTTTGGCTGATGGTAGTACATACTGGTGTGAGCTGATACCTCTTTGTGGTTGAATTTGCACGTGTCTCATAATCCATTGAAATTGAGCTTTAAGGCATGTCTTTTTAATTTTTCAAGCTGTGATTACAGCTTATTTCTTCAAAGTGTTTTCTTAAAGTATGTGTCACACTTTGAAATGTTTTTTCCATTACCTCCTTCAAGACATTTTGAGGGCAGGTTTCATTTACAGCCCTGCAGTACTTGTTCATATGAAGTGAGCATAAGCACAGGCTTTAAAGCTGCTTTTGCAGGTAACGGCCAGAGGGTGGCAGCTTTTCTACGTTCCCCCCTCTGGTATCTAGGGAAACAGACCTCCGGCCAGTGGTGTTCCTCGGTTATAAATTAGAGTGGAATGTGCCCGGATAAACCCACAAATGCTGATGTCTCCTTACTTTATTTGTTTTTTAAATTTAATTTATATTTATTATTGGAGTAATATTCCATTGTGTACATGGACCAATTCTTCTTGGTGCATTCCTCTGTTGATGGACATTTTTGTTAATTCCAAGTGTTGGCTATGGTAAATATTGCTGGAGTGCAGGATTACCAGCCTGTGACTTTTTGATTCTTATTTTCTCAGGTGATAGGCCCAGCAGTGGGTGTGATTGATTGAATGGTTGCTCAATGTTTCCCTTTTCAAAGCACCTCCATTGTGTTTTCATTAGTGGCTCTTAACATGTCTCCCCTTGCAACCAATGGTGCGCATTTCTCCACAATCCCTTCAGCATTTATTGTTTGCAGCAGTTTTGCCAATGACCATTCTGAGTGATGTGAGCTGATGGTTTTTGTAATTTGGGTATGCATGTCATTAAAAATTCTAAAATTCATCATTTTTCCACACCTTTTTCTTTTCTGTTAAAAAACAAGGAAAAAGAAAAAAGTGTGAGTACAATATACCTCTTGAAATGGTCTTCTTGGAAGTTTTCCCTCTTTTGAATTTTTTCATCGATTTTTGACCCCAGGATTTTTTTGGAGGGCAGGTGTCATTTACAGAACTGCAAGTTGGTGAATATTTAGTGACCTTTAGCGGTGGGTTTAAAGATGCTATTGTGGGAAAGGGCCACAATGAGGAAGCGTTTGTCCATTCCCAAATCTGGGTACTAGGGCAGCAGAGCCTTTCTGGAAGTCGTTGTCCTAAGTTGTACATTAGAATGGAATGTGCCAGGAGAAACCCCCCTAAGTTTACGTTTCATTACTTCTTCTTGCTTTTTAAATTTTTTTAATCGGGGTAAAGATTAGAATATTGTTTGTCCTAGGTGTACACAATCTGGTTTATTTGTACATTATTTATGTGTATTCATGTACAGATCCTCTTCCCATGTAAAATATTACAGAGTGTTCCGTAGACCTCCCTTGCTATATGGTCGGTCTTTTTGATATATGTAAAAATATATATTTGTATACGTATACTAACACTATTCTTCATTTATCCATTCCCCCCACCTTTCCTTTTAGATGAGCATAGTTTGTTTTCTAAGTCTGTGAATGTCTCTCTCTGTGCAAATGTGTTCATTTGTGTCAGTTATTAGATAACGCCTATAAGTGATATCATAGGATATAGGTCTTTTGCTTTCCGACTTACCTCTTGCTTTGTGATTATCTCCAGGCTCATCTATGGTGCCTGAAAGAGCAGTGTTTCATTGTTTTCTATGGCTAATATTTCATTGTGTACATGGACCACTTCTTCTTTATCCATTCACCTGTTGATGGACATTTTGCTTGCTTCACTGTTTTGGCTATGGTGAATAATGCTTCAGTGTAGCTGTTGCAGCGTGGGTCTTCTCGATACTGGTCTTCTCAGGTGAGAGGCCCAGTGGTGCGCTTGCTGGATTGAATGGTACGTCCATTTTTACTTTTAAAGGCAGCTCCTTTCTGTTCTCATTATTGGTTGTTAACCACTTTACATCCCACCAGCAGCTAGAGGGGACACAGTTCTCTGCAACCGCATCAGCATTTGTTGTTTGTAGACTTTTTGCTGTTGGTCAGTCGACTGGTGTGAGTTGAAACCTTTTTTGTAAATTAGATTGCATGAGTCAAATAATTCCTGAGGTTGAGCTTTTATCCATTTTCCTTTTTTTAAAAAAGAGAGTGAGTAAAACTTACCTCTTCATACTATCTTTTTGAAAAATTTACCTGTTGTGTATTTTTTTGTCCACTCCCTACTTCAGCACAATTTTTCAGTGCAGGTGTCCTTTACAGCTCTGAGTCCTTGTGAATGTTAAGTGACCATTAGCTGTGGGTTTAAAGCTGCTCTTGCGGGAACCGGCCACAAGGCGGCAGCATTTCTCCTTTACCAAATCTGGTGACTAGTGCAGCAGAGCCTTAATGGAAGTCGTGTTCTAGGTTGTAAACTAGAATGGAATGTGCCAGGGAAAAGCCCTTTAAGTTTAGGTCTCATTACTTCTTGTTCGTATTTTTAAGTTAATTTTTTTTTTTTTGAAGTATCTTTTCCTTTTATTTAAGGTTTAGCCAACAGTCTCTGGAAATTATCTTGGATTTGATGATTTTCTTGGATGGGGGTTCAAATATATATTAATATTTATTCAGTGACTATGAATACATATTCATTCACATGTATTCAGTATGAACATAGGTGAGAATAGATGAGCGAGTCAAACTCCGAGACAGGCAAAGTTCCTTGGTACTTCTTAATTCCTCTGATAATATCACAGATCGGTAGGCCAACCTTACTTTTTTTTTTTAATTTAGTGCTATTTATTTATTTATTTATTTATTTATGGTGTGTTGGGTCTTCGTTTCTGTGCGAGGGCTTTCTCTAGTTGCGGCAAGTGGGGGGCCACTCCTCATCGCGGTGCACGGGCCTCTCACCATCGCGGCCTCTCTTGTTGCAGAGCACAGGCTCCAGACGCGCAGGCTCAGTAGTTGTGGCTCACGGGCCTAGTTGCTCCGCGGCATGTGGGATCTTACCAGACCAGGGCTCGAACCCGTGCCCCCTGCACTGGCAGGCAGATTCTCAACCACTGCGCCACCAGGGAAGCCCCAACCTTACTTTTCTCTGTCCCTATAACCTGGATTTAGAAATTCAGAATTCATTTATTTTTAATTTTTATCCTTTGGTCCTCAATAATTTTGCGTCCTTCAATAATGAAGAGATAGTCATGGTTTCACATCCCATTTGACTTTTAATCTTTGTTGTCTTAAATTTTTCTCCATGCAGATTATGTTGTTAATTTCCCTTGAATTGGTTCTCAGGATAGAAAAGACATTATGTGGAAATGTGGTGAGAACACCATGCCTGATATAATGCTGTTAAAACCATTGTTGGGGATCATTCCAAGGACTCTGTAAGCCCTGAGAAAATATCTTGTCCAAATTGCTACAAGGAATTTCATTTTACTTATACTCAGGAGAAAACAGATGCTTCCTCTCTGCAAAATCAGACTGTTCTAGTAAGAAAAATGGAAATAAATCTCTGTAACGCTGGGGCACTGAAGCAATTGAGTTTATTGTAGAAGTGCAATATGTATAAATATTTATATAAATTAAGTATATATGTATGTATACACATACATGCACATATATACCTACGTAGTAGATTTAAGTTTTTATATAGTTCACCCTTGAACAAGGTGGGGGACCCCAACACAGTCAAAAATCCACCTATAACGTTGTAGTCAGCCCCCCATTTCCATGGTTTGGCATCCATGGATTCAACCAACCACAGATTGTGTAGTGCTGGATTGTGTATTTATGTATTGGAAAAAAAATCTGTGTATAAATGGACCCATGCAGTTCAGACCGTGTTGTTCAGGGGTCAACTGTAGTTTAAAAATTAGTTTTCTTTTTTCCCCCCGCATTTACTATGTCCAGGCAATGTTATATGGCTAACAGGTGTTAAAGGTAAGCTAAAATACATTAAAATTTTGAAGAGTTTGTTTGAGCAAACATTGATTCGAAGCTGACAGCACCAAACCAAAAGTGGCTAGAAGCACTCTGCCGACAGGAACTAGGGGAAAGGTTTTTATAGAGGAGACACAGAAGCAAAGCAAGGAAATTATTTGATTGGCTATAGTTTAAATGGTTGCCTTATTTGGGAAAGTCTAGTTGGATGTTTATGATTAGCTGTTCTTAAGTTTCGTTTTCGAGCATGTTTACTCTGGTCTAGGTTTCGGTTTGCTGATGTAGGCTACCAAGGCATCAAAGCCACCCCAGTCTAATGGACTCCTTGTTTAATTACTTTAACACATTGGCTTATCTTTCTTAAACTTTCCAATATGCCTATGATGTACATACCATTGTTAGTCATTATTATGATTATTATTTTTTTTTAAACATCTTTATTGAAGTATAATTGCTTTACAATGGTGTGCTAGCTTCTGCTTTACAACAAAGTGAATCAGTTACACATATACATATGTTGCCATATCTCTTCCCTCTTGCATCTCCCTCCCTCCCACCCTCCCTATCCCACCCCTCTAGGTGGTCACAAAGCACCGAGCTGATCTCCCTGTGCTATGCGGCTGCTTCCCACTAGTTATCTATTTTACATTTGGTAGTGTATATATGTCCATAACACTCTCTCACCCTGTCACATCTCACCCCTCCCCCTCCCCATATCCTCAAGTCCATTCTCTAGTAGGTCTGTGTCTTTGTTCCCATCTTGCCAGTAGGTTCTTCATGACCTCTTTTTTTTTTTCCCTTAGATTCCATATATATGTGTTAGCATACTGTATTTGTTTTTCTCTTTCTGACTTACTTCACTCTGTATGACAGACTCTAACTCCATCCACCTCATTACAAACACCTCCATTTCATTTCTTTTTATGGCTGAGTAATATTCCATTGTATATATGTGCCACATCTTCTTTATCCATTCATCCGATGATGGACACCTAGGTTGCTTCCATGTCCTGGCTATTGTAAACAGAGCTGCAATGAATATTTTGGTACATGACTCTTTCTGAATTATGGTTTTCTCAGGGTATATGCCCAGTAGTGGGATTGCTGGGTCATATGGTAGTTCTATTTTTAGTTTTTTAAGGAACCTCCATACTGTTCTCCATAGTGGCTGTATCAATTTACATTCCCACCAACAGTGCAAGAGTGTTCCCTTTTCTCCACACCCTCTCCAGCATTTATTGTTTCTAGATTTTTTGATGATGGCCATTCTGACCGGTGTGAGATGATACCTCATTGTAGTTTTGATTTGCATTTCTCTAATGATTAATGATGTTGAGCATTCTTTCATGTGTCTGTTGGCAATCTGTATCTCTTCTTTGGAGAAATGTCTATTTAGGTCTTCTGCCCATTTTTGGATTGGGTTGTTTGTTTTTTTGTTATTGAGCTGCATGAGCTGCTTGTAAATCTTGGAGATTAATCCTTTGTCCGTTGCTTCATTTGCAAATATTTTCTCCCATTCTGAGGGTTGTCTTTTGGTCTTGTTTATGGTTTCCTTTGCTGTGCAAAAGCTTTTAAGTTTCATTAGGTCCCATTTGTTTATTTGTGTTTTTATTTCCATTTCTCTAGGACCTGGGTCAAAAAGGATCTTGCTGTGACTTATGTCATACAGTGTTCTGCCTATGTTTTCCTCTAAGAGTTTGATAGTGTCTGGCCTTACACTTAGGTCTTTAATCCATTTTGAGTTTATTTTTGTGTATGGTGTTAGGGAGTGTTCTAATTTCATACTTTTACATGTACCTGTCCAATTTTCCCAGCACCACTTATTGAAGAGGCTGTCTTTTCTCCACTGTATATGCTTGCCTCCTTTATCAAAGATAAGGTGACCATATGTGCGTGGGCTTATCTCTGGGCTTTCTATCCTGTTCCATTGATCTATATTTCTGTTTTTGTGCCAGTACCAAACTGTCTTGATTACTGTAGCTTTGTTATATAGTCTGAAGTCAGGGAGCCTGATTCCTCCAGCTCCATTTTTCGTTCTCAAGATTGCTTTGGCTATTCGGGGTCTTTTGTGTTTCCATACAAATTGTGAAATTTTTTGTTCTAGTTCTGTGAAAAATGCCAGTGGTAGTTTGATAGGGATTGCATTGAATCTGTAGATTGCTTTGGGTAGCAGAGTCATTTTCACAATGTTTATTCTTCCAATCCAAGAACATGGTATATCTCTCCATCTATTTGTATCATCTTTAATTTCTTTCATCAGTGTCCTATAATTTTCTGCATACAGGTCTTTTGTCTCCTTAGGTAGGTTTATTCCTAGGTATTTTATTCTTTTTGTTGCAATGGTAAACGGGAGTGTTTTCTTAATTTCACTTTCAGATTTTTCATCATTAGTATACAGGAATGCAAGAGATTTCTGTGCATTAATTTTGTATCCTGCTACTTTACCAAATTCATTGATTAGCTCTAGTAGTTTTCTGGTAGCATCTTTTGGATTCTCTATGTATAGTATCATGTCATCTGCAAACAGTGACAGCTTTACTTCTTCTTTTCCGATTTGGATTCCTTTTATTTCTTTTTCGTCTCTGATTGCTGTGGCTAACACTTCCAAAACTATGTTGAATAATAGTGGTGAGAGTGGGCAACCTTGTCTTGTTCCTGATCTTAGTGGAAATGGTTTCAGTTTTTCACCATTGAGGACAATGTTGGCTGTGGGTTTGTCATATACGGCCTTTATTATGTTGAGGAAAGTTCCCTCTATGCCTACTTTCTGCAGGACTTTTATCATAAATGGGTGTTGAATTTTGTCGAAAGCTTTCTCTGCATCTATTGAGATGATCATATGGTTTTTCTCCTTCAATTTGTTAATATGATGTATCACGTTGATTGATTTGCGTATATTGAAGAATCCTTGCATTCCTGGAATAAACCCCACTTGATCATGGTGTATGATCCTTTTAATGTGCTGTTGGATTCTGTTTGCTAGTATTTTGTTGAGGATTTTTGCATCTATGTTCATCAGTGATATTGGCCTGTAGTTTTCTTTCTTTGTGACATCTTTGCCTGGTTTTGGTATCAGGGTGATGGTGGCCTCGTAGAATGAGTTGGGGAGTGTTCCTCCCTCTGCAATATTTTGGAAGAGTTTGAGAAGGATAGGTGTTAGCTCTTCTCTAAATGTTTGATAGAATTCACCTGTGAAGCCATCTGGTCCTGGGCTTTTGTGTGTTGGAAGATTTTTAATCACAGTTTCAATTTCAGTGCTTGTGATTGGTCTGTTCATATTTTCTATTTCTTCCTGGTTCAGTCTCGGCAGGTTGTGCATTTCTAAGAATCTGTCCATTTCTTCCAGGTTGTCCATTTTATTGGCATAGAGTTGCTTGTAGTAATCTCTCATGATCGTTTGTATTTCTGCAGTGTCAGTGGTTACGTCTCCTTTTTCATTTCTAATTCTATTGATTTGAGTCTTCTCCCTTTTTGTCGTGATGAGTCTGGCTAATGGTTTATCAATTTTGTTTATCTTCTCAAAGAACCAGCTTTTAGTTTCATTGATTTTTGCTATTGTTTCCTTCATTTCTTTTTCATTTATTTCTGATCTGATCTTTATGATTTCTTTCCTTCTGCTAGCTTTGGGGTTTTTTTGTTCTTCTTTCTCTAATTGCTTTAGGTGCAAGGTTAGGTTGTTTATTCGAGATGTTTCCTGTTTCTTGATGTAGGCTTGTATTGCTATAAACTTCCCTCTTAGAACTGCTTTTGCTGCATCCCATAGGTTTTGGATCGTCGTGTCTCCATTGTCATTTGTTTCTAGGTATTTTTTGATTTCCCCTTTGATTTCTTCAGTGATCACTTCGTTATTAAGTAGTGTATTGTGTAGCCTCCATGTGTTTGTATTTTTTACAGATCTTTTCCTGTAATTGATATCTAGTCTCATAGCGTTGTGGTCGGAAAAGATACTTGATACGATTTCAATTTTTTTAAATTTACCAAGGCTTGATTTGTGACCCAAGATATGATCTATCCTGGAGAATGTTCCATGAGCACTTGAGAAAAATGTGTATTCTGTTGTTTTTGGGTGGAATGTCCTATAAATATCAATTAAGTCCATCTTGTTTAATGTATCATTTAAAGCTTGTGTTTCCTTATTTATTTTCATTTTGGATGATCTGTCCATTGGTGAAAGTGGGGTGTTAAAGTCCCCTACTATGATTGTGTTACTGTCGATTTCCCCTTTTATGGCTGTTAGTATTTGCCTTATGTATTGAGGTGCTCCTATGTTGGGTGCATAAATATTTACAATTGTTATACCTTTCTCTTGGATCGATCCCTTGATCATTATATAGTGTCCGTCTTTGTCTCTTGTAATTGTCTTTATTTTAAAGTCTATTTTGTCTGATATGAGAATTGCTACTCCAGCTTTCTTTTGATTTCCATTTGCATGGAATATCTTTTTCCATCCCCTCACTTTCAGTCTGTATGTGTCTCTAGGTCTGAAGTGGGTCTCTTGTAGACAGCATATATATGGGTCTTGTTTTTGTATCCATTCAGCCAGTCTGTGTCTTTTGGTGGGAGCATTTAATCCATTTACATTTAAGGTAATTATCGATATGTATGTTCCTATTCCCATTTTCTTAAATGTTTTGGGTTTGTTATTGTAGGTGTTTTCCTTCTCTTGTGTTTCTTGCCTAGAGAAGTTCCTTTAGCATTTGTTGTAAAGCTGGTTTGGTGGTGCTGAACTCTCTCAGCTTTTGCTTGTCTGTAAAGGTTTTAATTTCTCCATCAAATCTGAATGATATCCTTGCTGGGTAGAGTAATCTTGGTTGTAGGTTTTTCTCCTTCATCACTTTAAGTATACCCTGCCACTCCCTTCTGGCTTGCAGCGTTTCTGCTGAAAGATCAGCTGTTAACCTTATGGGGATGCCCTTGTGTGTTATCTGTTGTTTTTCCCTTGCTGCTTTTAATATGTTTTCTTTATATTTAATTTTTGATAGTTTGATTAATATGTGTCTTGGTGTGTTTCTCCTTGGATTTATCCTGTATGGGACTCTCTGTGCTTCCAGGACTTGATTAACTATTTCCTTTCCCATATTAGGGAAGTTTTCAACTATAATCTCTTCAAATATCTTCTCAGTCCCTTTCTTTTTCTCTTCTTCTTCTGGGACCCCTATAATTCGAATGTTGGTGCGTTTAATGTTGTCCCAGAGGTCTCTGAGACTGTCCTCAGTTCTTTTCATTCTTTTTTCTTTATTCTGGTCTGCAGTAGTTATTTCCACCATTTTATCTTCCAGGTCACTTATCCGTTCTTCTGCCTCAGTTATTCTGCTATTGATCCCATCTAGAGTATTTTTAATTTCATTTATTGTGCTTGTCATCGTTTCTTGGTTCCTCTTTAGTTCTTCTACGTCCTTGTTAAATGTTTCTTGCATTTTGTCTATTCTATTTCCAAGACTTTGGATTATCCTTACTATCATTATTCTGAATTCTTTTTCAGGTAGACTACCTATTTCCTCTTCATTTGTTAGGTCTGGTGTGTTTTGACCCTGCTCCTTCATCTGCTGTGTGTTTTTCTGTCTTCTCATTTTGCTTATCTTACTGTGTTTGGGGTCTCCTTTTCACAGGCTGCAGGTTCGTAGTTCCCGTTGTTTTTGGTATCTGTCCCCAGTGGCTAAGGTTGGTTCAGTGGGTTGTGTAGGTTTCCTGGTGGAGGGAACTAGTGCCTGTGTTCTGGTGGATGAGGCTGGATGTTGTCTTTCTGGTGGGTTCGTCCACGTCTGGTGGTGTGTTTTGGGGTGTCTGTGGCCTTATTATGATTTTAGGCAGCCTCTCTGTTAATGGATGGGGCTGTGTTCCTCTCTTGCTAGTTGTTTGGCATAGGGTGTCCAGCACTGTAGCTTGCTGGTCGTTGAGTGAAGCTGGGTCTTGATGTTGAGATGGAGATCTGTGAGAGATTTTCGCCGTTTGGTATTACGTGGAGCTGGGAGGTCTCTTGTGGACCAGTGTCCTGAAGTTGGCTCTCCCACCTCAGAGGCACAGCCCTGATGCCTGGCTGGAGCACCAAGAGCCTTTCATCCACATGGCTCAGAATAAAAGGGAGAAAAAATGGAAAGAAAGAAAAAAGAGGATAAAATAAAATAAAATAAAGCAATTATAATAAAAAATAAGAAAAAAAATTATTAAGAGTAAATTTATTAAGAAAAAAATTTTTTTTATTAATTTTTAAAAATAGATTTATTAATTTTTTATACTAAAAATAAGAAAAAAATTATTTAGAAAAAATTTATTAAGAAAAAAAAATTTTTTTAAATAAAAAATATGAAAAAACTTATTAAAAATTTTTTTAAAAATAGAAAATAAGGAAAAAATTATTAAGAAAACATTTATTAGGGAAAAAAAAAATTTTTAAGCCAAAAAAAAAAAAAAAAAAAAAAAACGGACGGACCTAACCCTAGGACTAACGGTGAGAGCAAAGCTATACAGACAAAATCTCACCCAGAAGCATACACATCTACACTCACAAAAAAAAGGAAAAGGGGAAAAGTTAATATATCCTGCTCCCAAAGTCCATCTCCTAAATTTGGGATGATTCGTTGTCTATTCAGGTATTCAACAGATGCAGGCACATCAAGTTGTTTGTGGAGCTTTAATCCGCTGCTTCTGAGGCTGCTGGGAGAGATTTCCCTTTCTCTTCTTTGTTCGTACAGCTCCCGGGGTTCAGCTTTGGATTTGGACCCGCCTCTGCATGTAGGTCGCCTGAGGGCGTGTGTTCCCCGCCCAGACAGAACAGGGTTAAAGGAACAGCTGATTCGGGGGCTCTGGCTCAGTCAGGCCGGGGGGAGGGAGCGGCACGGAGGAGGCGGGGCGAGCCCGCGGCGGCAGAAGCCGGCGCGACGCCGCAGCAGCCCGAGGTGCGCCGTGCGCTCTCCCGGGGAAGTTGTCCCCGGATTACGGGAGCCTGGCCGTGGCGGGCTGCACAGGCTCCCGGGAGGGGCGGTGTGGAGAATGACCCGTGCTCGCCCACAGGCTGTTTGGTGGCGGCAGCAGCAGCCTTAGCGTCTCATGCCAGTCCCCGGGGTCCGCGCTGATAGCCGCGGCTCGCGCCCGTCTCTGGAGCTCGTCCAGGCGGCGCTCTGAATCCCCTCTCCTTGCGCGCCGCGAAACAAAGAGGCAAGAAAAATTCTCTTGCTTCTTTGGCAGCTGCAGTCTTTTTCCCGGACTCCCTCCCGGCTAGCACCGAAGCCCGAGCCCCAGCTCCCAGGCCCCGCCCGCCCCGGCGGCTGAGCAGACAAGCCTCTCGGGCTGGTGAGTGCTGGTTGGCACCGCTCCTCTGTGCGGGAATCTCCGCTCTGCCCTCCGCACCACTGTGGCTGCGCTCTCCTCCGTGGCTCCGAAGCTTCCCCCCTCTGCTACCCGCAGTCTCTGCCCACGAAGGGGCTTCCTAGTGTGTGGAAACCTTTCCTCCTTCACAGCTCCCTCCCACTGGTGCAGGTCCCGTCCCCATTCTTTTGTCTCTGTTATTTCTTTTTTCTTTTGCCCTACCCAAGTACGTGGGGATTTTCCCGCCTCCTGGGAGGTCTGACGTCCCCTGCCAGCGTTCAGTGGGTGTTCTGTAGGAGCAGTTCCACGTGTAGATGTATTTCTCATGTATCTGTGGGGAGGAAGGTGATCTCCGCGTCCTACTCTTCCGCCATCTTGCCCCTCCCTCAGGCATATGCATTTTTGAGTGTTTTATTTATATCAAACTGGATAAAATGTGTGTATTTCTCAGACAGAAAAGACATGTCGAGGTAGAAATGTACCTTTCAACTATTCATGGGTACACAAGTACACTGGGGAGATTGTAAAAGTGCAGCTCGTGATTCAGTAGGTCTGGTGGGCCTGAGTAATATTTTTTTCTCAAGCTCATTTTTAACTAGTGATGCCACAGTCCCTGATTCATTAACCACAGTTGGGAATAGCAGAGAGATAATTAGAAAGGTAAAAATTCATATTTAACTTTGAACTTAAAGTGTTTTATGGATTTTACACCTTTAATAGAATAGTAAGCACAGCAGCAACAATCATTTGTGAATATTTACTATAGACTGTGTATCTTTCTTTTTCGTGTAGGATTCCAGGGAAAAGGCCTGGGCTGCGGCCACAGTGGGCGGGGCCCCCAGGCCAGGCCGCCCCTCCAGGACCCCCAGAAGGGCTCCTGGCCGCTCCAGGCGGCTCCTCCCCTGGCGCCGCCCTCCCTCCCAGAAGGCCTTGGGGCAGAGCGGTCCCACCTCCTCGCCCAGAATGGAGCCCGCGTTTCCGCAGAGCTGGAACTCCCGGCTCAGGGTCTCTTCCCTCCGCCGTCACTGAAGTGCCCCGGAGCCCGAGGGGAGGGCGTCCTCACTGAGGCTGCCAGCTCTGGAGGGGCCCCAGCGGCCGAAGCCTTGACAGTCCTGGGGACCGCGGGCCGGGTAAGTGGGTGCTGACCCTCCTCCTGGTCCGGTGCCCGGGCGTCAGTGCAAGACCAGCTTCTGAGGGGCAGGGGTTCGCTGCCACCCGCCGCTGCTGTGCAGAAAGAGCGGCCCCCAGCGTTCTGGTCCCGGGGAACTTCGGTCCCTCCTCTCGCCCCTGCCCTCGGCCTGGCTCGCGGGGCCTGGTGGGCGTGGGGAGTGGGTCGGCCTGAGCGTCCTGAGGGGAAACGGGGAAAGGGAGGCGCAGGGTCCGGTTGGAGCGTCAGCGCCCCTCCTCCTGACTGCGGGGAAAGCGGCTGAAAACGCATCCCCAGGCTCACAGCCCCCTTGTTCAGCCGATTCTCTCTGCGCTCCTTCCTCCCTGAGCTAAAGTACCGGGGGGAGGGGACAGGGGAGGGCAATGGCGCAGGTAATGGGGAACATCAAAAATGATTGTTAACTAAGGAAAACCAGCTCTCCCAAGGTGAGGAATGTAGCGTTTTTCTTTGTATGGGAAGATGCAAGAGTCTGGGCTCACTGAAATCATTCCTTTGATATGCACCTCAGCTCTCTGGGGCCAGCATTCTGTATTTGCATATCCTGAGTTCCTCAGGGCCCACGGGCTCACATTGGAGTTCTGCAAGTGCTGATGACTGTGACATCCTTTTTTTACTGATATGGCAAGAAATATTCCATTTCTCACAGGCTTGAGGGGCAGAGAGTGAAAAAGAGTAGGAGAATCTCACTCAGCATGTAATTTGGCATATATATATATATATATATATATATAATATTTATATTTAACTGTGCTAATGGAGGCGCTCAATTCCAATAAATTTGTACTACTGCCCTCTATGTATTAATTTCATCAATATCATATCATGATATGATTGATATTTATCATGATAAATGCCTATAAAATTGACATAATCCATTTAAACAGGATAATGATTTTTAAAGGAAACATAATAGAAATATAACAACAAAACCCTTACCACCAAAGGCTGTGTGTGGAACAACCTAAATACATGTTCCATTGTTAAAATATTGAAAGGTGTATTCAGTAGAAATATCAACAAAATGAAAAATAATAAGGGCAGCGGAATGCTGAAATGTTGTATCTTTATCATTAAAGTGGCAGAAAATCATTTATTAGTAGGCACTGAGGGCAGAGGATGCCTGATTTTATATCTTTGTCATATTTGTGCAGTTGTTTCAGCAAGTAACTTAAAGACAAAATGGAAAAACAAGGAGGTTTGTGCCTGAGATCATGTTGATGTGAAACCAGGGATGGCCACCTTGTGCCAGGTGAGTGAAGTTTACCTGGCCAGGTAGACCGCAGAGCTCCTGAGAAGCCAGGGTTGGAATTCTTCTGCTGGGTGCCCCTTAGCTCCTGTGACTTGATTGTTTGTGAGTCATGTTGGGGGAAAGACCTGATCACAGGAAATGGGTGGAAATAGAGTGATTTGGGGAGCAGCTAACGACATTTATCACAGCTCATGGCCTGATTGAATTTTAAAGAAACAGGAAAACAAATGCTTCTTATGGAATCAGAGAATGTGAGGGCTGGACAATCCCAGAAAATGAGAAACACCCATCCCATTTTCCAGATGAGAAAACAGAAGCCCAGCAAGGTGAAATCCCTCACCCAAGTTGCACCTATCTCTCCTCCCCACTACATGGTTCATGAAAGCAGGACTCTTCCTGTCTTGATCACTGCTGAACTCCAAACAGGGCCAGGCATCTAACAGCTGATTCAAAAAATTTGGTTGACTGGATGAACAATGCTATTTCTTTCTTTCTCACTCTTATTCAGGACTGTGCCAAGAACTCCCCAGGTTGCAATGTAATTCGATAAATGTAAATATTAATTGAGTTTTGTTGTGATGAGGGCTTAGGCTTTGAAGGTAACAGACTTGGTTCAGATCCTGGTTCTGCCACTTGATAGCTGTTTGGCTTTGGGAAAATTACTAAACCTCTCTGAGCTTACTTCCTCCTTTGTAAAGTGGGGATAAAACTATCTGAGCCAGCAGAGCACCTGCATCAGGGATGTGCACTAAGTATTGGTCTTTCTCACTCTCCCACTCCTTCTCTCTGTTCTTCCCAGAGAAGATGTAAAGAAGGATATAGTAGTTTTTTTTAAAAAAATAATTAATTTAATTATTTTTGGCTGCGTTGGGTCTTCGTTGCTGCGTGTGGGCTTTCTCTAGTTGCAGTGAGCGGGGGTTACTCTTTGTTGCGGCTTCTCATTGCGGTGGATTCTCTTGTTGTGGAGCACCGGCTTTAGGCGCGCGGGCTTCAGTAGTTGTGGCCTCCAGGCTCAGTAGTTGTGTCGCATGGGCTTAGCTGCTCCACAGCATTTGGGATCTTCCCTGACCAGGACTCGAGCCCATGTCCTCTGCCTTGGCAGGCAGATTCTTAACCACTGCGCCACCAGGGAAGTCCGATATAGTACTTTTTAAAAAGGGGTTTTAATTTATTTCAGAAAATAGGCATTTTTCTTGTAGAAAAGTTTATTCCCCTATAGAAGCATAAACACGCAAACCACTCCAAATGCTGTATTCTATGGGTTAGATATTATCAGTCACATTTTATAAGTAATTGGGCAAATGACAAAGCACTAGCTACTGGGGAGTAAGAAGACTCAAATCCGGGGTGCCCCACACCCCAGTTTCAAGAGCAGGGTGTGTTTTTCAAATCCATGTTTCATCTGGTCTTTGTTTCTCATCCATCCTCTGTGTCTGCCTTTCTCAAGAAGGCTCAGATCCTCCGCTTTCACACCCTCCCGGCTGGCTGTGCCCCAGCTCCTGCCCTGGAGCCTCTGCATGCCTGGGTGTGCCTGCTCCCCCTGTGCATCACCAGCTTTGCCAGGGAGCTGCTGTATCGTGCACTGCTTGCTGTACCCAGAGTACCTGGACCCTTCTGGTACATGAAGTACACCCTCATCACCATGTGTGCACGCCCATCCCCTTACCTTATATCCTGCCTCTATGCCAGGGTTGGGGGTGACTACACTGTGCATTCAGCTGTGTGAGGTGCTGGGATCAAAGTGAAGTTCCCAACTTTTGAAGTTGCAGGCTTGAGGGGCATACAGTGATTTAAAGTCAGGTCACCTGACTTAGGGGAGACTGATTGATTTAAAGCCAAGGCAGCTGACTTAAAGCCTGCGTCCCTCAGCTGCAGGATGAGACCAGCTTTGGTGGTGCACGGGTTCGCTCCAAGCCAGCATTGCTGTTCAGGAAGAGCTTCCAGTAGCGCCTTAGTGCAGGGGGACTTGGTCCGTTGTCTTGCCCCTGCCCTCAGAGGGGGGCCACCTGCTCTTCTGGAGAATCAGGGAGGGGGAAGTGCAGAGTCCCAGCTGGAGTTGCGGCACCCTTGTCTGATGGCAGGGAAAGGGGGGCAGGGCTGTGTGGTGTCCTAGGGCTGGACTCACCAGGTCGACTCAGCCTCTCAGCCTCCTAACCTCCCCCCACACACCCCACAAGAGTTTCCAATAATATGTAATTGTGCCTTAGGTTCTCGGTCTTCAAACTCATACCCAGGCTCCCAGGTCCCTTGATTCAGCCAATTCCTCTGTGCTCTTTCTTCTATTAGATACAGTCCCAGAGGGAGGGGCTGGGGGATGGGACTGGAGGGATCCCGGCAGCACTGGCCTCAGCTGACTAAAGAGATCCGGGGCCTGCGCTATCACACATGTGCGAGGACCCTTAAGGCGGAATCGAGGGGGCCAGTTAGAGGCAGTGCTTGCTGCCTCAAGTGAGTATGGATCACCGTCGGGTGGGGAGCACGCTGAACCCTGAGAAGTACTGTTAGGAGGATGTGTTCCTCCCTCAGCTTCAAGGACGTGGTTGGGCTTCAGGGCTTCAGTTCCTCTCCAGGCCTCCAGGTCCGACTGCACCGCAGCGGCCTTGCAGACCTGCCTTCCTGTCCCAGAACTTGCCAGGCTCCAGGAAGAATCCAGACTGCAGAGATGGTGCCTGAGCACTCCAGCTTAAGAAGTGCTGTCCCCGGGGACCCAACAGTGGAGGGAGGAAGGGTGAAGGGAGTGGGGGGTGGGGTGGGGAGGGGTGGCTGCCCTGGGAGACGTTGAGAGAGAAATATCGCCCCCCACACCCCCTGCCCCTGCAACTGACCTATTGATGCCATAGGATCTCAGGGCCTTTTAGTCAGAGATGCCTCTGCTTCTTTACTCCTGTGTTCAAAACTATGCAAAACGAACTCTTCATCCTCTTGCTGCCTTGCCAGGACTTTTAAAGCACTGTTCTTTTGAAGCACTCATTCCCTAAACTGCAGTTTGGAGCTGCCCCAGCTATTTAAAAGTGTTCTCCTTAAACCGATACTAAATCCTACTCTTTTGGAAAAAGACCTTCACTTCATTGGAGATCATCTTTTCTGCCCATTCCTTCCTTCTACTGCCCTCTTAAGAACCCCTGTGCTCAAAGAGCTTGGTGATTTATTTTTTGCTTGATGTCAAAAAGAAACCTTCCCCATGCACCCCAAAAAGCTTTCCTGGATCATAGGTGTTTCAAAACCATGATAGTGTTTTGCAGTTAGTATACACTGGGTAGACTGCCTAGCAATCCCTCCAAGAGCCAGAGGTGAGCAACACCTTTACTTATTTGATTGGATGCCCTTCAAGTTTAGGAAGGTACCATTCTTATGACCCAGCAGAGAAGACAGAGCCCTGGATGGCTGTGGCTGTGATTAGATAACTTCTGATGATTTTATTTCCCTTACTGAGCTGCTGCTTCTAGGTTAAATTCATTTTATTACCTGTCCAGTTTTAAAGAAAGACTGACAAAGTCACTGGAATAGGTCAGGAGTCTGAGCTCAGGGTTGGTCAAAGGTACTCACAGGGAGGAAGGTGGATAAAAATAGGTGGGTAAAATAGGAGGGTTGGCAAGTACAGCCAGGACACCCGTGTTCATCGTGCATACTAATAAAGGCCAGAATCCCCTCATTTATCTCTGGTGGGAAGTTCTGATGGTTTCACAGGATCAAACTCAAATCATATACAAACTAAGGGATTTCCCTGAGCATAAAAGGAAGTATCCATCCCTAGCAGGAGTCACTAAAGAGGAATAAAGACGTAGATGTAGAGAATGGACTGGAGGACACAGAGAAGGGGAAGGGGAAGCTGGGATGAAGTGAGAGAGTGGCATGGACATATATACACTACCAAAGGTGAAATAGATAGCTAGTGGGAAGCAGCTGCATATAGGACAGGGAGATCAGCTCAGTGCTTTGTGACCAGCTAGAGGGGTGGGATAGGGAAGGTGGGAGGGAGACACAAGAGGGAGAGGATATGGGAATATATGTATACGAATATTTGATTCACTTTGTTACACAGCAGAAGCTAACACAACAAGGTAAAGTAATTATACTCCAAGAAATATGTTAACAACAACAACAACAAAACCCCAAAATCTAAGTCAATCAAGCCAACGGAGACATTGTATGTGTTTACAGTTCAAGAAATCCACAAGAGAATCCTTTATTCTGTAGGCAATGAATGGTCCATTCGAAAAGAAAAAAACTTTCTAAAATGTTGTTTTTCCATTTATTGTTCAGAACATCCTTTTTATACCTCTGCATTTCTTACTATTCAAAGCCAAGTCATGTGAGTTACAGGGAAGCAGCTGATTGATTTAAAGTTGGGTCATGTGATTTAAAAACCAGTGGCAGTTGATTGATTTAAATCCCAGTTAAATGACATGAGGAAGGGGTGCTAGAAACTGCTTTTTCATCTCTGGCTCAGAATATCATATTTACCTTGGTTCTTCTTATGCTTTAGAAAACTTGAGCTGTATCTCCTTGGAATCATCAGGAGAAAAATACAGTATTTCAGGTTCATTCTTGATACCAACTTCTCACAGTTAAGGTGTATTGACTAAAAGATCTTCCTTCTTCAAGAGATTCCAAACCTCTGTAAGACACTTCATTGTAATTGGAGAAAAAAGAAGAATGAAATCAGGCCAGCAGCTGCAGGAGGCCAAGGCAGCCCCCAGGACTAGGGAAGGAGGAGGAGGAAGGGCTGAGAGTTGCCATTAGAGCAGACAACCTCCAGAGGGCGCTGAAGCACCGGCAGAGCCCACCTGCCACTCCCAGTTTGGCACTCCAGGGTCAGATTTGGGTTTGGAGATGGGGTTGCTGTAACCCCAAGGAGGTGAGCAGAGAGGAGGAGTTGATTACCTCTGATTATCCTCTGACTCTCTGATTTGATTACCCTCTGACTCTCTGGCCCAAATTGCCTGACGTCACAGGGGGGACAGAGTTTTGCTTTCAGCAACTGATGGGACACTTCCAGGCTGGTCGGGTTGCCCAGTGGCCCGACAGCCTGACAGGCTGACTGCGGTGTGATCGCCCTTCGTTTCTCCAGAATCTGTACATCAGGCGGTGCATGGGTGTGGGAGCCCATTCACCGCCACCCCCCACCCCCAGGGGGGATGGCACCTTCCCTGGCTGTACCCTATGATCACCAGGTGCTTGAAATGAATGCAAGATTTTTGACTTCAAGGAAAAGCTCACACAACCACTTCTGCCTCATAATGTGTGGGATTTACTATAATGGAAGGACATTATAAAGAACAGGTAGAAAGCTCACCTGTTGATCTCCATGTAGGAGTTAATTTTGCATGAATCCCTCCTACATGAGTAGATAGCAGATGTTTATTTTTGTTCCCGTGTGTGTAGTTGTGGCAGAGGATGTAGGTATGGTGATTTGAAGCCCTCAAAGAAATATTCTCAGAACTCTCAAGACTTCTCTTGACTGGAACCGAAAGAGACCTGGAAAAGGAGGAAAAGAAAAGGAGGAGGGAGAAAGAATGACTGTTTCTCAGTAAATTCACCTTCCTGGTTGATTGTTCTCTCTTCTCATTTCTTTTAACTTCTATGAATGTCTAATGGAATAATGTAGAAAGGCTGATTTTTATGCTTTAAAAGATTTTACATCACAAAAAAACTAGAAGTGGCTAACAGAACTTATTCAAATCAATTTTACGTAGAGACTTTGATATTAAATTTGTATACTAAAATGGGTTTATCCAAATTTTCTCTTTCTTTTTGAGTGAATATTTGTAACATATTTTGTAGATAATAATTTATCCTAGATATACAAAATTGTGAGAATGGGTACCATTTTTTACCACTTAAATGATTTCTTTTAAATGAATAGATTGTACACTTTAAATGCCAATGTTGTGTCTTACATGTTGTGTTTTAATTCCTTGATTTCCAAAACTTGTGTTTATTTAATTGATTTCAATCTAATAATCTGTGTCTCCCCTTTATTGTTTCTTACTTTATATTTTATTGATCTATAGTTAATTTACATTATTATATTAGTTTCAGAGGTACAACAGTGATTCATAAATGTTTAGGTTCTTCTCCATTTATAGTTATTATAAAAGAGTGGCTATATTCCCCATGCTATACAGTACACCACTGTAGATTATTGATTTTATACATAGTGGATTGTACCTCAAAATCTCCTACCACTATTTTGCTCCTCCACCCTATCTCTCCCTGCTGGTAACCACTAGTCTGTTTTTTAATCTGTGAGTCTGTTTTTTTGTTGTTGTTGTTGTATTCAATTTTTCAGATGCCACGTGTAAGTGATAACATACCATGCTTGTTTTCTCATAACATACCATGTTTGTTTTCTCTGCGGCTTATTTTACTAAGCATAATACCCTCCAAGTCCATCCATGTTCTTGCAAATGGCAAAATTTCATTTTTTGCTGAAGTCATCATAAAAAAATCTTGTTTATCCACTAAGCTATTGATGAACACTTAGTTTGACTCTATATCTTGGCTATGGCAAATAACACTGTTATGAACATTGGGGTGCAGATAGTTTTTTGAAATAGTGTTTTTGTTTTCTTCTGATATACCCAAGAGTGAAACTGCTGGATATTATGGTAGTTCTATTTTTAGTTTTTTGTGGAACCTCCATTCTGCTTTCCACAGTAGCTGCACTAATTCACATTCACATCAAGAGTGTACAAGAGTTTCCCTTTCTCCACATCCTCACTAACCTTTGTTATTTGTGATCTTTTTGATGACAGCCATTCTGACAAGACTGAGGTGATATATCTCATAGTTTTGATTTGCATGTTACTGCCGATTAGCTATGTTTAGCATCTTTGTGAGTTCTGGCTGTCTGTCTGTACTTTTTCCTTGGAAAAATGTCTATTTAGGTCTTCTCATTTTTTAAAAAAAAAGATTTTGGGTGTTTTTTTGATATTGAGTTGTATGTGCTGTTTCTGTAGTTTAGATATGAACCCTTGCTTAGTCATCTTTTTGGTGTTAACCTCTTATCATGTGCAAATATTGTCTCTCCTTCAGCAGGTTGTCTTTTCATTTTGTCTTTGGTTTCCTTTGCTGTGCAAAATCTTTTAAGTTTAGTGAAGTCCCATTTGTTTATTTTTGCTTTTGTTTCATTTGCCTTAGTAGACTGAACCTAAAACTGTTGCTATCATTTATGTTGAAGAATGTTGTATATTTTCCTCTAGGGGTTTTATGGTTTCTGGTCCTACATTTAGGTGTTTATTCAGTTTTGCATTTATTTTATATATGGTGTGCTAAAATAATCTAATTTTATTCTTTTCCATGGAGCTGACCAGTTTTCCTAGTACCACTTATTGAAGAGACAGTTTTTTCTCCATATTGCCTGCTTTGTCATAAGTCAATTAAATATAAGTGTGTGGGCTTATTTCTGGGATCTCTGTTCTCTTCCAGTGATCTTTGTGTCTGTTTTTGCTCTGGTACGATTCTCTCTGATTACTGTCACTTTGCAGTATAGTCTGAAGTCAAGGTGCGTGATGCCTCCAGCTGTGTTCTTTCTCAAGATTGTTTGGCTATTTGGGGTCTTTGTGTTTCTATACAAATTTTAAAATTACTTTTTCAAGTTCTGTGCAAATGCTTTGGTATTCTGATAGGGATTGCATTAAATCTGTAGATTGTCTTTGGTAGTATGGTTATTTTAAGAGTATTAATTCTTCCAGTCTATGCACATGCTATGTTTTTCCATCTTTTTGTGTTGCCTTCAACTTCTTTCACCAATGGCTGATAGATTTCTGAGCACACGTCTTTAACCTGCTTAGGTGTGTTTATTCCTAGGTATCTTATTCTTTTTGATGTGATTGCATATGGTATAGTTTTCTTAATTTTTCTTTCTGACAGCTTTGGGTTTTGTTTTTTCTTCTTTTTCTAATTCCTTCAGGTGTAATGTTAGGTTGTTTATTTGATATTTTTCTTGTTTCCTAAGAATAAGCTTGTGTCACTATAACTTCCCCCGTGAACTGCGTTGGCCGTGTTCCATAGATTTTGGATAATTGTGTGTTCATTTTCATTTGTCTTGGGTATTTTTAGAATCCCTCTTTAATTTCTTCAG
This sequence comes from Eubalaena glacialis, assembly GCF_028564815.1. Taxonomy (NCBI): domain Eukaryota; kingdom Metazoa; phylum Chordata; class Mammalia; order Artiodactyla; family Balaenidae; genus Eubalaena; species Eubalaena glacialis. The sequence goes on along the minus strand of NC_083717.1, from coordinate 97,178,997 downwards.
TCTTCCTTTCTTCCCCTTTTATTCCCTTCATCTGTGACATGAGGACTATCTTTAATATTATGTTTGGATTTCTTTCAGTTTTGTGTGAGTGTGTATGTGTGTAATTATTTAAGTTGCTGAGCTCTTAATTTCACATGGACACTACCAACCCTGCATTGTTACTCTCCTCCCCCACAGTTACTGAATTTGACCTTATATTTTACATCTACTTGTTTTGTGTGTCCCTTAACTTCTTATTGTGAATATAGATGATTTTATTACTGCTTTCTTTCATCCTTCCTATTAGCTGTGTACATGGTTGATTTAGTACCTTTGTTGAATATTTGCCTTAACCAATGAGCTTTTTCCTTTAGTAAGTTTCCTTTCCTAATTTTTATGTTTCAGTCGTGGCCTTTTATTTTTCACTTAGAAAAGCCCCTTTAAGATTTCTCATAAAGCTGGTTTGGCGATGCTGAGCTCTTTTAGTTTTGCTTCTCTGTAAAACTTTATATCTCTCCATCAAATCTGAAGGAGAGCCTTGCTGGGTAGAGTATTTTTGGTTATCGGCTTTTCCCTTTCATGACTTTAAATATACCATGCCACTCCCTTCTGGCATGCAGAGGTTATCCTGAAAAGTCAGCTGGTAACTTTATGCAAGTTCCCATGTTTGTAACTTGTTTCTTTTCCTTTGCTCCTTTTAATAGTGTCTTTTTATCTTTATTTTTTTTCCATTTTAATTACAATGAGTCTTGGTGTGGTCCTCTTTGGGTTGATCCTGTTTTGGCCTTACTGTGTTTACTGGACTTGGATGTCTGTTTTCTTTCCCAGGTTAGGGAAGTTTTCAGCTTGTATGTCTTCAGGTATGTTCTACACTGCTTTCTCTTCCCTTTTTGCTTCTGGGACCAGTATAATGCAAATATTAGTACACTTTATGTTGTTTCACAAGTCTGTTCAACTTTCCTCATGTCATTTTAATCTATTGTTTTACCGTTCATCTTCAGTGATTGCCAGTACTCTGTCCTTCAGTTTTCTGATTCATTCCTCTGTATCATTTAGTCTATAGTAGTTTCCTTTTAGTGAATTTTTCATTCCAGATATTGCATTCCTCATCTCTGTTTTGTTGTTCTTTAATGGTCTAACTCTATCTGAAAAACTTCTAACTTCTTGCTCTGGTCGTCCATTCTTCTCCTGAGTTCTTTGATCAATTTTACCATCATTACCTTGAACTCTTTCTTGAGTAGATTGGCTATCTCCACTTCACTTAGATCTTCTTCTGAGTTCTTATCTTGTTCCTTCATTTGGATCGTGTTTCTGTGTCACCTCATTTTTCTTAACTTGCTGTTTTTATTGCTATGTATGTAGTAGGTTCGTTACATTTCCTGACCTTGGAGAAGTGGCCTTTTGTAGGAGAGGTCCTATGTGTCCCAGCAGCCCAGTGTCCCCTGGTCACTAGAACTATATGTTCTAGGTGTACCCCCTATGTGGGCTGCTTGGGCTCTTCTGTTGTGGTGGGCTGACTAATGTGGGTGGTCTGGTAGGCTTGGCTGCCCCGAGACTGGTTGTTTGCCAGGCTCTGCCTTGTATGGAGGCTGTCTGTGCTGCTTGGTGAGACTAAATCATAAGGCAGCTGGCTGCACAACTCTGGGGGACACCAAATCTAGTGCTGGTTCACTTATGGGTAGAACTGCAGTCCAGGTGATATCAGGGCTAGTGCCCAGTCACTGGTCCTGGGGCTATGCTGGCTACTGGGAGGAAGAGACAGGTCCTGAGTTCTGGCTGCCGGGCCCAGGAGTCACAGAGTTAGTGTTGGATCACTGTTCCTGACACAGCTATCTGCAGGGTCTGGGGTATCCCTAATCTTGTGTTGGCATTCTGATGGGCAGGGTCAGGACCCAGCTGAGTCCATGGCTGCTTCTGGCTTGCAAGTGAGTGTTCTGGTCACACAGGCTGCTGGGCTGTGGTATTCCTGGAGCTGGTGTGTGCCTGTTGGTGTATGAGGCTGATCCCAATGCTAGAGCAGGTTTGCTGTTGGGTAGGTCCAAGCTCCATCCAGTTCCTGTGCAGTTATCACCTGCCGATGGTGAGGCTGACTCCAAGGCCAGAGTAAGCTCACTTGTCAGAGGGGCCAGGGACTCTGGGGCTGGTTTTTGTCCACTGAGGTGTGGAGGCTGGTCCTGGGGCTTTTGGTGGCTGGGCCCATACCCAGGGGCAGCTGTGCATTGAGAGGGTCTGAAGGTAGCCTGTTTGCTGGTGGGTGGGGCTATGCCCCTGCTCAGTTAGTTGCTTGGCCTGCAGCATCCTAGTATTTGTGTCTCTAGTCTGGTGGAAATGGGTAGGGCTAGGTCCTGAGGCTAAAAAGATAGAGGGAGGATTCTGAAATTATGCTTGCTGGTACCAGTGTCCACGAGGTAGAAGGAGCTCCCCCGAATGGCTGCTGCCAGTGTCTCTGTCCCTGAGGCTGTGCTGTAGTTGCCTCTTGCCTCTCTGGGAGACTCTCCAAGATCAGGAGGTAGGTGTGACCCGGGATCCTTTCAAATGACTGCTTCTGTTCTGATTCTCGGATCATGTGGGATTTTGTGAGCATCTTTTAAGAGTGGAATCTCTATTTCCCACAACCCTCTGGCTCTCTGGAAAATAAGCACTACTGGTCTTCAAAGCCCAACTTTCTAGGAACTCTTCTTTCCAGAACAGGATCCCTGGGCTTGGGAGCCTGATGTTGGGTTCATACCCCTTGCTACCTGGGAGCACCTCTGAAATTGTAATTATTCTCCCATTTATGGGCCACCCACCTGGTGGTATGGGTCTTGACTCTGTTGAGATTTTGCCCTTCCTTCCTGTCTTGTCGAGGTGCCTTCCTTATGTCTTTAGCTGTAAAACATCTTTTACGATAGGTCCCGGACTTTTTCATCAATTGCTGTTCTGTAAACTCTTGTGACTTTGGTGTGCCCATGAGAGGCATCAAGCTCTGGGTCTTTGAATGCTACCATCTTGGACAATCTGTACACTTCATTCTTAAATCATATTATTTAATTTTTCTTAGTATCTTATTTGATTAGCAACAGTTTGAAATTTATTATCACTCATGTTTACTTCGCCTGTTTAAAAAAATTGAATAGTGCATTCATTCATCTTGAAATGAAGGTAGTGACCTGTGAATTTCCATACCTCAAAAATCAAGGATAGGACAAAAGCCTTTTCTACCTGTGTTACCCTCAGACTCTGCACCCCACCCCAGCCTAGGGATTAACCTCTTGTACCCATGTTCACTTTCTGTTTTTGGACCGTTAACCATCATTGCATCTGTATGTGTGTTGACAAAGTGAACTCTAGTCTTTCCAGTTTTTGAGTTTTGTTTTTTGGTTTAGGGAACAGGCCTACTATGAATGTACATTTACTGGTCTGCTGAAGTTCATATATAAACCTGTCAAGCACATTACCAGAATGGGAATTGTTTGTATGTACACTTTGATAAATTTTAGAGACAATGGTAGAACAGAAGTAAATTGTATTTCAAATCCCACAATATTTTCACACCATGAAAACCCTTCCCTGTTTAATATATTTGTGTGTAGTTTATCTTTATGCCCATACTATATTTCCCAGAGATGGGTAAGTGTTATGTTTCTTGCTAGCACATTTACCGTATTGTTCAAAGTCAGGCGTTTAGTGGTTTTAGCATGATCCTATTTTCATGAACTCGCAAATACAAGATCTTCTCTCACACTGTCTTTTACTCCCGGCTGTTTTATATTGCCCTCCTAATTCTCAGTCCTGGTCTTTCTTTATGTTCTTCATCAACCTGGATAGGTTATACTATTTTCTCCCTTATTCAAGACCAATAGAATAGAATAGAACACCCAGAAATAAACCCTGATATATGGCCAAATGATTTTTGACAAGTTGCCAAGACTTTTCAAAGTAGAAAGGATAGTATTTTCAACATTGGTGCTGGGAAGTCATGTTGTCAACATGCAAAAGTAGGAAGATGGACCCTTAGCTAACATCATATGCAAAAATTAATGAAAACGTATCAAGAAACTAAATATAAGACCTAATAAAATAAAAAGTCTTAGAAGAAGACACAAGACAAGGGCTTCATGACATTGGATTTGGCAGTGTTTTCCTCCATATGAAACGAAGGAACAACAAAGGTACAGCTAACAAAAAAATTAACAATTTGCAGTACATAATTTTAAAAAAAATGTGTATCAAAGGAATGTAAACAGAATAAAAAGGCAACCCACAAGATGGTAGAAAATATTTGAAAGTCATGTATCTGACACGAGATTTCTATTCAGAATATACAGAGAACTCCTACACCTCAACAAAAAGCAAACACCCTGATTCAAAAATGGATAAAAGACTTGAATAGATGGTTCTTCAAAAAGATGTACAAATGACTAAGCACTTGAATAGATGCTCCATATCACTAAATGCATGTTTATATACTTGTGTGCATGCATACACACACAAGCACACACACGCATACACAAGCAGAAAACAAGTATTGGTGAGGATGTGAGGGAGTTGGAACCATTGTGCTATGTCAGTGGGAATGTAGAATGATACAGCTGTTTTGCAAAAGAGTATGGCAATTTTTCAGATATTGAAAAATAGAATTACTACATGATCCAGGAATTTTACTATGAGGTATACCCAAAGGAATTGAAATCAGGGTCTTAAAGAAATATTTGTACTCCAGTGTTTAGAGCAGTAATAATCAGAGTAGCTAAAATATGAAAGCAACCTAAGTGTTCATCCACTAGTTCCTGGATAAACAAAGTGTGGTATACCCATATAATACAATATTATTCAGCCTTAAGAAGGAAAAGATCTAGGAATATGCTACAACATGGATGAATGTTGAGGAAATTTAGCTACCAAAAATGCCATTTTTGTGACTTTTAGTGAGTCATAACAATACAACTACTTATTTCAATTATATGGGGTACTTAGTGTAGTCAAAACCATAGAAATTGGGAGGGTAATGATGCTTTTCAGGTGGTTATGGAACAAAAAGGAAAGTTATGTTTAAAGGATACAGAGTTACAGTTTTAAAACGTAGAAAAGAATTAGAAAGATAAATGGTGATGTTGATTGCCCAATAATATGAATGTATTTAATATCACTGAACGGTGCACTTTATAATAATTAAGATGTTATATTTTATGTTATTTGATTTTACCAACATACACAATTGGGAAAGAATGTAATATCAGGAAAGGGAGTGGACCTGGGATAGAGCAGAGAGTAATCAGAAGGGTGAGACACTGCATATGTTGACGAAGAAGAGCTGAGAGTCTTCATTGGCCAGAAGAGTCTTTATTAAAAAAAATTACTCTGAGGGTGTATTAAATAGATATCTATGGGTGCACTGCTATCTCCCATGGGTTATCTTAAAGAGTCTTTAATAAAGTCCATAAGGCTTGCTGAGGCTTTTTTAAAAACTGGATTCCCTAGGAGATAATTAGAGGGTGGTACTTAAGTCTATGTCTAGGTTGACAGATTTTGCAGGGAAGACGAACCTGAGAAGAGTGGAGGTCTTAAGAGTGTAAGTACATGGATATTAGAAAAAAAAATAATAAAGTGAATTAGGAAAACTTTGGACTTCGAAGGTCATGTATTATTACTGAATCAGACCTGATGTTCCTAAGGAGTTATATACACAGTTGCTATTTGGATTACTTGTTGATTAAGATAAGTGGAAAAACTAGAGTCGTTTCCAAGTGTAGGTAAGATATAATGAGAGGATGGAGGTGGAAAGTAGGGAGACCCAGAGAGAAGTGGGAAGGTCATATTGGGCCAAGATGGTGGTAATATCCAGCAGAACAGATGGTAGGGCAGACTATGGATTCATCTTTTTTATTTCGGCTCCCCACCACATCCTTAATCATTCTTTGGGAATATTTCATGGCTCTGTGATGCAGGTACAGAATTCGAGTGAGGAGACTACACCCTCAGTGTCCAGCTGTCTGAGTCCTCAGTGTGCTTCAAATGATGGAGAACTATTGCTTCTTTATGAGAAGAGTTAGTACCTCGTAGCTAAGCTTAAGCTGGAGCTTATGCAATATTGATTCCATTTTATATATACTGTTGGCATGGAGGTTCCTCCTCCTCTTTTCTTGACCATTATGAAATGAATCTATATTTCTCAACATTTGGGTATATCAGGCAAATACATTAAGTAAAGGAATCTTATACAGTGCTCCCTGCATAGTTTGCTCCTTCTTGTTTCTCTTTTACCTTTACTAAATTAGCACAGGGAGAGACCTTGAAATGTTCTAATCAGGAGAGATTAGAACATCATATTTCTAGAGAGGTTGGTTGGACAGAGCAGGGGTCCCAGTGAAAATCAAAGCTTCTGTTTCTACTTGGAAGTGTACCTGTATAGAGTAGAGGGCTCCAGGAAATATCCTAGAATATTCCAATGTCCCTGCAGGAGATCATTAAGAGAGGTAGGATCTGGTACCAGATCAGTGTACTATGACATGTTTGTCAGTCATCTGATGTGAGATTCTCAGAGCCAATCCCATATGGTAGGGCTGAGTGCAGAGTGATGAAGAACCTGTGAAAGCCTTTGATTGCATGTTAAAGATGAAGCTCTGATTTCGGGGAGAATTTTCTTACCTGACTGAATGTCACCCTTCTGTGGGGATGAGATTCTGTGCTTTTCCTCCATTGATGACCACTGACTGAAAATCATTAGAGAATCATGTCTAGAAAGCACTCTTTATTTAATTTCTTAAAGAAGAAGACATAGAAAATAGTTTTATCCACTTTCAAATTGAGGATCAAGGGGAATGACATCAGTGAAAATGTCAGAGTAGGGAGCTCTGGCTTGTGTCCATCCCCAGAAACACTGACATACGTGGTAAAACCTGTCAAAATGATCTTATCCACACATGTAAGTTTTCTTTTCTTTTCGCCCTGTAGATTTATCTTTCATTGAAACTTTACTTACTACAGGATGTGGAGAATAAACAGGGAAGTAGAAACTGTATTTCCTGATGAGAGAATCACTAAGTCACATTAGCTGTTCTGAGCTATGTCTTACTCACCGTGACTGTAATTAAAACAAACAAACAAACAAAACACTTTTTTTTTAGTCAGTTCTGACATTTCCTCGTTAAAGACATGGTAACAGATACAGACTTAGATTTATCAGAATTGAGCAAAATTTTGATTGTACCTGTGTTGAATATATGAGCATGACCTGCTACAAAACTTCATTATACTTATTGCCACAACTGACAAATTCCCTTTTTCCACTCCTGATATGTTGCATGTAAGGAATGCATAGGTCACTAACCCCAGCTGGTCACAGGTAAACTCTGCCACATGGATTACTGCATGTTTTCCTGCTAGAAGACCATACATTCTCGAGTATCATGCCTGCAAAGTATCTGGGCTCTTCTTTTTTCTGGATAAAGTTTAGATAATCACCTAATTTTATGAGAAATATATAAATTGTATCTGCATATTCTTCAGGTTTTTATTTATCCATTCTCTTTCAAGTCCTAAGTGCAAATATTAAAGTGATTTCCAAGAGGGTGGTAAATAAGACAGCTATGCTTATGCTCCAAAATTAACAATAAATCATAATACAATTGTAAATGCATTAATGTGTGATTAATATGTAGATACTTATGTAAATGCAATTTTAGTAATGCTTTGTGGAGAGCTTCAGAATCTAGGTATTAAAAAAAAGAAGAAGAAGGAGTTCTTGAAACTCTGAGGGAATTATAGAGAAGTCTTTGTGTCTATAAATATCACTCTGAAATAATGCATTTTCTCAGAAATAAACTAGGCATAAAATTGTAGGAAAAAACTTCATGAAATGAAAGAGCATGTGAGATGGCCATACAAGAAAAAGAAGATTCTCAGAGAATAATGAACAGTGTGGAGTTCAGCAGAAGGGTCATACAGATTCAGAGAGTAAAACTTTGTAGAGCCTACTTGTGAGTTCCTCATATTTCATCTTTGGAGACACGGTAGTCATTGGAAATATGATGTTATAAGATGACGTTAACATACTTAAACACTTTCATTTAGAAATGACCACTTAGAACCAGAATAAATGAAAGAGAAGACAAAATTATGTTTTTGTTGATTTTTAAAGACCTCAGGTGAGTGCTGATAATTTAAAAATACATGATGTCTTTCACTGCAAAGTAAAGGAGGAGTTACAGTGGAGGATTACTGGACTGAATGTCAATATCATGACATAGTATGAGTGTGTTTCGTGTTTGGTAATTGCAATCATTGTTGCTTTTGTTGTGGTCATCCATTTACAATGCTTGGTGTCAGTTGATTTATCTCTTGTAAAAATAAAATACAGTGTGTGTGTGTAAAAAAAATACATGATGTCTTGACTAAAGCTGTATGGACTTTGAGATCTGGAAAAAAAGCATTTCTTTTCTGTAATGCTAGGATGCTAATTGGACATTTTTGCAAGAAAGAGATTTCAGGATGCAAATCTCGTGTCTCTAAGGTGGGAAGTCAGTTCATGGCAGAACATTCTATTAAACTTGTGTGAGTGGAGAAATATTTCTTTGGAAGGAAGAGGTCGGTCACGAATCCCTTTTCAATAAAGTTAGTGGTTTATAGTATACCGAATGAGCAAAATGGCTATTTCTGAACTTTAGAAAGAATTAATATAGTTTTTCTGCATTTATATTATTAAGCTGATGTAAAGTATCAAAAATTCTTTATTTTGAAAAACAATGTAATCAATTTGACATAATTCATATATATTGAACCTGTGGTACACACACACAATAAAACTTACATTCCCAAATTTTTTTGCACTAAAGAAATATCTTCAAGTGTAGTTGATTTACAATGTTGTGGGTTTTTCAAATACATGTTTATTGGAGTATAATTGCTTTATAACATTGTATTAGTTTCTGCTTTACAACAAAGTGGATCAGCTATATGTATACATATATTCCCGATACCCCCCCCTCTTGAGCCTCCCTCCCACACTCCCTATCCCACCCCTCTGGGGGACATAAAGCACCGAGTTGATCTCCCTGTACTATGTGGCAGCTTACCACTAGCTATTTTACATTTGGTAGTGTATATATGTCAGTGCTACTCTCTCACTACGTCCCTGTCTCCCCTTCCCCCCAGTGTCCTTAAGTCCATTCTCTACATCTGTGTCTTTATTCCTGCCCTGTCACTAGGTTCGTCAGTACCATTTTTCTAGATTCCATATATATGTGTTAGCGTACGGTATTTGTTTTTCTCTTTCTGACATACTTCACTCTGTATGACAGACTCTAGGTCCAGCCACCTCACTACAAATAACTCAATTTTGTTCGTTTTTATGGCTGAGTAGTACTCCATTGTGTATATTTGCCACGTCTTCTTTATATATTCATCTGTCGGTGGACATTTAGGTTGCGTCTATGTCCTGGCTATTGTAAATAGTGCTACAGTGAACATTGTGGTACATGTATCTTTTTGAATTATAGTTTTCTCCGGGTATATGCCCAGTAGTGGAATTGCTGGGTCATATGGTAGTTCTATTTTTAGCTTTTAAGGAACCTCCATACTGTTCTCCATAATGGCTGTATCCGTTTACATTCCCACCAACAGTGCAGGAGGGTTTCCTTTTCTCCACACCCTATCCAGCCTTTATGCATTGTTTTATTAATTTCTTTTTTTTAAACTTTTTTTAAACTTTTTATATTTATTTTTGGCTGTGTTGGGTCTTCGTTTCTGTGCGAGGGCTTTCTCTAGATGCGGCAAGTGGGGGCCACTCTTCATCGCAGTGCGCGGGCCTCTTCACTATCGTGGCCTCTCTTGTTGCGGAGCACAGGCTCCAGACGCGCAGGCTCAGTAGTTGTGGCTCACGGGCCTAGCTGCTCCGCGGCATGTGGGATCTTCCCAGACCAGGGCTTGAACCTGTGTCCCCTGCATTGGCAGGCAGATTCTCAACCACTGCGCCACTAGGGAAGCCCTCCTTCATTTTTTTTTCATTTATTTCTGATTTCATCTTTATGATTTCTTTCCTTCTGCTAACTTTGGGGGTTTTTTTATTATTCTTTCTTTAGTTGCTTTAGGTGTAAGTTTAGGTCGTTTATTTGAGATTTTTCTTTTTTCTTGAGGTAGGATTGTATTGCTATAAACTTCCCTCTTAGAACTGCTTTTGCTGCATCCCTTAGATTTTGGGTCATTGTGTTTTCATTGTCAGTTGTTTCTAGGTAATTTTTTATTTCCTCTTTGATTTCTTCAGTGATCTCTTGGTTATTAAGTAGTGTATTGTTTAGCGTCCATGTGTTTGTATTTTTTTTACAAATTTTTTCCTGTAATTCATATCTAGTCTGATAGTGTTGTGGTCGGAAAAGATACATGATACGATTTCAATTTTCTTAAATTTACCAAGGCTTGATTTGTGACCCAAGATAAAATCTATCCTGGAGGATGTTCCATGAGCACTTGAGAAGAAAGTGTATTCTGTTGTTTTTGGATGGAATGTCGTATAAATATCAATTAAGTCCATCTTGTTTAATGTATCATTTAAAGCTTGTGTTTCCTTATTTATTTTCCTTTTGGATGAATTGTCCATTGGTGAAAGGGGGTGTTAAAGTCCCCCACTATGATTGTGTTACTGTCAATTTCTGCTTTTGTGGCTGTTAGCATTTGCCTTATGTATTGAAGTGCTCCTATGTTGGGTGCATAAATATTTACAATTGTTATATCTTCTTTTGTAGATTGATCCCTTCATCATTATGTAGTGTTCTTCTTTGTTTCTTGTAATAGTCTTTGTTTTAAAGTCTATTTTGTCTGATATGAAAATTGCTACTCCAACTCTCTGTTGATTTCCATTTGCATGGAATATGTTTTTCCATCAACACACTTTCAGTCTGTATGTGTCCCTAGGTCTGAAGTGGGTCTCTTGTAGACAACATATATACGGGTCTTGTTTTTGTGTCCAGTCAGCCAGTCTATGTCTTTTGGTTGGAGCATTTAATCCATTTCATTTAAGGTAATTATCGATATGTATTTTCCTATTCCCATTTTCTTAAATGTTTTGGGTTTGTTATTGTAGGTGTTTTCCTTCTCTTGTGTTTCTTGCCTAGAGAAGTTCCTTTAGCGTTTGTTGTAAAGCTGGTTTGGTGGTGCTGAACTCTCTCAGCTTTTGCTTGTCTGTAAAGGTTTTAATTTCTCCGTCAAATCTGAATGAGATCCTTGCTGGGTAGAGTAATCTTGGTTGTAGGCTTTTTCCCTTTCATCACTTTAAATATGCACAAAAATGCACAAAGTGTATGCTCAGCAGTCCCTCAGAGTCGACAGCCTTTCTATTGTGATCTATTTATGATTTATTTCTTAAATGACTAATGAGGCTTAGTCAGATTTTCCTGACAGCTTTGGGTCTTCAACTTTCTGCTTTCATCATTTGTCCTTAATAGCAAAATCTAGATTTAAAGTGTTTTAGTTTTCTATTCACTTATACACAGTTATATAGATAAAAGATGTCAACATCCCATACAAATGCACCCTTCCCTACTTCTACCTCTCAATATTTTGTGGAGACTTCTGTCTTTATGCAGAGAGTGTATTTGGAGGGGGTGGGGGGGAGGGGGTTCCCATGTTTAAAGAAAATTGCATTTAATATAAACCCAAATCAATACTTTATACCATTAGTACCACCAATATGCCACTCAGGCTGTCCTAAAAGCATCCCGAAAGCAGTTCCTGTGGGAAACAGAAAACAGGCTGTTTGCAGTTCATGAAGAACACCCCAATACTATTCCATTGTATTTTATGTCAAAAAAAAGCATGATCTCTATCAATTTGAGACATCATGTTTTAGAAAATTTGGATATAAGATGCACTTTTTCCCTTTCCTAGCTAACCTAAATTAATAGCAAAAGTAATCATTTATTGAGCACCTACTGTGTTACACAAATTATTTATAATCTTTATAACACACCTACAATGTAGTCATTATAATTGCCATTTTTAAAATACGGAAATTGAAACTCAGAAATACAATATAATCTGAGCAGAGTTACACAGCTATTGAATGGCAGAGCTAGTATTTAAACCTGTCTCGTCATGTTCCAAAGTCTATGTCTGTATTAAGATAGGAAGACTATAACTTTCTGATACTCAATACACCTAAAAAAGTGAAATTTAGAGAATGTGAAAATTCCCCCCATATCAGAAAACTAGTGTAATTTTTAAAAGAAGTATCATGAGCAGAATCAGGCAATTAAGTAAAAGTACTATTCAAGTACACAAATCACTGTGATCATTGGAGAACATGTTACTGTCACATGAAAGGCAATGAGAGAAGAATAGTATTTACAGCAGTGGGAGAAAATTTCCATGTCTTTATGCTTCTTTGCCTTTTAAAATGTTAATCTCATAATGATAAAACTAAAGGAACAATAGGTTTTGTTTCCAAAAGCTGCTGCTAATAATGATATGTTCACTGTACCATAGGCTGTCTAGGCCAATGTGTTTGTGCATTACTTGTTTATTTATGTATATACTTAATTTTTAAAATAAGTCTTTTATTATAAATATGATATACCTTCGTTGCTACATATTCAAGCCATAGAGAAAGGCATAGAATCGTTTTTTGTTATATTCTTCCAGATTTTATTATTTTTTCACTTCCTTTTCCTTTCCTCCCTTTATTTGAGGTTGTTATTTATGGAAATGCTGGCCCAAAACTTGAAGTTTCTAATGACTCTATTAAGCTTCTACCATCCCACTTCCTGCTTCCAAGTGGCAACCACTTTGAATTTTTCAACTTGATCTTTTGGTGTTTACCTCTGTCTCTCCATGTAACATGTTTCTACTTGTTTCTACTTCCTGTATTTTCTCATTGAAATTACCTTTTGACTTCCCATTTTTGGAAGATGAGGATTTATATCTTTTCACAATCCCTTCTCAACCCCCACTACACACACACACACACACACACACACACACACACACACACCCCTTCAACTTGGTAAGAGTGAAATTTTGGTTTTGTTTTTTAGGACTGAATCCAGTATACTATGATCACTTTTTCTTGTACATTTTGTTTAACTTTGAGCTAATATTTTCTCTCTTTCATATTCTATCAAGTTTATATGTACTCTTCACTAATTCAACTCCAAAGCCTCCTTCTGTTGTATAATAAACTTCTTATTATATCCAAACACATTAGGTCTTCTCCGAATTTTCTCTTCTTACTAAAAAATAACTTTCCTGGAAACTTCTAAGCTGTTACAACCTGGACTCGTTCCTCTCTGTGCCCACCTTTGGTCCTGGACACACTTCACTATCACTGTAATTCCCTTCACCTGTCTCTTTTGTAGGCTCTCCTATTTCCTGGGTTCCATCTCCTGTTGGGGAAGAAGGGAGTGTTTGTTTGTTTGTTTACTTCCTGTTTGGGTGGAGTATATCTTCCAGCATATTCCTAATAAGGAGATGCATGTGAAACATTTTTTGAGAATTTACATATGTGAATATTCCCTTATTCTGTCATCTTTCTACTTAATAGTTTGGCAAAGTATAGAACACTAGATTGGAAAGTGGCGTCTCACAAAATTTTGAAGGTATTTCTCCACTGTCTTCTAGGCCCAAATGTGACTGAAATCATTCAAATTCTTTTCTTTGAAACCTGGTTGTCTCTCTCTCTCTTTCTCTCTCACCTTGTCAATGTTCCTCTATTTTGCAGGTAGATACTTTGATGGGCTCTGTTTCCTTCCATTATGTTAGGCACTCCGTGTGTAAATCCCTTTTAAGTGCAAACTTATATTCTCCAGATCCGCTAATCTTTTGAAAATTATTTTATTCATGACTTTATCCTTTCTATGGATTTTTTTCTCTCTTTGGAAATTTCTATCAGATCTCTTGGACTGTTTCCTTTCTTTTTCCCCCTCACTGTTTCCTATTTATTTGCTTCTTTACCCTAGTTTATGCGAGAATTGTTGACTTCATATTCTAAATCTTGTGAATTTTTCTTTTCTGCTCTAATAGTTTCAATTTTCAAAATATCTCTACTAGTTCTTTGAATGTTACTTTTTCAAAGCATCCATTTTAGTTTATGAATGCAATATCTTATGGCTCTGAGGATACTTATGCTATTTTAATAATGTTTTTCTTCTCTCCACTTAATTCATATTTTCTTTTTCTTTTTTTTCTACCTGTTTTGTTGCTTGCCTGTTTGCTCATAGTTAAGAGTGGTACATTAGAAACCCAAACGGAAACTCTGAGAGCAGATGAATTTCTTAAACTGTGGTCTTTATGTAGAGTGATCTGGCGGGGACATTTCCTTGTGGAAATCCTGATGTTGGCGTATTTAGAGCTTTCCTCTGGGGCTGCTCAAATTCCCAAGCAAAGTCTTCCTCTGTCCTGCTTGGAGGGAATCCTCCTGGTTGCTACTTCGGGAATTTGTTTTTTCCCCAGCTTGCTAACACACATCCAATTTTGTGATTTATTATTAAAATTACATTCTCTTGGGACTTCCCTGGTGGTCCAGTGGCTAAGACTCTGTGCTCTCAATGCAGGGGGCCCAGGTTCGATCCCTAGTCAGGGAATTAGATACCACATGCCAAAACTAAGAGTTCACATGCCGCAACTAAAAGATCCCTCATGCCACAATTAAGACCTGCCACAGCCCAATAAATAAATAAATATTTTAAAAAATAATAAATAAAATTACATTCTCTCACTTGAACACAATTTATGTGAAGGAACTAGGATGACTAGGAGGCAGAGGTGTCATGCACTTAAAAATTATCTCAACGGAATTTTTCTTTTCAGTGATGTCCTTAATACTTTACTGTTTGTGAGGGCCTGTTACAAAAGTAAACTCTTGGAGTTAACAGAACTGTGTATAAGGTATGGGATTATGAAGTTGAGGTCAGCTGATAGAGAAAATTGAACCAGGTGGCATTAGCACCACAATTCAGGGTTATATTTTTTTCTGTAAACTACAGCACCAAAAACTTAATTGGCTAAATCAAGTTGTCCTTCCTCATAGAGTTCACAGTCTATAATGTTGAAAGCTATTTTGGTGAGTGTTATGTTGCAATTTACAATAAAAAGTATATATTCAGTGTTCAAACCCTGCTCCTGCCACAAATCTCCTAAAAGTCTTGGAATTTCCTAAGTAATAAGGACAACAAAGGTGTGTTTTTACGTGAATGAGGTGACTTTTGGAAAGAACCTAAGGATGGGGGCTGGTTGCTAGCTGAGTCAAAGATTTGATTAGAATGTTGGAACTTTCACTTTCCTCCCCACCCCTGAACTTCCAGCCTCAGGGGAGGGGACAGGGCTGGAGACTGAGTTCAGCCAGCAGTGTTGTAATCAGTCATGCCTTTCAGGAAGCCTCCATAAAAACTCAAAAGGAGGGGTTCCAAGAGCTTCCGAGTTGGTGAACACGTGGAGATTTGGGGAGTCACACCCAAAGAGGGCAAGGAAGCTCCATGCCCTTTCTCATACCTTACCCTAGGCATCTCTTTTATCTGGCTACTTCTGAGTCATATTCTTTTATAATAAACCAGCAATCAGTTAAGTAAATGTTTCTCTGAGCTCTGTGAGCCACTGAAGCAAATTAACCCCAAACCAAGGAGGGTCGCTGGAATTGCTGATCTACAGTCAATCAGTCAGAAGCACAGGTGATAACCTGGACTTGAGATTCACGTCTGAAGTGTGTGTGTGTGTGTGTGTGTGTGTGTGTGTGTGTGTGTGTGTTTGTAAGGAGGTGGGTGGCAGTGGAGGGCCATGTGGTCTGGTAGGACTGAGCCCATAACCTGTGGAATCTGATGCTGTTTCCAAGTATATAGTGTTAGAATTGAGTTGAACTGTAGGACACCCAGTTGGCATCCAGAAAACTTCTTGGTGGTGGGAAACACCCTCCCTCCACACATTAGAAATGGGGTGTTCAGAGGACCAAAGAGTGAGTTTCCAAAATAATTGAGATCGGTTCAAAAGTGACACTGAGATGCGTGTGCACAGACACACACAAATCCTTCACTCTGTTCATGAAATTCACTTTTATTTAATAGAGTAGGAAGTTTGTCAGTGTGTGGGGGGGGAGAAAAAAAATACAAACCTCATTAAGTAGAAGTAAATAAACTCATATTGAACATTTTTGCCATTTTAGAATCAGACAACAATCTGTGACTTCAGATATTGAATAAAAATGTAGCACGTGTGCTGGTAAATTTAAGAGGCCCCCTACAGATGACTTTAAAATTATAAAATTACCTAATTTTATTTCCAAGTCAAAATCTAGAATATCACCAACTAATTCATGGCTTCTTGGGATAGATCCTCAACCACATGACAGCTTCTGATAACTGGAATATTACTTTTATGTATTAGTTCAAATACCTGGGAAAGTGGATCGGTTTGGTCTAGTTAATCTTAATGAGCCTGTCCACCGAGTTCACTGGTTACCTGCCACCTTTGGATCTGCTGCCCATTAGTCACATGCCCACACCTGAGCAATGAACTCTGGAGGAAGGACAACTGGAGATGGGCTGCACGTCATGGTCACTAGGCAAGAAGGAATTGTCTGAAGGAAAACTTTTACCTGGAAGGGAAATATCATCATTTCCTCCCCAGTTTTAAGATTCAATGTTTTTCCATTGCTTTTTTTAAAAAAAAATTTTATTAGAGTATACTTGATTTGCAATGTTGTGTCAGTCTCTGCTGTACAACAAAGTGAATCATGTGTATATATATATATATATATATATGTATATATATATATATATATATATATACATATATATATATATATACATATATATATATATATCTGCTCTTTTTTAGATCCTTTTCCCTTATAGGTCATTACAGAGTACTGAGTAGTTTCCTGTGCTATACAGTAGGTCCTTATTAGCTATCTATTTTATATATATAGTGTGTATATGTCAATCCCAATCTCCCAATTTATCCCTCCCTCCCATCCTCCCTGGTAACCGTAAGATTGTTTTCTACATCTGTGACTCTCTTTCTGTTTTGTACCATGATTTTAGATTCCACATATAAGCAATATCATATAATATTTGTCTTTCTCTGACTTACTTCACTCAGTATGACAATCTCTAGGTCCATCATGTTGCAAATGTTACTATTTTTTGTCATTCTTTTTTATGCCTGAGTAATATTCCATCATATATATATGTATACACACACACACATCATGTCTTTTTTATCCATTCATCTGTTGACGGACATTTAGGTTGCTTGCATTTCCTGGCTATGGTAAATAGTGCTGCAGTGAACATTCGGGTGCGTGTATCTTTTTCAAATTATGGTCTTCTCTGGATATATGCCCGGGAGTAGGATTGCTAGAACTTATGGTAGCTCTAAAAACAATTAATGCTGGAGAGGGTGTGGAGAAAAGGGAACACTTGTACACTGTTGGTGGGCATGTAAGTTGGTACAGCCACTATGGAGAACAATATGGAGGTTCCTTAAAAACAAACAAAACCTGCGGGGCGGTGGTGGTGGTGGTGTGATGAATTGGGCGATTGGGATTGACATGTATACACTGATGTGTATAAAATTGATGACTCATTAAAACAACAACAACAACAAAAACTACTAAAAATAGAGCTTCCATTGCTTAGGATCGATCCTACAAAGGCTGATGTGACTGGGCCCCTGCCTCGCCTCTTCTCTCATTACTCTCTGCTCTTTCTCTCTGCTGCAGCCATGCTGACTTTGCAGTTTCTCAAATCACCCTTGTTTCCATGTTGCCCCACAACATTTGCCTAGGCTTTTCCCTTTGCCCACCTAATAATCACCCTTTAGATCTCATTTCAAATTACATTCTCAGTGTCTTTGAAGAAGTCTACAGAACAACTTACTTCTGGAACTTAGAGCTGCCAATTAAATTCCATTTTGTTATGAAACTAATTGTGTGAATCTGTTGATCGGGGTTCAGGACACACTAACCCAAAATATGACACCGTGGCATACTGAATATTTTCAGCTGAAGGAATTTGAGAAAGAGCATATGTAGAAAGGACTCTCTGACCTTCCCCTGCAGGAGATCGTAAGACCCTTATGTGAGGGGTGCCTTTTCTATACCCAGAGAAAATGTTCATCCTCATCTCCAAGACGTCAAGAGGAATTAGACTGAAAAGGCTTTGCTATTTCCCCTAATTTACCGCATTAAACTCATACCCCTTTTTGTCCTATCATATTTTCCATGACTTTCTACTCTTCTTCCAACCAAACAGAAACACTCTCAGGTTTAACCACTTCTTCAGGTCTTCATTTTCTAATGAAGTTTCCGGTGTCACGTGAAACTTACAATAAACGAATTTGTATGCTTTTCTCTTGTCAATCTGTCTTTTGTTAGAGGGGTCTCTGTCAAGAACTTAGAAGGGTAGAGGAAACAGCTCTTTTTCTTCCCTACTTCAGTAACCAGGTAAGAGGCTGTCAAGGTAGTCAAAAAAGAGGAATTTTCTAGACGGTGAGAAGGGTCACACTGTGTTGAGTAGTGATTAGCAAGGAGAGAAGAGTTAGTAGCAGGGGAGTAGTACTACTCTCAGAAGTCACCTCTCTCATCTCTGAAGTCTCCTCACATTTGCTACTTAGGCAGTGAATTGTTCCCATAGTATTTTTTGTCTACTCCTTATCTGAGATGCTCATTGAAGACCACATTTATAAGGTACAACTTGATCACTATATGTGGATGGCTTGGTGCATTATATTTGGAAAGTTTTTAATTTTTATTGAGTAATAAGTAAGCTTTGTTGAAGCCTTGTCTTTCTTTTTTTTTAGTGTTTGTAATATACTTTGATTTGATTGGATTTTTTACTGAAGTATAGTTAATTAACAATGTTGTGCTAGTTTCAGGTATACAGGAGAGTGATTCATTTTTATATATACATATATTAAGATTAATTTTTATATATATTATATAATATATATATATTCTTTTTCAGATTCTTTTCCATTATAGGTTATTACAAGATATTGAGTATAGTTCCCTGTGCTATACAGTAGTTGCTTTTTCATGTTCTTATTAGGTTTCATCTTCCTGCATTTTACTTTTTAAGATGCATTTTTTTTTAAACAGGAAACTTTTTTCTGATTATGTTAGTCTATGGACTATCATGGGTCTCTAAATTCAGAAATATATATTAGTAAATGTTCCCTTCCTCATCCCTACATTCATGGGTAATCTCCTGCTAATTATTAGCATGGTGAAGTAAATTAAGGAAGCTATTATTGGGTGTATATGTTAATAGAGTGATAATTGGATACCAGTGGGTAAGAATTAAGTAGGAAATGTCAAGGTGAGTTCAGAGACGTTTCATTAAAGAAAAAAATAGGAAAATGCTGAGGAGCTTACAATCAATTGCTTATTTTACACCAAATGGCTTTTTAAAATTATGATCACAAAAAGTGGATAAGTAGTAAAATGTACATTTGAGCTGATACAAATTGTCAGAAGAGAAATAAATATCGACACGTTTCACATTTGAGGTAGATTAGATAAATGTTTGATTTTTGAACATTCATTTCAAACAACAAAATTGAAATAACCTAAAATTTTCATGAAAGCTGTGCTGACATTCTAAATCAGTTATGCCATCATTTTGAAAATGGTCAAGATGGGAAGGGGAGGTAGGAAGATGGGATTCCACGTAAAATTCATCCGAAATATTTTTCTAAGAGGATTTGAACAACACACTTAGGATTTCAGGGATGCCCATTCTGTGTATAACGTATCTATCTGCAAACGTGTTACGGCAAGCATCACTTGGCTGACACACCTGCCCACTGTCCTACCTACAGTGAGCTGTCTGAGATGTCGTGGGAGTTGCCTCTAACCAGGACCTGATACCCAATGCCCTGACAACGCTGCCTTTTCAAAGCTTGAACTGCGACTCTTCACTTGGCTCCGCAGGCCCAGGGCAACTTGAACACCTGGCAAGACAGTAAGTTGGCAGATTCCTGCCTCTGAAAGATATGCAATTTTCAAGTGAGAGTTGCATTTCTCAGTTTTACTTTTCTGTTTAGGGATTAGTTTGCTAATTTGTTCACTTATTCATTCACACATTTACATTTATTGACCAATATTTGTACAATTACGTTTTGTTTCCTCACTTGAATAAATAATTTTTTTCTCCGTGATGACTAAGGAACAAGCTGGTAAATGGTTGTTTGCTCTACAGTCATTTTGCCACAAGGTGGTGGTATAACTCTTTGAAGTTAAAAAAAAAACTTGCAAAAAGTGTAATTTCAAGATTTATAAAAACAAATATAACTCATGAGAACGGCTTATTTTTGTTTCATAGTTTAATTTCTCTACAGCTTTAATAACTGTAGAAATTAGATTTCTATTGCAAATGAATTTTTCTTAAATGATATATAAATTATAAGAATTGAAATCACTCTGATAATGATGATGATATGCAGTTATCACAGTTAACATTATCTAAGGCCTTATTTTGTGCCAGGCACTGTGCGAGGTGTTTTATGTACAGTGAGTCAGTGCTCGCTGTCCTATCATTACTTAAATACAATCACTGCTACCCTCTTTGCAGATAAGAAGACCAACACTTATATTAACAGGGATTCTTATTTATCTGGTCTTTTAATACTGTGTCTTATGTTAGGTTTTATAGTTGAATTAGAGCTATGTTTCCTGAGTTAGCAGGACAGTAATCTCCAGGGGGTACATTTTTCCATAAGTAATTTTTGCAGAGTCCTAACCTGAAGATTCTAATTCCGAGTGTCTGGAATTGGGACCTAGTAAACTGTACTTTGAACAAATGTCCCTTATGATTCTTACTGTTAAACAAGTTTAAAAACTATTGATTGATAGTTGTCTTTGAGTTTCACTGCTCTGCTTAAAAGATGCTTAAAATCACCTATTTCCAGCACTGCATCCTTTACCTCAAGATTTTAAAATCAAGATTATAAAATTACAATAATGTTTCATTCAGGCTCTTCAATACTATTTTCACCCTGATTTTGAGGATTTGGGCAAGTGATGTATTATAAAGAGGTGAATGCTTTTGTATTTTATTGTAAAAAAAAAAGTGATATGTAAAGAAAGTATTTTGTGCTCTGTTACAGAAATATCCAAGTGAAATTCATACTACACAATGTAGTAAAAACAGATATAAAATGCTTTATCAGTTTAAAAGTACTGAAAATTCTAATTTGTATTTTAGGGATGCATATAAACTATTAACAATTCAAATATGATATGGCAATATTGAGTTAGTAAAATCTCTTATAACATAACTGATCCCAACTTTTTTAAAAGCATGTAATATTTTGCCTCACCAGCTTTACACTGCTGAAGTTTAAAAATGAACAAAGTACTGAAATCCAGTGACAACAGCTAGCAGAACATTTTCCTTTAAATCTAAAGTATTTATAGTGCTCTGTGTATTTAGATCTCTCTTCTCCTAGATATTAGGTATCCATATTAGGTATGAGTATTTTCATTTTTGCATTTTTTCAGAACAATTTAATTGTTTGCTCTACAGTCATTTTACCACAAGGTGGTGGTATAACCTTCTGTCTTAGATTCCTTGACACACCCAAAACCTTCTAACTGGATTAAAATTGCTTAGAGAAAAATATCCCATTACCTTTGTAACTATTTTAACAAACTTTAAGAGGTTTAATTAATTATTATGTGTTGCCAATGCACCTATAATTTATACCAATTTGACAAGTGATATTTTCTTAAAATGATAAAGAAAACCTAATGTTTTAAAATTCTTGTGTGCTGTACCAAGAGATGACACTAATCACCAGAAAAACTTCATCTAATTCTGGAACTAGCCAACATTAATGGAGATACTAAAATGGGAGTAGTAGGATGAGGTCTCTGAATGTTTTTCATTGCCTTGAACTTTACTTTTAGAACTTGGTAGTTTATCTATTTCATGTTTATTCTAAAACTGGATTTTTCAAAATTAATTTTTTCTTTTTTTTTTTGTATTACTGGTAGCAGCCTTAATCCTAAGTGCCCCGTACTGAAATATTTATATAAGTTACTGTGGTAGGTATTTGAGTGTACCTTTCAGATGTGGTCTGCAGACAGCCTCTAGCTATCAGCTCCTTCTGTCTCAGCTGCAGAGAACCACCTATGTGGAGGTTAGGCCCTTTCCAGGGCAGCCCACTTCTACTGACTGAGCAAAGTGGCAGTATAAAGACCTGGCCATTTGGGTTTTATGCAGAATTTTTTTTTATTGAGATATAAATGACATATAACATTGTATTAGTTTTAGTCATACAGTATAATTATCTGATACATGTTTATATTGCAAAATGATTACCATGAGTTTAGTTAACATCCATTACAGCACATAATAACAATTTTTTTCCTTGTGACGAGAACTTTTAAGATCTACTCTCTTAGCAACTTTTAAATATACAACACTGTATTGTTAACTGTACTCACCATGCTGTATATTACATTCCCAGGACTTATTTATCTTACAACTGGAAGTTTGTACCTTTGCACCACCTTGACTCATTTCTCCCATTTTCCCACACACCCCCCTACCCCACACACACACCTGCTTCTGGTAATCACAAATCTATTCTCTGTATCCATGAGTTTGTTTTTTTAAATTTTAACTTAGTTTTTAAGATTCCACATATAAGTGACATTATAAGTATTTGTCTTTCTCTGACTGTCTTATTTCACTTACCCTCCATATCCATCCATGTTGCCACAGATGGCAGGATTTCCTTCATTTTTATGGCTGAATAATATCTCGTTGTGTATATACACTATATTTTCTTTATCCATTCATTCATCCATGGACACTTAGTTTGTTTCCATGTCTTGGCTATTGGAAATAATGCTGCAATCTATATGCGGATGCAGGTATCTTTTGGAGACAGTGATTCTGTTTCTGTTAGATAAGTACCCAGAAATGGAATTGCTAGACCATATGGCAGTTCTAATTTTTATTTTTTGAGGAGCCTCCATACTGTTTTCCACAGTGGCTGCACCAATTTACATTCCCACCAACAGTGTACAAGGTTTCCCTTTTCTCTACAGCCTTGCCAACACTTGTTATTTCTTGTCTTTTTGGTAATAGCCATTCTAACATGCATGAAGCGATACCTAATTATGGTTTTGATTTGCATTTCCCTGATGATTAGTGATGTTGAGCATCTTTTCATGTGCCTGTTGGCTTTCCGTATGTCTTCTTTGGAAAAATCTCTATTCAGATATTCTGCCCATTTTTAAACTAGATTGTTTCTTGCTTCCTTTTTCTGCTGATTTGTATGAGTTTAAATACTTTTTAGATATTTAACCCTTATCGGATACATAATTTGCAAATATTTTCTCCCATTCCATAGGTTGCCTTTTCATTTTGTTGATGGTTTCCTTTGCTGCGCAGAAGTCCTTTAGTTTGATATAGTCCTACTTGTTTATTTTTGCTTTTTTGCCTTTCTGTTTAGTGTCAAATCCAAAAAGTCATTGCCACAACTGATGTCAAGGAGCTTACCTCCTATGTTTTCTTCTAGGAGTTTTAAGGTTTCAGGTCTTCTGTTCAAGTCTTTAATCTATTTTGGGTTAATTTTTGTGTTAATTTTTGTGTATGGTGTAAGATAGGGCTTTATTCTCTTGCATGTGGCTGTCTAGTTTTACCAACACAATTTATTGAAGAGATTATCCATTCTCCATTGTATATTCTTGTCTCCTTTGTTGTAAATTAATCGACCATACATAGGAGAGTTTACTTTTGGGCTTTTGATTCTGTTCCATTGACCTATGTTTCCATTTTTGTGCCAATACCATACTGTTTCAATTGCTGTAGCTTTGTAATACGGTTTGAAAACAAGAAGCATGTTGCCTCCAGCTTTGTTCTTCTTTCTTAAGATTGCTTTGGCTATTCCAGGTCTTTTGTGGTTTTATATAAATTTTAGGATTATTTATTCTAGTTCTGTGAAAAATGCCATTGGTATTTTGATAGGAATTGCCTTGAATCTGTAAATTGATTTGGATAGTATGGACATTTTAATATCAATTCTTCCAATCCATGAACCTAGAATATTTTTCCATTTGTTTGTGTCTTCTATTTCTTTCATCAGTGTTTTATAGGTTTCAGTGTACAGATCTTTCACCTCATTGGTTAAGTTTATTCCTAGCTATTTTATTCATTTTGATGTAATTGTCAATGGATTGTTTTCTTAATTTCTCTTCATAATAACTTGTTATTAGCGTATAAAAATGCAACTGATTTTTATGTATTGATTTGGTATCCTGCAACTTACTGAATTCATTGATTAGTTCTAACTTTTTTTGGTGGAATCTTTAAGGTTTTCTATATATAATGTCATGTCATCTGCAAATAGAACCAGTTTTACTTCTTCTTTCCTTCCTTCCAAGCCTATACTGAATAAATGTGACAAGAGTGGGCATCCTTGTCTTATTCCTGATCTTAGAGAAAAAACTTTATGTTTTTCGCTGTTGAATATGATATTAGCTGCAGGCTTGTCACATATGGCCTTTATTACGTTAACGCATGTTCCCTCTATACCCACCTTTTTGAGAGTTTTTTCATAAATAAATGTTGAATTTTGTCAAATATTTTTCTGTGTCTATTAAAATGATCATATGATTCTTATCCTTCATTTTGTTAATGTGGTTTATAACATTGATTTGCAGATAGTGAACCATCCTTGAATCCCTGGAATAAATCCCACTTGATCATGGTGTATGGTCTTTTTAATGTATTGTTGACTTAGTTTGCTAATATTTTGTTCAGAATTTTTGCATCCATCTTCATCAGGGATATTGGCCTGTAAATTTCTTTCCTTGTAGTGTCCTTGTCTGGTTTTGGTATCAGGGTAATGGTGGTATCATAGAATGAGTTTGGAAGTGTTGGCTCCTGTTCTCTTTTTTGGAAGAGTTTGAGAAAGATTGGTATTAATTTTTCTTTAAATGTTTGGTAGAATTCACCAGTGAAGCCACCTGGGTGAGGACTTCTGTTTGTTGGTAGGTTTGATTATTATTTTTTTTTAATGTTGTGGCTGACTTGGTTTTTTCCCTACATGTTTTTTGGTTTTTGTTTTTCTTTGTTTTAATTTATTTATTTTTAAATTTTGGCTGTGTTGGGTCTTCGTTTCTGTGCGAGGGCTTTCTCCAGTTGTGACAAGCAGGGGCCACTCTTCATCGCGGTGCGCGGGCCTTTCACTGTCGTGGCCTCTCTTGTTGCGGGGCACAGGCTCCAGACGCACAGGCTCAGTAGTTGTGGCTCACGGGCTTAGTTGCTCCGCGGCATGTGGGATCTTCCCAGACCAGGGCTCGAACCCGTGTCCCCTGCATTGGCAGGCAGATTCTCAACCACTGCGCCACCAGGGAAGCCCAGGTTTGATTATTGATTCAATCTCCTTACTAATAATTGGTCTGTTCAGATTTTCTGTTAATTCATGATTCAGTCTTGGTACGTTCTATGTTTCTAGGAATTTATCCATTTCTTGTAGATACTCCAATTTGTTAGCATATAATTTTCATAGTAGTCTCTTATGATCCTTTGTATTTCTGAGGTATCAATTGTAACGTCTCCTCTTTCATTTCTGATTTTATTTATTTGAGTCCTCTCTCTTCTTTTCTTAATGAATCTGGCTAATGATCTATTTTGTTTATCTTATCAAAGAACCAGCTCTCAGTTTCACTGATCTTTTCTGTTGTCTTTTTAGTCTCGATTTCATTTATTTCTACTCTGACCTTCGTTACTTTCTTCCTTCTACTAACTTTTGTCTTAGTTTCTCCTTTTTCTAGTTCCTTGAGATACAAAGGTAGGTTGTTTGATATTTTCTTTTTTCTTCATGTAGGGGTTTATCCTTATGAATTTCCCTCTTAAAACTGCTACTACTGTATCCAATAAGTTTTGGTATATTGTATTTCCATTTTCATTTGTCTCAAGATATTTTTTTTAATTTCTTTTCAACCCACTGGTTGTTCAGTAGCATGCTATTTAATCTCCACATATTTGTGAATTTTCCAGTTTTCTTCTTGTAATTGATTTCTAGTTTCACACCACTGTTGTTGGAAAAGATACTTGATATGATTTCAATCGTCTTAAACCTAAGATGTGTTTTGTGGTCGAATACATGATCTATACTGGAGAATGTTCCATGTGTAAATGAGAAGTATGTGTATTTTATTGCTTTTGAATGGACTGTTGTGTAAACGTATGTTAAGTCCATCTGGTCTAACATATTATTTAAGTCTAATGTTTCCTTGTTGATTTTCTGTTTGATATTCTATATCTATCCATTGACGAAAGTGGGGTGTTGAAGTCCCTTACTATTACTGTTATTGCTGTCTTTTTTTCCCTTTTGTGTCATTAATATTATATATTTAGGTGCTCCTTTTTGGGGTGCATAAATATTTACAAATGTTACATTCTCTTGTTGGATTGACTGCTTTATAATTATATAATGACCTTCTTTGTCTCTTATTACAATCTTTGTCTTAAAGTCTATCTTGTATTATATATTACCTCAGCTTTCTTTTGGTTTCCATTTGCATGGAATGCCTTTTTCCATCCCTTCACTTTCAGTCTGTGTGTGTCCTTAAAACTGAAGTGACTCTCTCACTTAAGGCAGAATATATAAATTGGGTCCTGTCCATAGACCTTTTATAACTCTCAATGAGGTCCATTTATCATGGAATAATATATTTAATAATATCAATGCAATTCACCATTAGCATTATTATGAAGAATAAGAAATATCAAAACAATTCCTATATTTATTTGGCTATTGTTATTGAAGGAAGTGATTTTTTAAAAAGAAAAGTCTGATCAAATAACTTATTGTTAAACTCTAGAAGGAAACAAGTGAAGAAGTCACTTCTCCATTCACTGTTCTCTC
Organism: Eubalaena glacialis; assembly: GCF_028564815.1. Taxonomy (NCBI): domain Eukaryota; kingdom Metazoa; phylum Chordata; class Mammalia; order Artiodactyla; family Balaenidae; genus Eubalaena; species Eubalaena glacialis. Next base: position 97,152,171 of record NC_083717.1, on the reverse strand, counting down.
CTTTGCTCACTGTGCTCCAGCCGGACTGCCTTTCTTGCAAGCTTTCTAACACGCTGGAGACACTATCCTTGAACCTTTGTTCTGGAGGTTTCTTCTGTGGGTCTAGATGTGGTCAATCCAGGTTGCATCACAGCCCCTGAATGAATTTTGTAAGAATTTCTATCCCTCTCACTGTCTTTGTATCTCTTTTTTATTTTCTAATTTATTTTTATAATGGGGTTTGGCTGATTTTCAATGCTGTGTTTCTTCCTCCTGTACATCCACTTGATTCACTTACAGAGAGACATCAATCAGTTCCTTTTCAGATTCTTACCAGTCTTCTATATTCTCCTCCGGTGACGAGAGTGTGCTGACTAAAGTGCTTTGAGCTATAGAGTAGGTCTTGTCAATTACCTATTTGGTCTATGGAACGGTATCTATGCTAATTTCAACCTCCTGGTTTATCCTCACACCACCCCAGCTTTCCCCTTTAGCAGCCATAAGTGTGTTTTCTAAATGTGTGACGCTGTTTCTGTTTTGTCATTTAGTTCATGTGTAGCCATTTTTAGATTTCACCTATAAGTGATATCTTATGATAAGTCTCTTTTACTGTCTGACTTATGTCACTGAGAATGATCATACCTAAGTCCACCCGAGTTGCTGCAACTGGCCTTCTTTCATTCATGTCATGGCTGAGTAATATTCCATTTTACCTAAGTACCAAATCTTCTTAATCCATTTTTTCCTTCCAAGGTCATTTGCATTGTCTGCCAGTCGAGGCTCTTGTAAACAGAGCAGCCCTTAACTTTGGGGTGCCTGTGTCTTGTTGATTTGTAGTTTTCCCAATTTATACGCCCATGAGTGGAAGTGCCCTATGCTCTCTAGCTGTGTTTTTTAGATATTTTGGGAAACACCATACACTTCTCCAAAGTGGCCGTTGGCAATTTCCATCCCGCCCATCAGCGTAACAAGGCTCCTACTTCTCCCCGGCCTGTCCTGCATTTCTGGTTTTTACAGTTTTTTAGGATGGCCCTTTTGACCGCTGGGACGTGAGACTTCTTTGTAGTGCTGATTTGCATTTCCGGCTTTCTTGGTTGGCCAAAAAGGGCGTATGCGTTTTTTCCTGAATATATTCAGGAAAAAACGCATACGCCCTTTTTGGCCAAGTGCATCATTGTCGACGTTTGGCCGCTTTTCATGTGCTTTAAAGGCGAGTCGAATCTACCTCCTGAAATCTGTTTCCTTCAATTCTGCCTTACTTTCAAATCCTCTTCGTTGCCTTCCCTCAATATATTTTTGGACGAGAGTTATCATATATAACTCTGCAGGTTAGTGAATTGCAGTGCCCCTGAGCTCCATTTGTCAACTCGCTTGTTTGGGAGATGGCCGCAAAAGCGCAGGATTGCTTCAGGCCCTATTCTGGTTCCGGGGGGGGCAGGCTCAGCCTGTGGTTCATTCTTCTTCCTGATGGGAAATTAGAGTGACCTGTGCTTGTCCCAACACCTAGAGCTAGTCTCTCATTGTTTCCCCCTCTTCCCGTTCATCCTCAGGACAAATTGCAACCTGTACGAAAGAGGAGGTTAAAGGTGCTGATTCTCCAAGTGGTGAGATTGTTACTAAAGCGGCTGGAATGGCGAACCCGAGCACCAGGAGATGAGAAATGAGGTGCGTTTTAGAAACCTTTCCCGATCACACGGTGTACCATCCTCTGGGTTTCCCATGCATGTTTTCGCTGTAGGAAGATTCCCTTGAACCTGGAGATTTGGGACCCATGGAATGGGTACCACGTAGTACTATTTTAAAGGGTCTGCATTTGCTCCCCCAACCTCATCAATCCTCTTAGCCCTTAGAGTGTCCACCCTTATGTCACATCCAGCTGTGGGTCTAGATATTGTCAGTCCAGGTTGCATCACAGCCCCTGAACGAATTTTGTAAGAATTTCTCTCTCTTTCACTATCTTTGTTTTTTTTTTTGTAATTTATTTTTATGAAGGAGTTTAGCTGATTTCCACTACTGTGTTTATGACGCTTTACGCCCACTTGATTCACTTACAGGGAGATGTCAATACATAGGTTTTAAGATTCTTACTTGTCAGATATATTCTTGTGCCGTAAATAGGGGGTGTTGAGTCTAGTTCACTGAGCAAGGAGTAGGTCTTGTCTGTTACATATTTGGTTTATGGAACGGTATCTGTGCTAATTTCAAACCCTTGTTTTATGCATCACCTCACCTCACCTTTCCCGTTAAGCAGCCATAGTGTGTTTTCTACATGTGTGACTCTGTTCTGTTTTTTAATTCAGTTCATGTGTAGCGATTTTTACATTCCCTCTATAAGTGATATCTTATGATAAGTGTCTTTTTCTGTGTGACTCATTTCACTTAGAGTCATCGTACCTAAATCCACTCATCCTGCTGCTACTAGCCTTATGACATTGATTTCATGGCTGAGTGATATTCCATTGTACATAAGTACCACAACTTCTTTATCCATTTTTCTCTTTCCTGGGATATTTAAGGTGTACCAAAATGGAGGTTCTTGTAAATAGAGCAGCCCTACACTTTGGGGTGCCTGTGTCTTGTTGATTTGTAGTTTTCCCAATTTATATGCCCATGAGTGGTAGTGTCCTATGCTCTCTAGCTGTGTTTTTTAGATGTTTTGGGAAACACCATACACTTCTCCAGAGTGGCCGTTGGCAATTTACATCCCGCCCATCAGCGTAACAAGGTTCCCTTTTCTCCCTGGCCTGTCCTGCATTTCTGGTTTTTACAGTTTTTTAGGATGGCCCTTTTGACCGATGGGAAGTGAGAATTCTTAGTAGTGCTGATTTGCATTTCCCGCTTCTGCAGCATGTGGGATGTTCCCGAACCAGGGATCGAACCTGTGTCCCCTGCATTGGCAGGCAGATTCTTAACCACAGTGCCACCAGGCAAGCCCCCGTGTAAATTATTACAGAATGTTCCGTAGACCTCCCTTGTTATATGGTTGGTCTTTTTGACACATGTGTTTAATATGTATTTGTATACATATGGTAACCCTAATCTTAATGTATCCATTCCTCCCACCTTTACTTTTAGATAACCGTGGTTTGTTTTCTACATCTGTGAGAGTCTTTCTCTGTGGAAATATGTTCATATGTATCAGTTGTTAGGTAACACCTAGAAGTGATATCACAGGACATTTGTCATCTGCTTTCCGACTTACCTCATGTTCTGTGATTATCTCTAGGCTCATCTAAGGTGTTGCAAACAGCAGTGTTTCATCCTTTTCCATGGCGAATATTCCACTGTGTCCATGGACCACTTCTTCTTTTTACATTCACCTGTTGATGGGCATTTTGGTTACTTCTAAGTCTTGGCTATGCTAAATATTGATGCAGTGCAAGGTTGCCAGCCTGTGTCTTTTGGATTCTGGTCTTCTCAGGGGTTCGGCCCAGCAGTGGGCCTACTACATCATATGGTAGTTCAATTTTTACCTTTCAACGCACCTCCATTCTCTTCTCACTACTGGCTGTTACCAGTTTATATCCACCAGCAACTAGAGGGTATACAGATCTCTAAAACCCCTTCAGCATTTATTGTTTGTAGACTTTTTAATGATGGCATTTTGAGTGTTGGGTGGTGATACCTTTTTGTAGTTTCGATTTGTATGCGTCTAATAATTCCCAATGTTGAGCTTTTATCTACGTCGGTTTTCTTTTTTTTTCTTTTATGTGAAACACAGAAACTTACCTCTTCAAACTGTTTCCTTGAAAAATGTGCCATGTTCTGAATTCCCGTGGCCATTACCTGCACCAGGACATTTTTTGATTGCAGGTGTCATTCACAGCCCAGTAGTAATTGTGAATATTACATGACAATTAGCTCTGGATTTAAAGCTGCTGTTGCAGGAAACGGCCACAAGGAGGCAGCATTTCTATATTCCCAACTCTGGTTACTAGAGCAACATAGCCTTCCTGGAAGTCCTGTTTGTAGGTTGTAAAGTAGAGTGCAATGTGCCAGGAAAAACCCCCCAAAACTATGTCTACTTATTTGTTGTTGGTATTCTTAGTTTAATTTTCATTTTTCTCAGAGCAAATTTGATTGCAATGTTGTGTTTATTCTAGGTGTACAGAATCTCTTTCATTGATACATATATCTTTTCATGTTTGGATCCTGTTCCATATAGGTTATTACAGAATGTTGTGTAGACCTCTCTCGGTATTAGGTATGTCTTTGATGATTATATATTTTATAAGTATTAGCATATGTCTATTGAACCCAATATCCTCCGTTATACATTCCTCACACCTTTCCATTTGGTTAACCACAAGCTTGTTTTCTGAACACGTGAGTGTCCTTCTCTGTGGAAATGGGTTGATTCCCATCAATTTTTAGATAACACCTATACGTGATATCATAGGATATGTGTCTCTCGCTTTCTGACTTATTTCAAGTTGTGTGATTATCTGTAGACAAATCTATGGTGCTGCAAATGGCCTTGTTTCATTATTTTCTGTGTCTACTATTGCATTGTGTACATGGACCAATTTTTCATCCATTCATCTGATGATGGACATTTTTGTTGCTTCCATGTCTTGGCTATTGTAAATACTGCTGCAATACACGATTTTCCATCCAGTGTCTTTTTGATTCTGGCTCTCACAGGTGACAGGCCCAATAGTGGGCCTTCCGGATCATATGGTGACTCAATTTTTACCTTTAAACGCACTGCCATTCTGTTCCTATTATTGGCTGTTACCAGTTTACATCCCACTTAGACCGAGAGGTTGCGCTATTCTCGACAACTTTTCAACATGTATTGTTTGTTGACTTTTTGCTGATGGTCATTCTGCCTGGTGTGAGGTGATACCTTTGTGTAGATTGGATTTGCCTGCGTCTAGTAATTCCTAATGTTTTGCGTTTATCAATGTCCTTTTCGTGTTTTTTTAAGATTGAGCTAAACTCACAACTTCAAATTGGCTTCTTGAAAAATTTGCCCCGTTTGGATTTTTATGGCCATTCCCTACCCCAGGATAGTTTTTGAGGGCATGAGTCATTTACAGCCCTGCAGTCCTTGTGAATATTATTGACCATTAGCAATAGATTTAAAGCTGTCGTTTGAGGAAACGGCCTTAGGGTGGCAGCATTTCTACGTTGCCAACTCTGCTTGCTAGGGAAACAGAACCTTGCTGCAAGTTGTGCTTTGAGGTGCAGATTAGAGTGGAATGTGCCAGGACAAACCCCCATAAGTTTTAGCCTCCTTAATTCTTGTTTGTGTCTTCAAGTTGTAGTTTTTATCAAGCAAATTTGATTGAAAAATGTCTTTTGTTCTAGGTGTACAGAACCTTGTTCATTTACACATATACATACATCTATTGATCTTTGGGTCCTTTTCCATGTCGGTTATTACAGAGTGTTGAGTAGACCACACTTGCTATTCCATATGCTTTGGGGATTATATATTTTATATGTATTAGTATATGTGTGTTAAGCCCAGTATCCTAATTTATCCATTCCTCACACCTTTTCTTTGGCTTAACCATAAGTTTGTCTTCTCAATCTGAGATTGTCTTTCTCTATGGAAATATGTTCATTTTTATGAATTTTCAGGTAACATAAGTGATATCGTAGGACATTTGTCTTTGGCATTCTGACTTACTTCACGTTGTGTGATTATCTCTAGGCTCATCTGTGGTGTTGCATATGCCATTCTTTTATTTCTTTTGTGACTGATATTCCATTCTGTCCATATACCACTTCTTCTTTGTCCATTCATTTGTTTTTGGACCCTTTTTTGGCTTCCATATCTTGGCTATTTCAATATTGCGGCAGTGCACATTTGCCTGCCTCTGTCTTTCCGATTCTGGTGGTCTTAGGTTATAGGCCCAAAAGGTGCCCTGCCGCATCATATGGTAGCTCAATTTTTACCTTTTAAAGTAGCTCCATTCAGTTTTCGTTAGTGCTGTTACCAATTACATCCCACCAGCAGCTAGATGGTACACAGTTCTCTAAATCCCCTTCAGCATGTATAGTCTGTAGACTTTCTGCTGATGGTCATTTGACTGGTGTGAGCTGAAACCTTTTTGGAGGTTGGGTTTGCATGTGGCTAATAATTCCTTATACTGAGCTTTAGGCATGTCCATTTTTTTCTTTTCCTTTTTTTTAAAGAGTGAGTGCAACTTCCCTCTTCATATTGACTTCTTGAAAAATTTGTCATGTGTTGAATTTTCTTGCCTATTCCCTACCCCAGGGCATTTTTTGAGGGCAGGTGTCATTTTCAGCCCTGCAATCCTTGTGACTATTAAGCAACCACTAGCACTGGGTTTAAAGCTGCTGTTGTGGGAAACAGCCACAAGGCGGCAGCATTATTACGTTCTCAACTCTTGTTTTTAGGGCAACAGAGTCTTCCTGGACGTAGTGTTCCGAGGTTGTAAATTAGAGGGGAATGTGCTGGGACAAGCCCCCAAAAGTTTATGTCTCCTTACTTTTGTTTGTTTTTCAAATTTAATTTCTATTTCTTATTGGAGTAAATTTGATTAGAGTGTTGTGATTGTCTGGCTGTACAGAATCTGCTCAATAATTCCTACATATGTCTGTTCATCTTTGGATCCTGTTACCATGTATGTTTTACAGAATGTTGAGTAGCCCTCCCTTGGTATTTGGTAGGTGTTTTGTCATTATATATTTTATATGTATTGGTGATTATATAATTCATATAGTTTATATGTTTTATGTTTATATACATTTAACATACATTAGTATATGTATGTTAGCCCCATAGTCCTAATTTATCCATCCTCCCAACTTTCATTTTGGCTAACCATTCGTTTGTCTTGTAAGTCTGTGAGTGTCTTTTTCTGTGGAAATATGTTCATTGGTAGCAATCTTAGGATAACATGTATAAATGATATCATAGGATATTTGTCATTCCCTTTTGACTTACTTTACCTAATATGATTATTTCTAGGCTCATTTGTAGTCCTGAAAACGGCACTGTTCATTTTTTTCCTGAGTCTAGTATTCCATTCGGTACGTATACCACTTCTTCTTTGTCCATTTATCTGTTGATGGACATTTTGTTTGCTTCCACGTTTTGGCTATTGTAAATACAGCTGCGGTACACGATTCTCCATCCCGTGTCTTTTCGATTCTGGCTTTTACAGGTGACAGGACCAATAGTGGGCCTTTCAGATCATATGGTGACTCAATTTTTACCTTTAAACGCACTGCCATTCTGTTCCTATTATTGGCTGTTACCAGTTTACATCCCACTTAGACCGAGAGGTTACGCTCTTCTCCACAACTTCTTCAACATCTGTTGTTTGTTGACTTTGTGCTGATGGTCATTCTGACTGGTGTGAGGTGATACCTTTGTGTAGATTGGATTTGCCTGCGTCTAGTAATTCCTGATGTTTTGCGTTTATCAATGTCCTTTTCGTGTTTTTTTAAGATTGAGCTAAACTCACAACTTCAAATTGGCTTCTTGAAAAATTTGCCCCGTTTGGATTTTTATGGCCATTCCCTACCCCAGGATAGTTTTTGAGGGCATGAGTCATTTACAGCCCTGCAGTCCTTGTGAATATTATTGACCATTAGCAATAGATTTAAAGCTGTCGTTTGAGGAAACGGCCTTAGGGTGGCAGCATTTCTACGTTGCCAACTCTGCTTGCTAGGGAAACAGAACCTTGCTGCAAGTTGTGCTTTGAGGTTGCAGATTAGAGTGGAATGTGCCAGGACAAACCCCCATAAGTTTTAGCCTCCTTAATTCTTGTTTGTGTCTTCAAGTTGTAGTTTTTATCAAGCAAATTTGATTGAGAAATGTCTTTTGTTCTAGGTGTACAGAACCTTGTTCATTTACACATATACATACATCTATTGATCTTTGGGTCCTTTTCCATGTCGGTTATTACAGAGTGTTGAGTAGACCACACTTGCTATTCCATATGCTTTGGGGATTATATATTTTATATGTATTAGTATATGTGTGTTAAGCCCAGTATCCTAATTTAGCCATTCCTCACACCTTTTCTTTGGCTTAACCATAAGTTTGTCTTCTCAATCTGAGATTGTCTTTCTCTATGGAAATATGTTCATTTTTATGAATTTTCAGGTAACATAAGTGATATCGTAGGACATTTGTCTTTGGCATTCTGACTTACTTCACGTTGTGTGATTATCTCTAGGCTCATCTGTGGTGCTGCATATGCCATTCTTTTATTTCTTTTGTGACTGATATTCCATTCTGTCCATATACCACTTCTTCTTTGTCCATTCATTTGTTTTTGGACCCTTTTTTGGCTTCCATATCTTGGCTATTTCAATATTGCGGCAGTGCACATTTGCCTGCCTCTGTCTTTCCGATTCTGGTGGTCTTAGGTTATAGGCCCAAAAGGTGCCCTGCCGCATCATATGGTAGCTCAATTTTTACCTTTTAAAGTAGCTCCATTCAGTTTTCGTTAGTGCTGTTACCAATTACATCCCACCAACAGCTAGATGGTACACAGTTCTCTAAATCCCCTTCAGCATGTATAGTCTGTAGACTTTCTGCTGATGGTCATTTGACTGGTGTGAGCTGAAACCTTTTTGGAGGTTGGGTTTGCATGTGGCTAATAATTCCTTATACTGAGCTTTAGGCATGTCCATTTTTTTCTTTTCCTTTTTTTTAAAGAGTGAGTGCAACTTCCCTCTTCATATTGACTTCTTGAAAAATTTGTCATGTGTTGAATTTTCTTGCCTATTCCCTACCCCAGGGCATTTTTTGAGGGCAGGTGTCATTTTCAGCCCTGCAATCCTTGTGACTATTAAGCAACCACTAGCACTGGGTTTAAAGCTGCTGTTGTGGGAAACAGCCACAAGGCGGCAGCATTATTACGTTCTCAACTCTTGTTTTTAGGGCAACAGAGTCTTCCTGGAGGTAGTGTTCCGAGGTTGTAAATTAGAGGGGAATGTGCTGGGACAAGCCCCCAAAAGTTTATGTCTCCTTACTTTTGTTTGTTTTTCAAATTTAATTTCTATTTCTTATTGGAGTAAATTTGATTAGAGTGTTGTGATTGTCTGGCTGTACAGAATCTGCTCAATAATTCCTACATATGTCTGTTCATCTTTGGATCCTGTTACCATGTATGTTTTACAGAATGTTGAGTAGCCCTCCCTTGGTATTTGGTAGGTGTTTTGTCATTATATATTTTATATGTATTGGTGATTATATAATTCATATAGTTTATATGTTTTATGTTTATATACATTTAACATACATTAGTATATGTATGTTAGCCCCATAGTCCTAATTTATCCATCCTCCCAACTTTCATTTTGGCTAACCATTCGTTTGTCTTGTAAGTCTGTGAGTGTCTTTTTCTGTGGAAATATGTTCATTGGTAGCAATCTTAGGATAACATGTATAAATGATATCATAGGATATTTGTCATTCCCTTTTGACTTACTTTACCTAATATGATTATTTCTAGGCTCATTTGTAGTCCTGAAAACGGCACTGTTCATTTTTTTCCTGAGTCTAGTATTCCATTCGGTACGTATACCACTTCTTCTTTGTCCATTTATCTGTTGATGGACATTTTGTTTGCTTCCACGTTTTGGCTATTGTAAATACTGCTGCAGTACACGATTCTCCATCCCGTGTCTTTTCGATTCTGGCTTTTACAGGTGACAGGCCCAATAGTGGGCCTTCCGGATCATATGGTGACTCATTTTTACCTTTAAACGCACTGTCATTCTGTTCCTATTATTGGCTGTTACCAGTTTACATCCCACTTAGACCGAGAGGTTACGCTATTCTCCACAACTTCTTCAACATCTGTTGTTTGTTGACTTTGTGCTGATGGTCATTCTGACTGGTGTGAGGTGATACCTTTGTGTAGATTGGATTTGCCTGCGTCTAGTAATTCCTGATGTTTTGTGTTTATCAATGTCCTTTTCGTGTTTTTTTAAGATTGAGCTAAACTCACAACTTCAAATTGGCTTCTTGAAAAATTTGCCCCGTTTGGATTTTTATGGCCATTCCCTACCCCAGGATAGTTTTTGAGGGCATGAGTCATTTACAGCCCTGCAGTCCTTGTGAATATTATTGACCATTAGCAATAGATTTAAAGCTGTCGTTTGAGGAAACGGCCTTAGGGTGGCAGCATTTCTACGTTGCCAACTCTGCTTGCTAGGGAAACAGAACCTTGCTGCAAGTTGTGCTTTGAGGTTGCAGATTAGAGTGGAATGTGCCAGGACAAACCCCCATAAGTTTTAGCCTCCTTAATTCTTGTTTGTGTCTTCAAGTTGTAGTTTTTATCAAGCAAATTTGATTGAGAAATGTCTTTTGTTCTAGGTGTACAGAACCTTGTTCATTTACACATATACATACATCTATTGATCTTTGGGTCCTTTTCCATGTCGGTTATTACAGAGTGTTGAGTAGACCACACTTGCTATTCCATATGCTTTGGGGATTATATATTTTATATGTATTAGTATATGTGTGTTAAGCCCAGTATCCTAATTTATCCATTCCTCACACCTTTTCTTTGGCTTAACCATAAGTTTGTCTTCTCAATCTGAGATTGTCTTTCTCTATGGAAATATGTTCATTTTTATGAATTTTCAGGTAACATAAGTGATATCGTAGGACATTTGTCTTTGGCATTCTGACTTACTTCACGTTGTGTGATTATCTCTAGGCTCATCTGTGGTGCTGCATATGCCATTCTTTTATTTTTTTGTGACTGATATTCCATTCTGTCCATATACCACTTCTTCTTTGTCCATTCATCTGTTTATGGACCTTATTTTTGCTTCCATGTCTTGGCTATTTCAATATTGCTGCAGTGCACATTTGCCTGCCTCTGTCTTTCCTATTCTGGTGGTCTTAGGTTATAGGCCCAAAAGGTGCCCTGCCGCATCATATGGTAGCTCAATTTTTACCTTTGAAAGCAGCTCCATTCAGTTTTCATTAGTGCTGTTACCAATTACATCCCACCAACAGCTAGAAGGTACAGAGTTCTCTAAAACCACTGCAGCATTTATAGTTTGTAGACTTTTTGCTGATGGTCATTTCACTGGTGTGAGCTGAAATCTTTTTGGAGGTTGGATTTGCATGTGGCTAATAATTCCGTATACTGAGCTTTAGGCATGCCCTTTTTTTTCTTCTCCTTTTTTTTAAAGATTGAGTACAACTTCCCTCTTCATATTGCCTTCTTCAAAAATTTGTCATGTGTTGAATTTCCTTGCCTATTCCCTACCCCAGGGCATTTTTTGTGAGCAGGTGTCATTTACAGCCCTGCAGTCCTTGTGACTATTAAGCAACCATTAGCACTGGGTTTAAAGCTGCTGTTGTGGGAAACAGCCACAAGGCGGCAGCATTGTTACGTTCTCACCTCTTGTTACTCGGGTAACAGAATCTTCCTGGAGGTAGTGTTCCGAAGTTGTAAATTAGAGGGGAATGTGCTGGGAGAAGCCCCCAGAAGTTTATGTCTCCTTACTTATGTTTGTTTTTTTAAATTTAATTTATATTTCTTATCGGAGTAATTTTGATTAGAGTGTTGTGATTGTCTGGCTGTACAGAATGTGCTCAATGATTCATACATATGTCTGTTCATCTTCGGATCCTGTTACCATGTATGTTATTCAGAATGTTGAGTAGACCTCCCTCGGTATTTGGTAGGTGTTTACTCATTATATATTTTATATGTATTGGTGATTATATAATTCATAGAGTTTATATATTATATGTTTATATACATTTAACATACATTAGTATATGTATGTTAGCCCCATAATCCTAATTTATCCATCCTCCCACCTTTCATTTTGGTTAACCATTAGTTTGTTGTATAAGTGGGTGTTGTCTTTTTTTGTGGAAATACGTTCATTGGTAGCAGTCTTAGGATAACATGTATAAATGATATCATAGGATATTTGTCATTCCCTTGTGACTTACTTAACCTAATATGATTATTTCTACGCTCATCTGTATTCCTCAAAATGGCATTGTTCATTTTTTTACCGAGGTTACTATTCCATTCTGTCCGTATACCACTTTTTCTTTGTCCATTCATTTGTTTTTGGACCCTTTTTTGGCTTCCATATCTTGGCTATTTCAATATTGCGGCAGTGCACATTTGCCTGCCTCTGTCTTTCCTATTCTGGTGGTCTTAGGTTATAGGCCCAAAAGGTGCCCTGCCGCATCATATGGTAGCTCAATTTTTACCTTTGAAAGCAGCTCCATTCAGTTTTCATTAGTGCTGTTACCAATTACATCCCACCAACAGCTAGAAGGTACAGAGTTCTCTAAAACCACTGCAGCATTTATAGTTTGTAGACTTTTTGCTGATGGTCATTTCACTGGTGTGAGCTGAAATCTTTTTGGAGGTTGGATTTGCATGTGGCTAATAATTCCGTATACTGAGCTTTAGGCATGCCCTTTTTTTTCTTCTCCTTTTTTTTAAAGATTGAGTACAACTTCCCTCTTCATATTGCCTTCTTCAAAAATTTGTCATGTGTTGAATTTCCTTGCCTATTCCCTACCCCAGGGCATTTTTTGTGGGCAGGTGTCATTTACAGCCCTGCAGTCCTTGTGACTATTAAGCAACCATTAGCACTGGGTTTAAAGCTGCTGTTGTGGGAAACAGCCACAAGGCGGCAGCATTGTTACGTTCTCACCTCTTGTTACTCGGGTAACAGAATCTTCCTGGAGGTAGTGTTCCGAGGTTGTAAATTAGAGGGGAATGTGCTGGGACAAGCCCCCAGAAGTTTATGTCTCCTTACTTATGTTTGTTTTTTTAAATTTAATTTATATTTCTTATCGGAGTAATTTTGATTAGAGTGTTGTGATTGTCTGGCTGTACAGAATGTGCTCAATGATTCATACATATGTCTGTTCATCTTCGGATCCTGTTACCATGTATGTTATTCAGAATGTTGAGTAGACCTCCCTCGGTATTTGGTAGGTGTTTACTCATTATATATTTTATATGTATTGGTGATTATATAATTCATAGAGTTTATATATTATATGTTTATATACATTTAACATACATTAGTATATGTATGTTAGCCCCATAATCCTAATTTATCCATCCTCCCACCTTTCATTTTGGTTAACCATTAGTTTGTTGTATAAGTGGGTGTTGTCTTTTTTTGTGGAAATACGTTCATTGGTAGCAGTCTTAGGATAACATGTATAAATGATATCATAGGATATTTGTCATTCCCTTGTGACTTACTTAACCTAATATGATTATTTCTACGCTCATCTGTATTCCTCAAAATGGCATTGTTCATTTTTTTACCGAGGTTACTATTCCATTCTGTCCGTATACCACTTTTTCTTTGTCCATTCATTTGTTTTTGGACCCTTTTTTGGCTTCCATATCTTGGCTATTTCAATATTGCAGCAGTGCACATTTGCCTGCCTCTGTCTTTCCGATTCTGGTGCTCTTAGGTTATAGGCCCAAAAGGTGCCCTGCCGCATCATATGGTAGCTCAATTTTTACCTTTTAAAGTAGCTCCATTCAGTTTTCGTTAGTGCTGTTACCAATTACATCCCACCAGCAGCTAGATGGTACACAGTTCTCTAAATCCCCTTCAGCATGTATAGTCTGTAGACTTTCTGCTGATGGTCATTTGACTGGTGTGAGCTGAAACCTTTTTGGAGGTTGGGTTTGCATGTGGCTAATAATTCCTTATACTGAGCTTTAGGCATGTCCATTTTTTTCTTTTCCTTTTTTTTAAAGAGTGAGTGCAACTTCCCTCTTCATATTGACTTCTTGAAAAATTTGTCATGTGTTGAATTTTCTTGCCTATTCCCTACCCCAGGGCATTTTTTGAGGGCAGGTGTCATTTTCAGCCCTGCAATCCTTGTGACTATTAAGCAACCACTAGCACTGGGTTTAAAGCTGCTGTTGTGGGAAACAGCCACAAGGCGGCAGCATTATTACGTTCTCAACTCTTGTTTTTAGGGCAACAGAGTCTTCCTGGAGGTAGTGTTCCGAGGTTGTAAATTAGAGGGGAATGTGCTGGGACAAGCCCCCAAAAGTTTATGTCTCCTTACTTTTGTTTGTTTTTCAAATTTAATTTCTATTTCTTATTGGAGTAAATTTGATTAGAGTGTTGTGATTGTCTGGCTGTACAGAATCTGCTCAATAATTCCTACATATGTCTGTTCATCTTTGGATCCTGTTACCATGTATGTTTTACAGAATGTTGAGTAGCCCTCCCTTGGTATTTGGTAGGTGTTTTGTCATTATATATTTTATATGTATTGGTGATTATATAATTCATATAGTTTATATGTTTTATGTTTATATACATTTAACATACATTAGTATATGTATGTTAGCCCCATAGTCCTAATTTATCCATCCTCCCAACTTTCATTTTGGCTAACCATTCGTTTGTCTTGTAAGTCTGTGAGTGTCTTTTTCTGTGGAAATATGTTCATTGGTAGCAATCTTAGGATAACATGTATAAATGATATCATAGGATATTTGTCATTCCCTTTTGACTTACTTTACCTAATATGATTATTTCTAGGCTCATTTGTAGTCCTGAAAACGGCACTGTTCATTTTTTTCCTGAGTCTAGTATTCCATTCGGTACGTATACCACTTCTTCTTTGTCCATTTATCTGTTGATGGACATTTTGTTTGCTTCCACGTTTTGGCTATTGTAAATACTGCTGCAGTACACGATTCTCCATCCCGTGTCTTTTCGATTCTGGCTTTTACAGGTGACAGGCCCAATAGTGGGCCTTCCGGATCATATGGTGACTCATTTTTACCTTTAAACGCACTGTCATTCTGTTCCTATTATTGGCTGTTACCAGTTTACATCCCACTTAGACCGAGAGGTTACGCTATTCTCCACAACTTCTTCAACATCTGTTGTTTGTTGACTTTGTGCTGATGGTCATTCTGACTGGTGTGAGGTGATACCTTTGTGTAGATTGGATTTGCCTGCGTCTAGTAATTCCTGATGTTTTGTGTTTATCAATGTCCTTTTCGTGTTTTTTTAAGATTGAGCTAAACTCACAACTTCAAATTGGCTTCTTGAAAAATTTGCCCCGTTTGGATTTTTATGGCCATTCCCTACCCCAGGATAGTTTTTGAGGGCATGAGTCATTTACAGCCCTGCAGTCCTTGTGAATATTATTGACCATTAGCAATAGATTTAAAGCTGTCGTTTGAGGAAACGGCCTTAGGGTGGCAGCATTTCTACGTTGCCAACTCTGCTTGCTAGGGAAACAGAACCTTGCTGCAAGTTGTGCTTTGAGGTTGCAGATTAGAGTGGAATGTGCCAGGACAAACCCCCATAAGTTTTAGCCTCCTTAATTCTTGTTTGTGTCTTCAAGTTGTAGTTTTTATCAAGCAAATTTGATTGAGAAATGTCTTTTGTTCTAGGTGTACAGAACCTTGTTCATTTACACATATACATACATCTATTGATCTTTGGGTCCTTTTCCATGTCGGTTATTACAGAGTGTTGAGTAGACCACACTTGCTATTCCATATGCTTTGGGGATTATATATTTTATATGTATTAGTATATGTGTGTTAAGCCCAGTATCCTAATTTATCCATTCCTCACACCTTTTCTTTGGCTTAACCATAAGTTTGTCTTCTCAATCTGAGATTGTCTTTCTCTATGGAAATATGTTCATTTTTATGAATTTTCAGGTAACATAAGTGATATCGTAGGACATTTGTCTTTGGCATTCTGACTTACTTCACGTTGTGTGATTATCTCTAGGCTCATCTGTGGTGCTGCATATGCCATTCTTTTATTTTTTTGTGACTGATATTCCATTCTGTCCATATACCACTTCTTCTTTGTCCATTCATCTGTTTATGGACCTTATTTTTGCTTCCATGTCTTGGCTATTTCAATATTGCTGCAGTGCACATTTGCCTGCCTCTGTCTTTCCTATTCTGGTGGTCTTAGGTTATAGGCCCAAAAGGTGCCCTGCCGCATCATATGGTAGCTCAATTTTTACCTTTGAAAGCAGCTCCATTCAGTTTTCATTAGTGCTGTTACCAATTACATCCCACCAACAGCTAGAAGGTACAGAGTTCTCTAAAACCACTGCAGCATTTATAGTTTGTAGACTTTTTGCTGATGGTCATTTCACTGGTGTGAGCTGAAATCTTTTTGGAGGTTGGATTTGCATGTGGCTAATAATTCCGTATACTGAGCTTTAGGCATGCCCTTTTTTTTCTTCTCCTTTTTTTTAAAGATTGAGTACAACTTCCCTCTTCATATTGCCTTCTTCAAAAATTTGTCATGTGTTGAATTTCCTTGCCTATTCCCTACCCCAGGGCATTTTTTGTGAGCAGGTGTCATTTACAGCCCTGCAGTCCTTGTGACTATTAAGCAACCATTAGCACTGGGTTTAAAGCTGCTGTTGTGGGAAACAGCCACAAGGCGGCAGCATTGTTACGTTCTCACCTCTTGTTACTCGGGTAACAGAATCTTCCTGGAGGTAGTGTTCCGAAGTTGTAAATTAGAGGGGAATGTGCTGGGAGAAGCCCCCAGAAGTTTATGTCTCCTTACTTATGTTTGTTTTTTTAAATTTAATTTATATTTCTTATCGGAGTAATTTTGATTAGAGTGTTGTGATTGTCTGGCTGTACAGAATGTGCTCAATGATTCATACATATGTCTGTTCATCTTCGGATCCTGTTACCATGTATGTTATTCAGAATGTTGAGTAGACCTCCCTCGGTATTTGGTAGGTGTTTACTCATTATATATTTTATATGTATTGGTGATTATATAATTCATAGAGTTTATATATTATATGTTTATATACATTTAACATACATTAGTATATGTATGTTAGCCCCATAATCCTAATTTATCCATCCTCCCACCTTTCATTTTGGTTAACCATTAGTTTGTTGTATAAGTGGGTGTTGTCTTTTTTTGTGGAAATACGTTCATTGGTAGCAGTCTTAGGATAACATGTATAAATGATATCATAGGATATTTGTCATTCCCTTGTGACTTACTTAACCTAATATGATTATTTCTACGCTCATCTGTATTCCTCAAAATGGCATTGTTCATTTTTTTACCGAGGTTACTATTCCATTCTGTCCGTATACCACTTTTTCTTTGTCCATTCATTTGTTTTTGGACCCTTTTTTGGCTTCCATATCTTGGCTATTTCAATATTGCGGCAGTGCACATTTGCCTGCCTCTGTCTTTCCTATTCTGGTGGTCTTAGGTTATAGGCCCAAAAGGTGCCCTGCCGCATCATATGGTAGCTCAATTTTTACCTTTGAAAGCAGCTCCATTCAGTTTTCATTAGTGCTGTTACCAATTACATCCCACCAACAGCTAGAAGGTACAGAGTTCTCTAAAACCACTGCAGCATTTATAGTTTGTAGACTTTTTGCTGATGGTCATTTCACTGGTGTGAGCTGAAATCTTTTTGGAGGTTGGATTTGCATGTGGCTAATAATTCCGTATACTGAGCTTTAGGCATGCCCTTTTTTTTCTTCTCCTTTTTTTTAAAGATTGAGTACAACTTCCCTCTTCATATTGCCTTCTTCAAAAATTTGTCATGTGTTGAATTTCCTTGCCTATTCCCTACCCCAGGGCATTTTTTGTGGGCAGGTGTCATTTACAGCCCTGCAGTCCTTGTGACTATTAAGCAACCATTAGCACTGGGTTTAAAGCTGCTGTTGTGGGAAACAGCCACAAGGCGGCAGCATTGTTACGTTCTCACCTCTTGTTACTCGGGTAACAGAATCTTCCTGGAGGTAGTGTTCCGAGGTTGTAAATTAGAGGGGAATGTGCTGGGACAAGCCCCCAGAAGTTTATGTCTCCTTACTTATGTTTGTTTTTTTAAATTTAATTTATATTTCTTATCGGAGTAATTTTGATTAGAGTGTTGTGATTGTCTGGCTGTACAGAATGTGCTCAATGATTCATACATATGTCTGTTCATCTTCGGATCCTGTTACCATGTATGTTATTCAGAATGTTGAGTAGACCTCCCTCGGTATTTGGTAGGTGTTTACTCATTATATATTTTATATGTATTGGTGATTATATAATTCATAGAGTTTATATATTATATGTTTATATACATTTAACATACATTAGTATATGTATGTTAGCCCCATAATCCTAATTTATCCATCCTCCCACCTTTCATTTTGGTTAACCATTAGTTTGTTGTATAAGTGGGTGTTGTCTTTTTTTGTGGAAATACGTTCATTGGTAGCAGTCTTAGGATAACATGTATAAATGATATCATAGGATATTTGTCATTCCCTTGTGACTTACTTAACCTAATATGATTATTTCTACGCTCATCTGTATTCCTCAAAATGGCATTGTTCATTTTTTTACCGAGGTTACTATTCCATTCTGTCCGTATACCACTTTTTCTTTGTCCATTCATTTGTTTTTGGACCCTTTTTTGGCTTCCATATCTTGGCTATTTCAATATTGCAGCAGTGCACATTTGCCTGCCTCTGTCTTTCCGATTCTGGTGCTCTTAGGTTATAGGCCCAAAAGGTGCCCTGCCGCATCATATGGTAGCTCAATTTTTACCTTTTAAAGTAGCTCCATTCAGTTTTCGTTAGTGCTGTTACCAATTACATCCCACCAGCAGCTAGATGGTACACAGTTCTCTAAATCCCCTTCAGCATGTATAGTCTGTAGACTTTCTGCTGATGGTCATTTGACTGGTGTGAGCTGAAACCTTTTTGGAGGTTGGGTTTGCATGTGGCTAATAATTCCTTATACTGAGCTTTAGGCATGTCCATTTTTTTCTTTTCCTTTTTTTTAAAGAGTGAGTGCAACTTCCCTCTTCATATTGACTTCTTGAAAAATTTGTCATGTGTTGAATTTTCTTGCCTATTCCCTACCCCAGGGCATTTTTTGAGGGCAGGTGTCATTTTCAGCCCTGCAATCCTTGTGACTATTAAGCAACCACTAGCACTGGGTTTAAAGCTGCTGTTGTGGGAAACAGCCACAAGGCGGCAGCATTATTACGTTCTCAACTCTTGTTTTTAGGGCAACAGAGTCTTCCTGGACGTAGTGTTCCGACGTTGTAAATTAGAGGGGAATGTGCTGGGACAAGCCCCCAAAAGTTTATGTCTCCTTACTTTTGTTTGTTTTTCAAATTTAATTTGTATTTCTTATTGGAGTAAATTTGATTAGAGTGTTGTGATTGTCTGGCTGTACAGAATCTGCTCAATAATTCCTACATATGTCTGTTCATCTTTGGATCCTGTTACCATGTATGTTTTACAGAATGTTGAGTAGCCCTCCCTTGGTATTTGGTAGGTGTTTTGTCATTATATATTTTATATGTATTGGTGATTATATAATTCATATAGTTTATATGTTTTATGTTTATATACATTTAACATACATTAGTATATGTATGTTAGCCCCATAGTCCTAATTTATCCATCCTCCCAACTTTCATTTTGGCTAACCATTCGTTTGTCTTGTAAGTCTGTGAGTGTCTTTTTCTGTGGAAATATGTTCATTGGTAGCAATCTTAGGATAACATGTATAAATGATATCATAGGATATTTGTCATTCCCTTTTGACTTACTTTACCTAATATGATTATTTCTAGGCTCATTTGTAGTCCTGAAAACGGCACTGTTCATTTTTTTCCTGAGTCTAGTATTCCATTCGGTACGTATACCACTTCTTCTTTGTCCATTTATCTGTTGATGGACATTTTGTTTGCTTCCACGTTTTGGCTATTGTAAATACTGCTGCGGTACACGATTCTCCATCCCGTGTCTTTTCGATTCTGGCTTTTACAGGTGACAGGACCAATAGTGGGCTTTTCGGATCATATGGTGACCCAATTTTTACCTTTAAACGCACTGCCATTCTGTTCCTATTATTGGCTGTTACCAGTTTACATCCCACTTAGACCGAGAGGTTACGCTCTTCTCCACAACTTCTTCAACATCTGTTGTTTGTTGACTTTGTGCTGATGGTCATTCTGACTGGTGTGAGGTGATACCTTTGTGTAGATTGGATTTGCCTGCGTCTAGTAATTCCTGATGTTTTGCGTTTATCAATGTCCTTTTCGTGTTTTTTTAAGATTGAGCTAAACTCACAACTTCAAATTGGCTTCTTGAAAAATTTGCCCCGTTTGGATTTTTATGGCCATTCCCTACCCCAGGATAGTTTTTGAGGGCATGAGTCATTTACAGCCCTGCAGTCCTTGTGAATATTATTGACCATTAGCAATAGATTTAAAGCTGTCGTTTGAGGAAACGGCCTTAGGGTGGCAGCATTTCTACGTTGCCAACTCTGCTTGCTAGGGAAACAGAACCTTGCTGCAAGTTGTGCTTTGAGGTTGCAGATTAGAGTGGAATGTGCCAGGACAAACCCCCATAAGTTTTAGCCTCCTTAATTCTTGTTTGTGTCTTCAAGTTGTAGTTTTTATCAAGCAAATTTGATTGAGAAATGTCTTTTGTTCTAGGTGTACAGAACCTTGTTCATTTACACATATACATACATCTATTGATCTTTGGGTCCTTTTCCATGTCGGTTATTACAGAGTGTTGAGTAGACCACACTTGCTATTCCATATGCTTTGGGGATTATATATTTTATATGTATTAGTATATGTGTGTTAAGCCCAGTATCCTAATTTATCCATTCCTCACACCTTTTCTTTGGCTTAACCATAAGTTTGTCTTCTCAATCTGAGATTGTCTTTCTCTATGGAAATATGTTCATTTTTATGAATTTTCAGGTAACATAAGTGATATCGTAGGACATTTGTCTTTGGCATTCTGACTTACTTCACGTTGTGTGATTATCTCTAGGCTCATCTGTGGTGCTGCATATGCCATTCTTTTATTTTTTTTGTGACTGATATTCCATTCTGTCCATATACCACTTCTTCTTTGTCCATTCATTTGTTTTTGGACCCTTTTTTGGCTTCCATATCTTGGCTATTTCAATATTGCGGCAGTGCACATTTGCCTGCCTCTGTCTTTCCGATTCTGGTGGTCTTAGGTTATAGGCCCAAAAGGTGCCCTGCCGCATCATATGGTAGCTCAATTTTTACCTTTTAAAGTAGCTCCATTCAGTTTTCGTTAGTGCTGTTACCAATTACATCCCACCAGCAGCTAGATGGTACACAGTTCTCTAAATCCCCTTCAGCATGTATAGTCTGTAGACTTTCTGCTGATGGTCATTTGACTGGTGTGAGCTGAAACCTTTTTGGAGGTTGGGTTTGCATGTGGCTAATAATTCCTTATACTGAGCTTTAGGCATGTCCATTTTTTTCTTTTCCTTTTTTTTAAAGATTGAGTACAACTTCCCTCTTCATATTGCCTTCTTCAAAAATTTGTCATGTGTTGAATTTCCTTGCCTATTCCCTACCCCAGGGCATTTTTTGTGAGCAGGTGTCATTTACAGCCCTGCAGTCCTTGTGACTATTAAGCAACCATTAGCACTGGGTTTAAAGCTGCTGTTGTGGGAAACAGCCACAAGGCGGCAGCATTGTTACGTTCTCACCTCTTGTTACTCGGGTAACAGAATCTTCCTGGAGGTAGTGTTCCGAAGTTGTAAATTAGAGGGGAATGTGCTGGGAGAAGCCCCCAGAAGTTTATGTCTCCTTACTTATGTTTGTTTTTTTAAATTTAATTTATATTTCTTATCGGAGTAATTTTGATTAGAGTGTTGTGATTGTCTGGCTGTACAGAATGTGCTCAATGATTCATACATATGTCTGTTCATCTTCGGATCCTGTTACCATGTATGTTATTCAGAATGTTGAGTAGACCTCCCTCGGTATTTGGTAGGTGTTTACTCATTATATATTTTATATGTATTGGTGATTATATAATTCATAGAGTTTATATATTATATGTTTATATACATTTAACATACATTAGTATATGTATGTTAGCCCCATAATCCTAATTTATCCATCCTCCCACCTTTCATTTTGGTTAACCATTAGTTTGTTGTATAAGTGGGTGTTGTCTTTTTTTGTGGAAATACGTTCATTGGTAGCAGTCTTAGGATAACATGTATAAATGATATCATAGGATATTTGTCATTCCCTTGTGACTTACTTAACCTAATATGATTATTTCTACGCTCATCTGTATTCCTCAAAATGGCATTGTTCATTTTTTTACCGAGGTTACTATTCCATTCTGTCCGTATACCACTTTTTCTTTGTCCATTCATTTGTTTTTGGACCCTTTTTTGGCTTCCATATCTTGGCTATTTCAATATTGCGGCAGTGCACATTTGCCTGCCTCTGTCTTTCCGATTCTGGTGGTCTTAGGTTATAGGCCCAAAAGGTGCCCTGCCGCATCATATGGTAGCTCAATTTTTACCTTTTAAAGTAGCTCCATTCAGTTTTCGTTAGTGCTGTTACCAATTACATCCCACCAGCAGCTAGATGGTACACAGTTCTCTAAATCCCCTTCAGCATGTATAGTCTGTAGACTTTCTGCTGATGGTCATTTGACTGGTGTGAGCTGAAACCTTTTTGGAGGTTGGGTTTGCATGTGGCTAATAATTCCTTATACTGAGCTTTAGGCATGTCCATTTTTTTCTTTTCCTTTTTTTTAAAGAGTGAGTGCAACTTCCCTCTTCATATTGACTTCTTGAAAAATTTGTCATGTGTTGAATTTTCTTGCCTATTCCCTACCCCAGGGCATTTTTTGAGGGCAGGTGTCATTTTCAGCCCTGCAATCCTTGTGACTATTAAGCAACCACTAGCACTGGGTTTAAAGCTGCTGTTGTGGGAAACAGCCACAAGGCGGCAGCATTATTACGTTCTCAACTCTTGTTTTTAGGGCAACAGAGTCTTCCTGGACGTAGTGTTCCGAGGTTGTAAATTAGAGGGGAATGTGCTGGGACAAGCCCCCAAAAGTTTATGTCTCCTTACTTTTGTTTGTTTTTCAAATTTAATTTGTATTTCTTATTGGAGTAAATTTGATTAGAGTGTTGTGATTGTCTGGCTGTACAGAATCTGCTCAATAATTCCTACATATGTCTGTTCATCTTTGGATCCTGTTACCATGTATGTTTTACAGAATGTTGAGTAGCCCTCCCTTGGTATTTGGTAGGTGTTTTGTCATTATATATTTTATATGTATTGGTGATTATATAATTCATATAGTTTATATGTTTTATGTTTATATACATTTAACATACATTAGTATATGTATGTTAGCCCCATAGTCCTAATTTATCCATCCTCCCAACTTTCATTTTGGCTAACCATTCGTTTGTCTTGTAAGTCTGTGAGTGTCTTTTTCTGTGGAAATATGTTCATTGGTAGCAATCTTAGGATAACATGTATAAATGATATCATAGGATATTTGTCATTCCCTTTTGACTTACTTTACCTAATATGATTATTTCTAGGCTCATTTGTAGTCCTGAAAACGGCACTGTTCATTTTTTTCCTGAGTCTAGTATTCCATTCGGTACGTATACCACTTCTTCTTTGTCCATTTATCTGTTGATGGACATTTTGTTTGCTTCCACGTTTTGGCTATTGTAAATACTGCTGCGGTACACGATTCTCCATCCCGTGTCTTTTCGATTCTGGCTTTTACAGGTGACAGGACCAATAGTGGGCTTTTCGGATCATATGGTGACCCAATTTTTACCTTTAAACGCACTGCCATTCTGTTCCTATTATTGGCTGTTACCAGTTTACATCCCACTTAGACCGAGAGGTTACGCTATTCTCCACAACTTCTTCAACATCTGTTGTTTGTTGACTTTGTGCTGATGGTCATTCTGACTGGTGTGAGGTGATACCTTTGTGTAGATTGGATTTGCCTGCGTCTAGTAATTCCTGATGTTTTGCGTTTATCAATGTCCTTTTCGTGTTTTTTTAAGATTGAGCTAAACTCACAACTTCAAATTGGCTTCTTGAAAAATTTGCCCCGTTTGGATTTTTATGGCCATTCCCTACCCCAGGATAGTTTTTGAGGGCATGAGTCATTTACAGCCCTGCAGTCCTTGTGAATATTATTGACCATTAGCAATAGATTTAAAGCTGTCGTTTGAGGAAACGGCCTTAGGGTGGCAGCATTTCTACGTTGCCAACTCTGCTTGCTAGGGAAACAGAACCTTGCTGCAAGTTGTGCTTTGAGGTTGCAGATTAGAGTGGAATGTGCCAGGACAAACCCCCATAAGTTTTAGCCTCCTTAATTCTTGTTTGTGTCTTCAAGTTGTAGTTTTTATCAAGCAAATTTGATTGAAAAATGTCTTTTGTTCTAGGTGTACAGAACCTTGTTCATTTACACATATACATACATCTATTGATCTTTGGGTCCTTTTCCATGTCGGTTATTACAGAGTGTTGAGTAGACCACACTTGCTATTCCATATGCTTTGGGGATTATATATTTTATATGTATTAGTATATGTGTGTTAAGCCCAGTATCCTAATTTATCCATTCCTCACACCTTTTCTTTGGCTTAACCATAAGTTTGTCTTCTCAATCTGAGATTGTCTTTCTCTATGGAAATATGTTCATTTTTATGAATTTTCAGGTAACATAAGTGATATCGTAGGACATTTGTCTTTGGCATTCTGACTTACTTCACGTTGTGTGATTATCTCTAGGCTCATCTGTGGTGCTGCATATGCCATTCTTTTATTTTTTTTGTGACTGATATTCCATTCTGTCCATATACCACTTCTTCTTTGTCCATTCATTTGTTTTTGGACCCTTTTTTGGCTTCCATATCTTGGCTATTTCAATATTGCGGCAGTGCACATTTGCCTGCCTCTGTCTTTCCGATTCTGGTGGTCTTAGGTTATAGGCCCAAAAGGTGCCCTGCCGCATCATATGGTAGCTCAATTTTTACCTTTTAAAGTAGCTCCATTCAGTTTTCGTTAGTGCTGTTACCAATTACATCCCACCAGCAGCTAGTTGGTACACAGTTCTCTAAATCCCCTTCAGCATGTACAGTCTGTAGACTTTCTGCTGATGGTCATTTGACTGGTGTGAGCTGAAACCTTTTTGGAGGTTGGGTTTCCATGTGGCTAATAATTCCTTATACTGAGCTTTAGGCATGTCCATTTTTTTCTTTTCCTTTTTTTTAAAGAGTGAGTGCAACTTCCCTCTTCATATTGACTTCTTGAAAAATTTGTCATGTGTTGAATTTTCTTGCCTATTCCCTACCCCAGGGCATTTTTTGTGGGCAGGTGTCATTTTCAGCCCTGCAATCCTTGTGACTATTAAGCAACCACTAGCACTGGGTTTAAAGCTGCTGTTGTGGGAAACAGCCACAAGGCGGCAGCATTATTACGTTCTCAACTCTTGTTTTTAGGGCAACAGAGTCTTCCTGGACGTAGTGTTCCGACGTTGTAAATTAGAGGGGAATGTGCTGGGACAAGCCCCCAAAAGTTTATGTCTCCTTACTTTTGTTTGTTTTTCAAATTTAATTTCTATTTCTTATTGGAGTAAATTTGATTAGAGTGTTGTGATTGTCTGGCTGTACAGAATCTGCTCAATAATTCCTACATATGTCTGTTCATCTTTGGATCCTGTTACCATGTATGTTTTACAGAATGTTGAGTAGCCCTCCCTTGGTATTTGGTAGGTGTTTTGTCATTATATATTTTATATGTATTGGTGATTATATAATTCATATAGTTTATATGTTTTATGTTTATATACATTTAACATACATTAGTATATGTATGTTAGCCCCATAGTCCTAATTTATCCATCCTCCCAACTTTCATTTTGGCTAACCATTCGTTTGTCTTGTAAGTCTGTGAGTGTCTTTTTCTGTGGAAATATGTTCATTGGTAGCAATCTTAGGATAACATGTATAAATGATATCATAGGATATTTGTCATTCCCTTTTGACTTACTTTACCTAATATGATTATTTCTAGGCTCATTTGTAGTCCTGAAAACGGCACTGTTCATTTTTTTCCTGAGTCTAGTATTCCATTCGGTATGTATACCACTTCTTCTTTGTCCATTTATCTGTTGATGGACATTTTGTTTGCTTCCACGTTTTGGCTATTGTAAATACTGCTGCGGTACACGATTCTCCATCCCGTGTCTTTTCGATTCTGGCTTTTACAGGTGACAGGACCAATAGTGGGCCTTTCGGATCATATGGTGACTCATTTTTACCTTTAAACGCACTGTCATTCTGTTCCTATTATTGGCTGTTACCAGTTTACATCCCACTTAGACCGAGAGGTTACGCTATTCTCCACAACTTCTTCAACATCTGTTGTTTGTTGACTTTGTGCTGATGGTCATTCTGACTGGTGTGAGGTGATACCTTTGTGTAGATTGGATTTGCCTGCGTCTAGTAATTCCTGATGTTTTGCGTTTATCAATGTCCTTTTCGTGTTTTTTTAAGATTGAGCTAAACTCACAACTTCAAATTGGCTTCTTGAAAAATTTGCCCCGTTTGGATTTTTATGGCCATTCCCTACCCCAGGATAGTTTTTGAGGGCATGAGTCATTTACAGCCCTGCAGTCCTTGTGAATATTATTGACCATTAGCAATAGATTTAAAGCTGTCGTTTGAGGAAACGGCCTTAGGGTGGCAGCATTTCTACGTTGCCAACTCTGCTTGCTAGGGAAACAGAACCTTGCTGCAAGTTGTGCTTTGAGGTTGCAGATTAGAGTGGAATGTGCCAGGACAAACCCCCATAAGTTTTAGCCTCCTTAATTCTTGTTTGTGTCTTCAAGTTGTAGTTTTTATCAAGCAAATTTGATTGAGAAATGTCTTTTGTTCTAGGTGTACAGCACCTTGTTCATTTACACATATACATACATCTATTGATCTTTGGGTCCTTTTCCATGTCGGTTATTACAGAGTGTTGAGTAGACCACACTTGCTATTCCATATGCTTTGGGGATTATATATTTTATATGTATTAGTATATGTGTGTTAAGCCCAGTATCCTAATTTATCCATTCCTCACACCTTTTCTTTGGCTTAACCATAAGTTTGTCTTCTCAATCTGAGATTGTCTTTCTCTATGGAAATATGTTCATTTTTATGAATTTTCAGGTAACATAAGTGATATCGTAGGACATTTGTCTTTGGCATTCTGACTTACTTCACGTTGTGTGATTATCTCTAGGCTCATCTGTGGTGCTGCATATGCCATTCTTTTATTTTTTTTGTGACTGATATTCCATTCTGTCCATATACCACTTCTTCTTTGTCCATTCATTTGTTTTTGGACCCTTTTTTGGCTTCCATATCTTGGCTATTTCAATATTGCGGCAGTGCACATTTGCCTGCCTCTGTCTTTCCGATTCTGGTGGTCTTAGGTTATAGGCCCAAAAGGTGCCCTGCCGCATCATATGGTAGCTCAATTTTTACCTTTTAAAGTAGCTCCATTCAGTTTTCGTTAGTGCTGTTACCAATTACATCCCACCAGCAGCTAGATGGTACACAGTTCTCTAAATCCCCTTCAGCATGTATAGTCTGTAGACTTTCTGCTGATGGTCATTTGACTGGTGTGAGCTGAAACCTTTTTGGAGGTTGGGTTTGCATGTGGCTAATAATTCCTTATACTGAGCTTTAGGCATGTCCATTTTTTTCTTTTCCTTTTTTTTAAAGAGTGAGTGCAACTTCCCTCTTCATATTGACTTCTTGAAAAATTTGTCATGTGTTGAATTTTCTTGCCTATTCCCTACCCCAGGGCATTTTTTGTGGGCAGGTGTCATTTTCAGCCCTGCAATCCTTGTGACTATTAAGCAACCACTAGCACTGGGTTTAAAGCTGCTGTTGTGGGAAACAGCCACAAGGCGGCAGCATTATTACGTTCTCAACTCTTGTTTTTAGGGCAACAGAGTCTTCCTGGACGTAGTGTTCCGACGTTGTAAATTAGAGGGGAATGTGCTGGGACAAGCCCCCAAAAGTTTATGTCTCCTTACTTTTGTTTGTTTTTCAAATTTAATTTCTATTTCTTATTGGAGTAAATTTGATTAGAGTGTTGTGATTGTCTGGCTGTACAGAATCTGCTCAATAATTCCTACATATGTCTGTTCATCTTTGGATCCTGTTACCATGTATGTTTTACAGAATGTTGAGTAGCCCTCCCTTGGTATTTGGTAGGTGTTTTGTCATTATATATTTTATATGTATTGGTGATTATATAATTCATATAGTTTATATGTTTTATGTTTATATACATTTAACATACATTAGTATATGTATGTTAGCCCCATAGTCCTAATTTATCCATCCTCCCAACTTTCATTTTGGCTAACCATTCGTTTGTCTTGTAAGTCTGTGAGTGTCTTTTTCTGTGGAAATATGTTCATTGGTAGCAATCTTAGGATAACATGTATAAATGATATCATAGGATATTTGTCATTCCCTTTTGACTTACTTTACCTAATATGATTATTTCTAGGCTCATTTGTAGTCCTGAAAACGGCACTGTTCATTTTTTTCCTGAGTCTAGTATTCCATTCGGTATGTATACCACTTCCTCTTTGTCCATTTATCTGTTGATGGACATTTTGTTTGCTTCCACGTTTTGGCTATTGTAAATACTGCTGCGGTACACGATTCTCCATCCCGTGTCTTTTCGATTCTGGCTTCTACAGGTGACAGGACCAATAGTGGGCCTTTCGGATCATATGGTGACTCATTTTTACCTATAAACGCACTGTCATTCTGTTCCTATTATTGGCTGTTACCAGTTTACATCCCACTTAGACCGAGAGGTTACGCTATTCTCCACAACTTCTTCAACATCTGTTGTTTGTTGACTTTGTGCTGATGGTCATTCTGACTGGTGTGAGGTGATACCTTTGTGTAGATTGGATTTGCCTGCGTCTAGTAATTCCTGATGTTTTGCGTTTATCAATGTCCTTTTCGTGTTTTTTTAAGATTGAGCTAAACTCACAACTTCAAATTGGCTTCTTGAAAAATTTGCCCCGTTTGGATTTTTATGGCCATTCCCTACCCCAGAATAGTTTTTGAGGGCATGAGTCATTTACAGCCCTGCAGTCCTTGTGAATATTATTGACCATTAGCAATAGATTTAAAGCTGTCGTTTGAGGAAACGGCCTTAGGGTGGCAGCATTTCTACGTTGCCAACTCTGCTTGCTAGGGAAACAGAACCTTGCTGCAAGTTGTGCTTTGAGGTTGCAGATTAGAGTGGAATGTGCCAGGACAAACCCCCATAAGTTTTAGCCTCCTTAATTCTTGTTTGTGTCTTCAAGTTGTAGTTTTTATCAAGCAAATTTGATTGAGAAATGTCTTTTGTTCTAGGTGTACAGCACCTTGTTCATTTACACATATACATACATCTATTGATCTTTGGGTCCTTTTCCATGTCGGTTATTACAGAGTGTTGAGTAGACCACACTTGCTATTCCATATGCTTTGGGGATTATATATTTTATATGTATTAGTATATGTGTGTTAAGCCCAGTATCCTAATTTATCCATTCCTCACACCTTTTCTTTGGCTTAACCATAAGTTTGTCTTCTCAATCTGAGATTGTCTTTCTCTATGGAAATATGTTCATTTTTATGAATTTTCAGGTAACATAAGTGATATCGTAGGACATTTGTCTTTGGCATTCTGACTTACTTCACGTTGTGTGATTATCTCTAGGCTCATCTGTGGTGCTGCATATGCCATTCTTTTATTTTTTTTGTGACTGATATTCCATTCTGTCCATATACCACTTCTTCTTTGTCCATTCATTTGTTTTTGGACCCTTTTTTGGCTTCCATATCTTGGCTATTTCAATATTGCGGCAGTGCACATTTGCCTGCCTCTGTCTTTCCGATTCTGGTGGTCTTAGGTTATAGGCCCAAAAGGTGCCCTGCCGCATCATATGGTAGCTCAATTTTTACCTTTTAAAGTAGCTCCATTCAGTTTTCGTTAGTGCTGTTACCAATTACATCCCACCAGCAGCTAGATGGTACACAGTTCTCTAAATCCCCTTCAGCATGTAT
Organism: Eubalaena glacialis; assembly: GCF_028564815.1. Lineage (NCBI taxonomy): Eukaryota > Metazoa > Chordata > Mammalia > Artiodactyla > Balaenidae > Eubalaena > Eubalaena glacialis. The sequence continues at coordinate 97,122,264 of NC_083717.1, read as the reverse complement.
AGTCTGTAGACTTTCTGCTGATGGTCATTTGACTGGTGTGAGCTGAAACCTTTTTGGAGGTTGGGTTTGCATGTGGCTAATAATTCCTTATACTGAGCTTTAGGCATGTCCATTTTTTTCTTTTCCTTTTTTTTAAAGAGTGAGTGCAACTTCCCTCTTCATATTGACTTCTTGAAAAATTTGTCATGTGTTGAATTTTCTTGCCTATTCCCTACCCCAGGACATTTTTTGAGGGCAGGTGTCATTTTCAGCCCTGCAATCCTTGTGACTATTAAGCAACCACTAGCACTGGGTTTAAAGCTGCTGTTGTGGGAAACAGCCACACGGCGGCAGCATTATTACGTTCTCAACTCTTGTTTTTAGGGCAACAGAGTCTTCCTGGACGTAGTGTTCCGAGGTTGTAAATTAGAGGGGAATGTGCTGGGACAAGCCCCCAAAAGTTTATGTCTCCTTACTTTTGTTTGTTTTTCAAATTTAATTTCTATTTCTTATTGGAGTAAATTTGATTAGAGTGTTGTGATTGTCTGGCTGTACAGAATCTGCTCAATAATTCCTACATATGTCTGTTCATCTTTGGATCCTGTTACCATGTATGTTTTACAGAATGTTGAGTAGCCCTCCCTTGGTATTTGGTAGGTGTTTTGTCATTATATATTTTATATGTATTGGTGATTATATAATTCATATAGTTTATATGTTTTATGTTTATATACATTTAACATACATTAGTATATGTATGTTAGCCCCATAGTCCTAATTTATCCATCCTCCCAACTTTCATTTTGGCTAACCATTCGTTTGTCTTGTAAGTCTGTGAGTGTCTTTTTCTGTGGAAATATGTTCATTGGTAGCAATCTTAGGATAACATGTATAAATGATATCATAGGATATTTGTCATTCCCTTTTGACTTACTTTACCTAATATGATTATTTCTAGGCTCATTTGTAGTCCTGAAAACGGCACTGTTCATTTTTTTCCTGAGTCTAGTATTCCATTCGGTACGTATACCACTTCTTCTTTGTCCATTTATCTGTTGATGGACATTTTGTTTGCTTCCACGTTTTGGCTATTGTAAATACTGCTGCGGTACACGATTCTCCATCCCGTGTCTTTTCGATTCTGGCTTTTACAGGTGACAGGACCAATAGTGGGCCTTTCGGATCATATGGTGACTCAATTTTTACCTTTAAACGCACTGCCATTCTGTTCCTATTATTGGCTGTTACCAGTTTACATCCCACTTAGACCGAGAGGTTACGCTATTCTCCACAACTTCTTCAACATCTGTTGTTTGTTGACTTTGTGCTGATGGTCATTCTGACTGGTGTGAGGTGATACCTTTGTGTAGATTGGATTTGCCTGCGTCTAGTAATTCCTGATGTTTTGCGTTTATCAATGTCCTTTTCGTGTTTTTTTAAGATTGAGCTAAACTCACAACTTCAAATTGGCTTCTTGAAAAATTTGCCCCGTTTGGATTTTTATGGCCATTCCCTACCCCAGGATAGTTTTTGAGGGCATGAGTCATTTACAGCCCTGCAGTCCTTGTGAATATTATTGACCATTAGCAATAGATTTAAAGCTGTCGTTTGAGGAAACGGCCTTAGGGTGGCAGCATTTCTACGTTGCCAACTCTGCTTGCTAGGGAAACAGAACCTTGCTGCAAGTTGTGCTTTGAGGTTGCAGATTAGAGTGGAATGTGCCAGGACAAACCCCCATAAGTTTTAGCCTCCTTAATTCTTGTTTGTGTCTTCAAGTTGTAGTTTTTATCAAGCAAATTTGATTGAGAAATGTCTTTTGTTGTAGGTGTACAGAACCTTGTTCATTTACACATATACATACATCTATTGATCTTTGGGTCCTTTTCCATGTCGGTTATTACAGAGTGTTGAGTAGACCACACTTGCTATTCCATATGCTTTGGGGATTATATATTTTATATGTATTAGTATATGTGTGTTAAGCCCAGTATCCTAATTTATCCATTCCTCACACCTTTTCTTTGGCTTAACCATAAGTTTGTCTTCTCAATCTGAGATTGTCTTTCTCTATGGAAATATGTTCATTTTTATGAATTTTCAGGTAACATAAGTGATATCGTAGGACATTTGTCTTTGGCATTCTGACTTACTTCACGTTGTGTGATTACCTCTAGGCTCATCTGTGGTGCTGCATATGCCATTCTTTTATTTTTTTTGTGACTGATATTCCATTCTGTCCATATACCACTTCTTCTTTGTCCATTCATTTGTTTTTGGACCCTTTTTTGGCTTCCATATCTTGGCTATTTCAATATTGCGGCAGTGCACATTTGCCTGCCTCTGTCTTTCCGATTCTGGTGGTCTTAGGTTATAGGCCCAAAAGGTGCCCTGCCGCATCATATGGTAGCTCAATTTTTACCTTTTAAAGTAGCTCCATTCAGTTTTCGTTAGTGCTGTTACCAATTACATCCCACCAGCAGCTAGATGGTACACAGTTCTCTAAATCCCCTTCAGCATGTATAGTCTGTAGACTTTCTGCTGATGGTCATTTGACTGGTGTGAGCTGAAACCTTTTTGGAGGTTGGGTTTGCATGTGGCTAATAATTCCTTATACTGAGCTTTAGGCATGTCCATTTTTTTCTTTTCCTTTTTTTTTAAGAGTGAGTGCAACTTCCCTCTTCATATTGACTTCTTGAAAAATTTGTCATGTGTTGAATTTTCTTGCCTATTCCCTACCCCAGGGCATTTTTTGAGGGCAGGTGTCATTTTCAGCCCTGCAATCCTTGTGACTATTAAGCAACCACTAGCACTGGGTTTAAAGCTGCTGTTGTGGGAAACAGCCACAAGGCGGCAGCATTATTACGTTCTCAACTCTTGTTTTTAGGGCAACAGAGTCTTCCTGGACGTAGTGTTCCGAGGTTGTAAATTAGAGGGGAATGTGCTGGGACAACCCCCCAAAAGTTTATGTCTCCTTACTTTTGTTTGTTTTTCAAATTTAATTTCTATTTCTTATTGGAGTAAATTTGATTAGAGTGTTGTGATTGTCTGGCTGTACAGAATCTGCTCAATAATTCCTACATATGTCTGTTCATCTTTGGATCCTGTTACCATGTATGTTTTACAGAATGTTGAGTAGCCCTCCCTTGGTATTTGGTAGGTGTTTTGTCATTATATATTTTATATGTATTGGTGATTATATAATTCATATAGTTTATATGTTTTATGTTTATATACATTTAACATACATTAGTATATGTATGTTAGCCCCATAGTCCTAATTTATCCATCCTCCCAACTTTCATTTTGGCTAACCATTCGTTTGTCTTGTAAGTCTGTGAGTGTCTTTTTCTGTGGAAATATGTTCATTGGTAGCAATCTTAGGATAACATGTATAAATGATATCATAGGATATTTGTCATTCCCTTTTGACTTACTTTACCTAATATGATTATTTCTAGGCTCATTTGTAGTCCTGAAAACGGCACTGTTCATTTTTTTCCTGAGTCTAGTATTCCATTCGGTACGTATACCACTTCTTCTTTGTCCATTTATCTGTTGATGGACATTTTGTTTGCTTCCACGTTTTGGCTATTGTAAATACTGCTGCGGTACACGATTCTCCATCCCGTGTCTTTTCGATTCTGGCTTTTACAGGTGACAGGACCAATAGTGGGCCTTTCGGATCATATGGTGACTCAATTTTTACCTTTAAACGCACTGCCATTCTGTTCCTATTATTGGCTGTTACCAGTTTACATCCCACTTAGACCGAGAGGTTACGCTATTCTCCACAACTTCTTCAACATCTGTTGTTTGTTGACTTTGTGCTGATGGTCATTCTGACTGGTGTGAGGTGATACCTTTGTGTAGATTGGATTTGCCTGCGTCTAGTAATTCCTGATGTTTTGCGTTTATCAATGTCCTTTTCGTGTTTTTTTAAGATTGAGCTAAACTCACAACTTCAAATTGGCTTCTTGAAAAATTTGCCCCGTTTGGATTTTTATGGCCATTCCCTACCCCAGGATAGTTTTTGAGGGCATGAGTCATTTACAGCCCTGCAGTCCTTGTGAATATTATTGACCATTAGCAATAGATTTAAAGCTGTCGTTTGAGGAAACGGCCTTAGGGTGGCAGCATTTCTACGTTGCCAACTCTGCTTGCTAGGGAAACAGAACCTTGCTGCAAGTTGTGCTTTGAGGTTGCAGATTAGAGTGGAATGTGCCAGGACAAACCCCCATAAGTTTTAGCCTCCTTAATTCTTGTTTGTGTCTTCAAGTTGTAGTTTTTATCAAGCAAATTTGATTGAGAAATGTCTTTTGTTCTAGGTGTACAGAACCTTGTTCATTTACACATATACATACATCTATTGATCTTTGGGTCCTTTTCCATGTCGGTTATTACAGAGTGTTGAGTAGACCACACTTGCTATTCCATATGCTTTGGGGATTATATATTTTATATGTATTAGTATATGTGTGTTAACCCCAGTATTCTAATTTATCCATTCCTCACACCTTTTCTTTGGCTTAACCATAAGTTTGTCTTCTCAATCTGAGATTGTCTTTCTCTATGGAAATATGTTCATTTTTATGAATTTTCAGGTAACATAAGTGATATCGTAGGACATTTGTCTTTGGCATTCTGACTTACTTCACGTTGTGTGATTACCTCTAGGCTCATCTGTGGTGCTGCATATGCCATTCTTTTATTTTTTTTGTGACTGATATTCCATTCTGTCCATATACCACTTCTTCTTTGTCCATTCATTTGTTTTTGGACCCTTTTTTGGCTTCCATATCTTGGCTATTTCAATATTGCGGCAGTGCACATTTGCCTGCCTCTGTCTTTCCGATTCTGGTGGTCTTAGGTTATAGGCCCAAAAGGTGCCCTGCCGCATCATATGGTAGCTCAATTTTTACCTTTTAAAGTAGCTCCATTCAGTTTTCGTTAGTGCTGTTACCAATTACATCCCACCAGCAGCTAGATGGTACACAGTTCTCTAAATCCCCTTCAGCATGTATAGTCTGTAGACTTTCTGCTGATGGTCATTTGACTGGTGTGAGCTGAAACCTTTTTGGAGGTTGGGTTTGCATGTGGCTAATAATTCCTTATACTGAGCTTTAGGCATGTCCATTTTTTTCTTTTCCTTTTTTTTTAAGAGTGAGTGCAACTTCCCTCTTCATATTGACTTCTTGAAAAATTTGTCATGTGTTGAATTTTCTTGCCTATTCCCTACCCCAGGGCATTTTTTGAGGGCAGGTGTCATTTTCAGCCCTGCAATCCTTGTGACTATTAAGCAACCACTAGCACTGGGTTTAAAGCTGCTGTTGTGGGAAACAGCCACAAGGCGGCAGCATTATTACGTTCTCAACTCTTGTTTTTAGGGCAACAGAGTCTTCCTGGACGTAGTGTTCCGAGGTTGTAAATTAGAGGGGAATGTGCTGGGACAACCCCCCAAAAGTTTATGTCTCCTTACTTTTGTTTGTTTTTCAAATTTAATTTCTATTTCTTATTGGAGTAAATTTGATTAGAGTGTTGTGATTGTCTGGCTGTACAGAATCTGCTCAATAATTCCTACATATGTCTGTTCATCTTTGGATCCTGTTACCATGTATGTTTTACAGAATGTTGAGTAGCCCTCCCTTGGTATTTGGTAGGTGTTTTGTCATTATATATTTTATATGTATTGGTGATTATATAATTCATATAGTTTATATGTTTTATGTTTATATACATTTAACATACATTAGTATATGTATGTTAGCCCCATAGTCCTAATTTATCCATCCTCCCAACTTTCATTTTGGCTAACCATTCGTTTGTCTTGTAAGTCTGTGAGTGTCTTTTTCTGTGGAAATATGTTCATTGGTAGCAATCTTAGGATAACATGTATAAATGATATCATAGGATATTTGTCATTCCCTTTTGACTTACTTTACCTAATATGATTATTTCTAGGCTCATTTGTAGTCCTGAAAACGGCACTGTTCATTTTTTTCCTGAGTCTAGTATTCCATTCGGTATGTATACCACTTCTTCTTTGTCCATTTATCTGTTGATGGACATTTTGTTTGCTTCCACGTTTTGGCTATTGTAAATACTGCTGCGGTACACGATTCTCCATCCCGTGTCTTTTCGATTCTGGCTTTTACAGGTGACAGGACCAATAGTGGGCCTTTCGGATCATATGGTGACTCAATTTTTACCTTTAAACGCACTGCCATTCTGTTCCTATTATTGGCTGTTACCAGTTTACATCCCACTTAGACCGAGAGGTTACGCTATTCTCCACAACTTCTTCAACATCTGTTGTTTGTTGACTTTGTGCTGATGGTCATTCTGACTGGTGTGAGGTGATACCTTTGTGTAGATTGGATTTGCCTGCGTCTAGTAATTCCTGATGTTTTGCGTTTATCAATGTCCTTTTCGTGTTTTTTTAAGATTGAGCTAAACTCACAACTTCAAATTGGCTTCTTGAAAAATTTGCCCCGTTTGGATTTTTATGGCCATTCCCTACCCCAGGATAGTTTTTGAGGGCATGAGTCATTTACAGCCCTGCAGTCCTTGTGAATATTATTGACCATTAGCAATAGATTTAAAGCTGTCGTTTGAGGAAACGGCCTTAGGGTGGCAGCATTTCTACGTTGCCAACTCTGCTTGCTAGGGAAACAGAACCTTGCTGCAAGTTGTGCTTTGAGGTTGCAGATTAGAGTGGAACGTGCCAGGACAAACCCCCATAAGTTTTAGCCTCCTTAATTCTTGTTTGTGTCTTCAAGTTGTAGTTTTTATCAAGCAAATTTGATTGAAAAATGTCTTTTGTTCTAGGTGTACAGAACCTTGTTCATTTACACATATACATACATCTATTGATCTTTGGGTCCTTTTCCATGTCGGTTATTACAGAGTGTTGAGTAGACCACACTTGCTATTCCATATGCTTTGGGGATTATATATTTTATATGTATTAGTATATGTGTGTTAAGCCCAGTATCCTAATTTATCCATTCCTCACACCTTTTCTTTGGCTTAACCATAAGTTTGTCTTCTCAATCTGAGATTGTCTTTCTCTATGGAAATATGTTCATTTTTATGAATTTTCAGGTAACATAAGTGATATCGTAGGACATTTGTCTTTGGCATTCTGACTTACTTCACGTTGTGTGATTATCTCTAGGCTCATCTGTGGTGCTGCATATGCCATTCTTTTATTTTTTTTGTGACTGATATTCCATTCTGTCCATATACCACTTCTTCTTTGTCCATTCATTTGTTTTTGGACCCTTTTTTGGCTTCCATATCTTGGCTATTTCAATATTGCGGCAGTGCACATTTGCCTGCCTCTGTCTTTCCGATTCTGGTGGTCTTAGGTTATAGGCCCAAAAGGTGCCCTGCCGCATCATATGGTAGCTCAATTTTTACCTTTTAAAGTAGCTCCATTCAGTTTTCGTTAGTGCTGTTACCAATTACATCCCACCAGCAGCTAGATGGTACACAGTTCTCTAAATCCCCTTCAGCATGTATAGTCTGTAGACTTTCTGCTGATGGTCATTTGACTGGTGTGAGCTGAAACCTTTTTGGAGGTTGGGTTTGCATGTGGCTAATAATTCCTTATACTGAGCTTTAGGCATGTCCATTTTTTTCTTTTCCTTTTTTTTAAAGAGTGAGTGCAACTTCCCTCTTCATATTGACTTCTTGAAAAATTTGTCATGTGTTGAATTTTCTTGCCTATTCCCTACCCCAGGGCATTTTTTGAGGGCAGGTGTCATTTTCAGCCCTGCAATCCTTGTGACTATTAAGCAACCACTAGCACTGGGTTTAAAGCTGCTGTTGTGGGAAACAGCCACAAGGCGGCAGCATTATTACGTTCTCAACTCTTGTTTTTAGGGCAACAGAGTCTTCCTGGACGTAGTGTTCCGAGGTTGTAAATTAGAGGGGAATGTGCTGGGACAAGCCCCCAAAAGTTTATGTCTCCTTACTTTTGTTTGTTTTTCAAATTTAATTTCTATTTCTTATTGGAGTAAATTTGATTAGAGTGTTGTGATTGTCTGGCTGTACAGAATCTGCTCAATAATTCCTACATATGTCTGTTCATCTTTGGATCCTGTTACCATGTATGTTTTACAGAATGTTGAGTAGCCCTCCCTTGGTATTTGGTAGGTGTTTTGTCATTATATATTTTATATGTATTGGTGATTATATAATTCATATAGTTTATATGTTTTATGTTTATATACATTTAACATACATTAGTATATGTATGTTAGCCCCATAGTCCTAATTTATCCATCCTCCCAACTTTCATTTTGGCTAACCATTCGTTTGTCTTGTAAGTCTGTGAGTGTCTTTTTCTGTGGAAATATGTTCATTGGTAGCAATCTTAGGATAACATGTATAAATGATATCATAGGATATTTGTCATTCCCTTTTGACTTACTTTACCTAATATGATTATTTCTAGGCTCATTTGTAGTCCTGAAAACGGCACTGTTCATTTTTTTCCTGAGTCTAGTATTCCATTCGGTACGTATACCACTTCTTCTTTGTCCATTTATCTGTTGATGGACATTTTGTTTGCTTCCACGTTTTGGCTATTGTAAATACTGCTGCGGTACACGATTCTCCATCCCGTGTCTTTTCGATTCTGGCTTTTACAGGTGACAGGACCAATAGTGGGCTTTTCGGATCATATGGTGACCCAATTTTTACCTTTAAACGCACTGCCATTCTGTTCCTATTATTGGCTGTTACCAGTTTACATCCCACTTAGACCGAGAGGTTACGCTATTCTCCACAACTTCTTCAACATCTGTTGTTTGTTGACTTTGTGCTGATGGTCATTCTGACTGGTGTGAGGTGATACCTTTGTGTAGATTGGATTTGCCTGCGTCTAGTAATTCCTGATGTTTTGCGTTTATCAATGTCCTTTTCGTGTTTTTTTAAGATTGAGCTAAACTCACAACTTCAAATTGGCTTCTTGAAAAATTTGCCCCGTTTGGATTTTTATGGCCATTCCCTACCCCAGGATAGTTTTTGAGGGCATGAGTCATTTACAGCCCTGCAGTCCTTGTGAATATTATTGACCATTAGCAATAGATTTAAAGCTGTCGTTTGAGGAAACGGCCTTAGGGTGGCAGCATTTCTACGTTGCCAACTCTGCTTGCTAGGGAAACAGAACCTTGCTGCAAGTTGTGCTTTGAGGTTGCAGATTAGAGTGGAATGTGCCAGGACAAACCCCCATAAGTTTTAGCCTCCTTAATTCTTGTTTGTGTCTTCAAGTTGTAGTTTTTATCAAGCAAATTTGATTGAAAAATGTCTTTTGTTCTAGGTGTACAGAACCTTGTTCATTTACACATATACATACATCTATTGATCTTTGGGTCCTTTTCCATGTCGGTTATTACAGAGTGTTGAGTAGACCACACTTGCTATTCCATATGCTTTGGGGATTATATATTTTATATGTATTAGTATATGTGTGTTAAGCCCAGTATCCTAATTTATCCATTCCTCACACCTTTTCTTTGGCTTAACCATAAGTTTGTCTTCTCAATCTGAGATTGTCTTTCTCTATGGAAATATGTTCATTTTTATGAATTTTCAGGTAACATAAGTGATATCGTAGGACATTTGTCTTTGGCATTCTGACTTACTTCACGTTGTGTGATTATCTCTAGGCTCATCTGTGGTGCTGCATATGCCATTCTTTTATTTTTTTTGTGACTGATATTCCATTCTGTCCATATACCACTTCTTCTTTGTCCATTCATTTGTTTTTGGACCCTTTTTTGGCTTCCATATCTTGGCTATTTCAATATTGCGGCAGTGCACATTTGCCTGCCTCTGTCTTTCCGATTCTGGTGGTCTTAGGTTATAGGCCCAAAAGGTGCCCTGCCGCATCATATGGTAGCTCAATTTTTACCTTTTAAAGTAGCTCCATTCAGTTTTCGTTAGTGCTGTTACCAATTACATCCCACCAGCAGCTAGTTGGTACACAGTTCTCTAAATCCCCTTCAGCATGTACAGTCTGTAGACTTTCTGCTGATGGTCATTTGACTGGTGTGAGCTGAAACCTTTTTGGAGGTTGGGTTTGCATGTGGCTAATAATTCCTTATACTGAGCTTTAGGCAAGTCCATTTTTTTCTTTTCCTTTTTTTTAAAGAGTGAGTGCAACTTCCCTCTTCATATTGACTTCTTGAAAAATTTGTCATGTGTTGAATTTTCTTGCCTATTCCCTACCCCAGGGCATTTTTTGTGGGCAGGTGTCATTTTCAGCCCTGCAATCCTTGTGACTATTAAGCAACCACTAGCACTGGGTTTAAAGCTGCTGTTGTGGGAAACAGCCACAAGGCGGCAGCATTATTACGTTCTCAACTCTTGTTTTTAGGGCAACAGAGTCTTCCTGGACGTAGTGTTCCGACGTTGTAAATTAGAGGGGAATGTGCTGGGACAAGCCCCCAAAAGTTTATGTCTCCTTACTTTTGTTTGTTTTTCAAATTTAATTTCTATTTCTTATTGGAGTAAATTTGATTAGAGTGTTGTGATTGTCTGGCTGTACAGAATCTGCTCAATAATTCCTACATATGTCTGTTCATCTTTGGATCCTGTTACCATGTATGTTTTACAGAATGTTGAGTAGCCCTCCCTTGGTATTTGGTAGGTGTTTTGTCATTATATATTTTATATGTATTGGTGATTATATAATTCATATAGTTTATATGTTTTATGTTTATATACATTTAACATACATTAGTATATGTATGTTAGCCCCATAGTCCTAATTTATCCATCCTCCCAACTTTCATTTTGGCTAACCATTCGTTTGTCTTGTAAGTCTGTGAGTGTCTTTTTCTGTGGAAATATGTTCATTGGTAGCAATCTTAGGATAACATGTATAAATGATATCATAGGATATTTGTCATTCCCTTTTGACTTACTTTACCTAATATGATTATTTCTAGGCTCATTTGTAGTCCTGAAAACGGCACTGTTCATTTTTTTCCTGAGTCTAGTATTCCATTCGGTACGTATACCACTTCTTCTTTGTCCATTTATCTGTTGATGGACATTTTGTTTGCTTCCACGTTTTGGCTATTGTAAATACTGCTGCAGTACACGATTCTCCATCCCGTGTCTTTTCGATTCTGGCTTTTACAGGTGACAGGCCCAATAGTGGGCCTTCCGGATCATATGGTGACTCATTTTTACCTTTAAACGCACTGTCATTCTGTTCCTATTATTGGCTGTTACCAGTTTACATCCCACTTAGACCGAGAGGTTACGCTATTCTCCACAACTTCTTCAACATCTGTTGTTTGTTGACTTTGTGCTGATGGTCATTCTGACTGGTGTGAGGTGATACCTTTGTGTAGATTGGATTTGCCTGCGTCTAGTAATTCCTGATGTTTTGCGTTTATCAATGTCCTTTTCGTGTTTTTTTAAGATTGAGCTAAACTCACAACTTCAAATTGGCTTCTTGAAAAATTTGCCCCGTTTGGATTTTTATGGCCATTCCCTACCCCAGGATAGTTTTTGAGGGCATGAGTCATTTACAGCCCTGCAGTCCTTGTGAATATTATTGACCATTAGCAATAGATTTAAAGCTGTCGTTTGAGGAAACGGCCTTAGGGTGGCAGCATTTCTACGTTGCCAACTCTGCTTGCTAGGGAAACAGAACCTTGCTGCAAGTTGTGCTTTGAGGTTGCAGATTAGAGTGGAATGTGCCAGGACAAACCCCCATAAGTTTTAGCCTCCTTAATTCTTGTTTGTGTCTTCAAGTTGTAGTTTTTATCAAGCAAATTTGATTGAAAAATGTCTTTTGTTCTAGGTGTACAGAACCTTGTTCATTTACACATATACATACATCTATTGATCTTTGGGTCCTTTTCCATGTCGGTTATTACAGAGTGTTGAGTAGACCACACTTGCTATTCCATATGCTTTGGGGATTATATATTTTATATGTATTAGTATATGTGTGTTAAGCCCAGTATCCTAATTTATCCATTCCTCACACCTTTTCTTTGGCTTAACCATAAGTTTGTCTTCTCAATCTGAGATTGTCTTTCTCTATGGAAATATGTTCATTTTTATGAATTTTCAGGTAACATAAGTGATATCGTAGGACATTTGTCTTTGGCATTCTGACTTACTTCACGTTGTGTGATTATCTCTAGGCTCATCTGTGGTGCTGCATATGCCATTCTTTTATTTTTTTTGTGACTGATATTCCATTCTGTCCATATACCACTTCTTCTTTGTCCATTCATTTGTTTTTGGACCCTTTTTTGGCTTCCATATCTTGGCTATTTCAATATTGCGGCAGTGCACATTTGCCTGCCTCTGTCTTTCCGATTCTGGTGGTCTTAGGTTATAGGCCCAAAAGGTGCCCTGCCGCATCATATGGTAGCTCAATTTTTACCTTTTAAAGTAGCTCCATTCAGTTTTCGTTAGTGCTGTTACCAATTACATCCCACCAGCAGCTAGATGGTACACAGTTCTCTAAATCCCCTTCAGCATGTATAGTCTGTAGACTTTCTGCTGATGGTCATTTGACTGGTGTGAGCTGAAACCTTTTTGGAGGTTGGGTTTGCATGTGGCTAATAATTCCTTATACTGAGCTTTAGGCATGTCCATTTTTTTCTTTTCCTTTTTTTTAAAGAGTGAGTGCAACTTCCCTCTTCATATTGACTTCTTGAAAAATTTGTCATGTGTTGAATTTTCTTGCCTATTCCCTACCCCAGGGCATTTTTTGAGGGCAGGTGTCATTTTCAGCCCTGCAATCCTTGTGACTATTAAGCAACCACTAGCACTGGGTTTAAAGCTGCTGTTGTGGGAAACAGCCACAAGGCGGCAGCATTATTACGTTCTCAACTCTTGTTTTTAGGGCAACAGAGTCTTCCTGGACGTAGTGTTCCGAGGTTGTAAATTAGAGGGGAATGTGCTGGGACAACCCCCCAAAAGTTTATGTCTCCTTACTTTTGTTTGTTTTTCAAATTTAATTTCTATTTCTTATTGGAGTAAATTTGATTAGAGTGTTGTGATTGTCTGGCTGTACAGAATCTGCTCAATAATTCCTACATATGTCTGTTCATCTTTGGATCCTGTTACCATGTATGTTTTACAGAATGTTGAGTAGCCCTCCCTTGGTATTTGGTAGGTGTTTTGTCATTATATATTTTATATGTATTGGTGATTATATAATTCATATAGTTTATATGTTTTATGTTTATATACATTTAACATACATTAGTATATGTATGTTAGCCCCATAGTCCTAATTTATCCATCCTCCCAACTTTCATTTTGGCTAACCATTCGTTTGTCTTGTAAGTCTGTGAGTGTCTTTTTCTGTGGAAATATGTTCATTGGTAGCAATCTTAGGATAACATGTATAAATGATATCATAGGATATTTGTCATTCCCTTTTGACTTACTTTACCTAATATGATTATTTCTAGGCTCATTTGTAGTCCTGAAAACGGCACTGTTCATTTTTTTCCTGAGTCTAGTATTCCATTCGGTACGTATACCACTTCTTCTTTGTCCATTTATCTGTTGATGGACATTTTGTTTGCTTCCACGTTTTGGCTATTGTAAATACTGCTGCAGTACACGATTCTCCATCCTGTGTCTTTTCGATTCTGGCTTTTACAGGTGACAGGCCCAATAGTGGGCCTTCCGGATCATATGGTGACTCATTTTTACCTTTAAACGCACTGTCATTCTGTTCCTATTATTGGCTGTTACCAGTTTACATCCCACTTAGACCGAGAGGTTACGCTATTCTCCACAACTTCTTCAACATCTGTTGTTTGTTGACTTTGTGCTGATGGTCATTCTGACTGGTGTGAGGTGATACCTTTGTGTAGATTGGATTTGCCTGCGTCTAGTAATTCCTGATGTTTTGCGTTTATCAATGTCCTTTTCGTGTTTTTTTAAGATTGAGCTAAACTCACAACTTCAAATTGGCTTCTTGAAAAATTTGCCCCGTTTGGATTTTTATGGCCATTCCCTACCCCAGGATAGTTTTTGAGGGCATGAGTCATTTACAGCCCTGCAGTCCTTGTGAATATTATTGACCATTAGCAATAGATTTAAAGCTGTCGTTTGAGGAAACGGCCTTAGGGTGGCAGCATTTCTACGTTGCCAACTCTGCTTGCTAGGGAAACAGAACCTTGCTGCAAGTTGTGCTTTGAGGTTGCAGATTAGAGTGGAATGTGCCAGGACAAACCCCCATAAGTTTTAGCCTCCTTAATTCTTGTTTGTGTCTTCAAGTTGTAGTTTTTATCAAGCAAATTTGATTGAGAAATGTCTTTTGTTGTAGGTGTACAGAACCTTGTTCATTTACACATATACATACATCTATTGATCTTTGGGTCCTTTTCCATGTCGGTTATTACAGAGTGTTGAGTAGACCACACTTGCTATTCCATATGCTTTGGGGATTATATATTTTATATGTATTAGTATATGTGTGTTAAGCCCAGTATCCTAATTTATCCATTCCTCACACCTTTTCTTTGGCTTAACCATAAGTTTGTCTTCTCAATCTGAGATTGTCTTTCTCTATGGAAATATGTTCATTTTTATGAATTTTCAGGTAACATAAGTGATATCGTAGGACATTTGTCTTTGGCATTCTGACTTACTTCACGTTGTGTGATTACCTCTAGGCTCATCTGTGGTGCTGCATATGCCATTCTTTTATTTTTTTTGTGACTGATATTCCATTCTGTCCATATACCACTTCTTCTTTGTCCATTCATTTGTTTTTGGACCCTTTTTTGGCTTCCATATCTTGGCTATTTCAATATTGCGGCAGTGCACATTTGCCTGCCTCTGTCTTTCCGATTCTGGTGGTCTTAGGTTATAGGCCCAAAAGGTGCCCTGCCGCATCATATGGTAGCTCAATTTTTACCTTTTAAAGTAGCTCCATTCAGTTTTCGTTAGTGCTGTTACCAATTACATCCCACCAGCAGCTAGATGGTACACAGTTCTCTAAATCCCCTTCAGCATGTATAGTCTGTAGACTTTCTGCTGATGGTCATTTGACTGGTGTGAGCTGAAACCTTTTTGGAGGTTGGGTTTGCATGTGGCTAATAATTCCTTATACTGAGCTTTAGGCATGTCCATTTTTTTCTTTTCCTTTTTTTTTAAGAGTGAGTGCAACTTCCCTCTTCATATTGACTTCTTGAAAAATTTGTCATGTGTTGAATTTTCTTGCCTATTCCCTACCCCAGGGCATTTTTTGAGGGCAGGTGTCATTTTCAGCCCTGCAATCCTTGTGACTATTAAGCAACCACTAGCACTGGGTTTAAAGCTGCTGTTGTGGGAAACAGCCACAAGGCGGCAGCATTATTACGTTCTCAACTCTTGTTTTTAGGGCAACAGAGTCTTCCTGGACGTAGTGTTCCGAGGTTGTAAATTAGAGGGGAATGTGCTGGGACAAGCCCCCAAAAGTTTATGTCTCCTTACTTTTGTTTGTTTTTCAAATTTAATTTCTATTTCTTATTGGAGTAAATTTGATTAGAGTGTTGTGATTGTCTGGCTGTACAGAATCTGCTCAATAATTCCTACATATGTCTGTTCATCTTTGGATCCTGTTACCATGTATGTTTTACAGAATGTTGAGTAGCCCTCCCTTGGTATTTGGTAGGTGTTTTGTCATTATATATTTTATATGTATTGGTGATTATATAATTCATATAGTTTATATGTTTTATGTTTATATACATTTAACATACATTAGTATATGTATGTTAGCCCCATAGTCCTAATTTATCCATCCTCCCAACTTTCATTTTGGCTAACCATTCGTTTGTCTTGTAAGTCTGTGAGTGTCTTTTTCTGTGGAAATATGTTCATTGGTAGCAATCTTAGGATAACATGTATAAATGATATCATAGGATATTTGTCATTCCCTTTTGACTTACTTTACCTAATATGATTATTTCTAGGCTCATTTGTAGTCCTGAAAACGGCACTGTTCATTTTTTTCCTGAGTCTAGTATTCCATTCGGTACGTATACCACTTCTTCTTTGTCCATTTATCTGTTGATGGACATTTTGTTTGCTTCCACGTTTTGGCTATTGTAAATACTGCTGCGGTACACGATTCTCCATCCCGTGTCTTTTCGATTCTGGCTTTTACAGGTGACAGGACCAATAGTGGGCCTTTCGGATCATATGGTGACTCAATTTTTACCTTTAAACGCACTGCCATTCTGTTCCTATTATTGGCTGTTACCAGTTTACATCCCACTTAGACCGAGAGGTTACGCTATTCTCCACAACTTCTTCAACATCTGTTGTTTGTTGACTTTGTGCTGATGGTCATTCTGACTGGTGTGAGGTGATACCTTTGTGTAGATTGGATTTGCCTGCGTCTAGTAATTCCTGATGTTTTGCGTTTATCAATGTCCTTTTCGTGTTTTTTTAAGATTGAGCTAAACTCACAACTTCAAATTGGCTTCTTGAAAAATTTGCCCCGTTTGGATTTTTATGGCCATTCCCTACCCCAGGATAGTTTTTGAGGGCATGAGTCATTTACAGCCCTGCAGTCCTTGTGAATATTATTGACCATTAGCAATAGATTTAAAGCTGTCGTTTGAGGAAACGGCCTTAGGGTGGCAGCATTTCTACGTTGCCAACTCTGCTTGCTAGGGAAACAGAACCTTGCTGCAAGTTGTGCTTTGAGGTTGCAGATTAGAGTGGAATGTGCCAGGACAAACCCCCATAAGTTTTAGCCTCCTTAATTCTTGTTTGTGTCTTCAAGTTGTAGTTTTTATCAAGCAAATTTGATTGAGAAATGTCTTTTGTTCTAGGTGTACAGAACCTTGTTCATTTACACATATACATACATCTATTGATCTTTGGGTCCTTTTCCATGTCGGTTATTACAGAGTGTTGAGTAGACCACACTTGCTATTCCATATGCTTTGGGGATTATATATTTTATATGTATTAGTATATGTGTGTTAACCCCAGTATTCTAATTTATCCATTCCTCACACCTTTTCTTTGGCTTAACCATAAGTTTGTCTTCTCAATCTGAGATTGTCTTTCTCTATGGAAATATGTTCATTTTTATGAATTTTCAGGTAACATAAGTGATATCGTAGGACATTTGTCTTTGGCATTCTGACTTACTTCACGTTGTGTGATTACCTCTAGGCTCATCTGTGGTGCTGCATATGCCATTCTTTTATTTTTTTTGTGACTGATATTCCATTCTGTCCATATACCACTTCTTCTTTGTCCATTCATTTGTTTTTGGACCCTTTTTTGGCTTCCATATCTTGGCTATTTCAATATTGCGGCAGTGCACATTTGCCTGCCTCTGTCTTTCCGATTCTGGTGGTCTTAGGTTATAGGCCCAAAAGGTGCCCTGCCGCATCATATGGTAGCTCAATTTTTACCTTTTAAAGTAGCTCCATTCAGTTTTCGTTAGTGCTGTTACCAATTACATCCCACCAGCAGCTAGATGGTACACAGTTCTCTAAATCCCCTTCAGCATGTATAGTCTGTAGACTTTCTGCTGATGGTCATTTGACTGGTGTGAGCTGAAACCTTTTTGGAGGTTGGGTTTGCATGTGGCTAATAATTCCTTATACTGAGCTTTAGGCATGTCCATTTTTTTCTTTTCCTTTTTTTTTAAGAGTGAGTGCAACTTCCCTCTTCATATTGACTTCTTGAAAAATTTGTCATGTGTTGAATTTTCTTGCCTATTCCCTACCCCAGGGCATTTTTTGAGGGCAGGTGTCATTTTCAGCCCTGCAATCCTTGTGACTATTAAGCAACCACTAGCACTGGGTTTAAAGCTGCTGTTGTGGGAAACAGCCACAAGGCGGCAGCATTATTACGTTCTCAACTCTTGTTTTTAGGGCAACAGAGTCTTCCTGGACGTAGTGTTCCGAGGTTGTAAATTAGAGGGGAATGTGCTGGGACAACCCCCCAAAAGTTTATGTCTCCTTACTTTTGTTTGTTTTTCAAATTTAATTTCTATTTCTTATTGGAGTAAATTTGATTAGAGTGTTGTGATTGTCTGGCTGTACAGAATCTGCTCAATAATTCCTACATATGTCTGTTCATCTTTGGATCCTGTTACCATGTATGTTTTACAGAATGTTGAGTAGCCCTCCCTTGGTATTTGGTAGGTGTTTTGTCATTATATATTTTATATGTATTGGTGATTATATAATTCATATAGTTTATATGTTTTATGTTTATATACATTTAACATACATTAGTATATGTATGTTAGCCCCATAGTCCTAATTTATCCATCCTCCCAACTTTCATTTTGGCTAACCATTCGTTTGTCTTGTAAGTCTGTGAGTGTCTTTTTCTGTGGAAATATGTTCATTGGTAGCAATCTTAGGATAACATGTATAAATGATATCATAGGATATTTGTCATTCCCTTTTGACTTACTTTACCTAATATGATTATTTCTAGGCTCATTTGTAGTCCTGAAAACGGCACTGTTCATTTTTTTCCTGAGTCTAGTATTCCATTCGGTATGTATACCACTTCTTCTTTGTCCATTTATCTGTTGATGGACATTTTGTTTGCTTCCACGTTTTGGCTATTGTAAATACTGCTGCGGTACACGATTCTCCATCCCGTGTCTTTTCGATTCTGGCTTTTACAGGTGACAGGACCAATAGTGGGCCTTTCGGATCATATGGTGACTCAATTTTTACCTTTAAACGCACTGCCATTCTGTTCCTATTATTGGCTGTTACCAGTTTACATCCCACTTAGACCGAGAGGTTACGCTATTCTCCACAACTTCTTCAACATCTGTTGTTTGTTGACTTTGTGCTGATGGTCATTCTGACTGGTGTGAGGTGATACCTTTGTGTAGATTGGATTTGCCTGCGTCTAGTAATTCCTGATGTTTTGCGTTTATCAATGTCCTTTTCGTGTTTTTTTAAGATTGAGCTAAACTCACAACTTCAAATTGGCTTCTTGAAAAATTTGCCCCGTTTGGATTTTTATGGCCATTCCCTACCCCAGGATAGTTTTTGAGGGCATGAGTCATTTACAGCCCTGCAGTCCTTGTGAATATTATTGACCATTAGCAATAGATTTAAAGCTGTCGTTTGAGGAAACGGCCTTAGGGTGGCAGCATTTCTACGTTGCCAACTCTGCTTGCTAGGGAAACAGAACCTTGCTGCAAGTTGTGCTTTGAGGTTGCAGATTAGAGTGGAACGTGCCAGGACAAACCCCCATAAGTTTTAGCCTCCTTAATTCTTGTTTGTGTCTTCAAGTTGTAGTTTTTATCAAGCAAATTTGATTGAAAAATGTCTTTTGTTCTAGGTGTACAGAACCTTGTTCATTTACACATATACATACATCTATTGATCTTTGGGTCCTTTTCCATGTCGGTTATTACAGAGTGTTGAGTAGACCACACTTGCTATTCCATATGCTTTGGGGATTATATATTTTATATGTATTAGTATATGTGTGTTAAGCCCAGTATCCTAATTTATCCATTCCTCACACCTTTTCTTTGGCTTAACCATAAGTTTGTCTTCTCAATCTGAGATTGTCTTTCTCTATGGAAATATGTTCATTTTTATGAATTTTCAGGTAACATAAGTGATATCGTAGGACATTTGTCTTTGGCATTCTGACTTACTTCACGTTGTGTGATTATCTCTAGGCTCATCTGTGGTGCTGCATATGCCATTCTTTTATTTTTTTTGTGACTGATATTCCATTCTGTCCATATACCACTTCTTCTTTGTCCATTCATTTGTTTTTGGACCCTTTTTTGGCTTCCATATCTTGGCTATTTCAATATTGCGGCAGTGCACATTTGCCTGCCTCTGTCTTTCCGATTCTGGTGGTCTTAGGTTATAGGCCCAAAAGGTGCCCTGCCGCATCATATGGTAGCTCAATTTTTACCTTTTAAAGTAGCTCCATTCAGTTTTCGTTAGTGCTGTTACCAATTACATCCCACCAGCAGCTAGATGGTACACAGTTCTCTAAATCCCCTTCAGCATGTATAGTCTGTAGACTTTCTGCTGATGGTCATTTGACTGGTGTGAGCTGAAACCTTTTTGGAGGTTGGGTTTGCATGTGGCTAATAATTCCTTATACTGAGCTTTAGGCATGTCCATTTTTTTCTTTTCCTTTTTTTTAAAGAGTGAGTGCAACTTCCCTCTTCATATTGACTTCTTGAAAAATTTGTCATGTGTTGAATTTTCTTGCCTATTCCCTACCCCAGGGCATTTTTTGAGGGCAGGTGTCATTTTCAGCCCTGCAATCCTTGTGACTATTAAGCAACCACTAGCACTGGGTTTAAAGCTGCTGTTGTGGGAAACAGCCACAAGGCGGCAGCATTATTACGTTCTCAACTCTTGTTTTTAGGGCAACAGAGTCTTCCTGGACGTAGTGTTCCGAGGTTGTAAATTAGAGGGGAATGTGCTGGGACAAGCCCCCAAAAGTTTATGTCTCCTTACTTTTGTTTGTTTTTCAAATTTAATTTCTATTTCTTATTGGAGTAAATTTGATTAGAGTGTTGTGATTGTCTGGCTGTACAGAATCTGCTCAATAATTCCTACATATGTCTGTTCATCTTTGGATCCTGTTACCATGTATGTTTTACAGAATGTTGAGTAGCCCTCCCTTGGTATTTGGTAGGTGTTTTGTCATTATATATTTTATATGTATTGGTGATTATATAATTCATATAGTTTATATGTTTTATGTTTATATACATTTAACATACATTAGTATATGTATGTTAGCCCCATAGTCCTAATTTATCCATCCTCCCAACTTTCATTTTGGCTAACCATTCGTTTGTCTTGTAAGTCTGTGAGTGTCTTTTTCTGTGGAAATATGTTCATTGGTAGCAATCTTAGGATAACATGTATAAATGATATCATAGGATATTTGTCATTCCCTTTTGACTTACTTTACCTAATATGATTATTTCTAGGCTCATTTGTAGTCCTGAAAACGGCACTGTTCATTTTTTTCCTGAGTCTAGTATTCCATTCGGTATGTATACCACTTCTTCTTTGTCCATTTATCTGTTGATGGACATTTTGTTTGCTTCCACGTTTTGGCTATTGTAAATACTGCTGCGGTACACGATTCTCCATCCCGTGTCTTTTCGATTCTGGCTTTTACAGGTGACAGGACCAATAGTGGGCCTTTCGGATCATATGGTGACTCAATTTTTACCTTTAAACGCACTGCCATTCTGTTCCTATTATTGGCTGTTACCAGTTTACATCCCACTTAGACCGAGAGGTTACGCTATTCTCCACAACTTCTTCAACATCTGTTGTTTGTTGACTTTGTGCTGATGGTCATTCTGACTGGTGTGAGGTGATACCTTTGTGTAGATTGGATTTGCCTGCGTCTAGTAATTCCTGATGTTTTGCGTTTATCAATGTCCTTTTCGTGTTTTTTTAAGATTGAGCTAAACTCACAACTTCAAATTGGCTTCTTGAAAAATTTGCCCCGTTTGGATTTTTATGGCCATTCCCTACCCCAGGATAGTTTTTGAGGGCATGAGTCATTTACAGCCCTGCAGTCCTTGTGAATATTATTGACCATTAGCAATAGATTTAAAGCTGTCGTTTGAGGAAACGGCCTTAGGGTGGCAGCATTTCTACGTTGCCAACTCTGCTTGCTAGGGAAACAGAACCTTGCTGCAAGTTGTGCTTTGAGGTTGCAGATTAGAGTGGAACGTGCCAGGACAAACCCCCATAAGTTTTAGCCTCCTTAATTCTTGTTTGTGTCTTCAAGTTGTAGTTTTTATCAAGCAAATTTGATTGAAAAATGTCTTTTGTTCTAGGTGTACAGAACCTTGTTCATTTACACATATACATACATCTATTGATCTTTGGGTCCTTTTCCATGTCGGTTATTACAGAGTGTTGAGTAGACCACACTTGCTATTCCATATGCTTTGGGGATTATATATTTTATATGTATTAGTATATGTGTGTTAACCCCAGTATTCTAATTTATCCATTCCTCACACCTTTTCTTTGGCTTAACCATAAGTTTGTCTTCTCAATCTGAGATTGTCTTTCTCTATGGAAATATGTTCATTTTTATGAATTTTCAGGTAACATAAGTGATATCGTAGGACATTTGTCTTTGGCATTCTGACTTACTTCACGTTGTGTGATTACCTCTAGGCTCATCTGTGGTGCTGCATATGCCATTCTTTTATTTTTTTTGTGACTGATATTCCATTCTGTCCATATACCACTTCTTCTTTGTCCATTCATTTGTTTTTGGACCCTTTTTTGGCTTCCATATCTTGGCTATTTCAATATTGCGGCAGTGCACATTTGCCTGCCTCTGTCTTTCCGATTCTGGTGGTCTTAGGTTATAGGCCCAAAAGGTGCCCTGCCGCATCATATGGTAGCTCAATTTTTACCTTTTAAAGTAGCTCCATTCAGTTTTCGTTAGTGCTGTTACCAATTACATCCCACCAGCAGCTAGATGGTACACAGTTCTCTAAATCCCCTTCAGCATGTATAGTCTGTAGACTTTCTGCTGATGGTCATTTGACTGGTGTGAGCTGAAACCTTTTTGGAGGTTGGGTTTGCATGTGGCTAATAATTCCTTATACTGAGCTTTAGGCATGTCCATTTTTTTCTTTTCCTTTTTTTTAAAGAGTGAGTGCAACTTCCCTCCTCATATTGACTTCTTGAGAAATTTGTCATGTGTTGAATTTTCTTGCCTATTCCCTACCCCAGGGCATTTTTTGAGGGCAGGTGTCATTTTCAGCCCTGCAATCCTTGTGACTATTAAGCAACCACTAGCACTGGGTTTAAAGCTGCTGTTGTGGGAAACAGCCACAAGGCGGCAGCATTATTACGTTCTCAACTCTTGTTTTTAGGGCAACAGAGTCTTCCTGGACGTAGTGTTCCGAGGTTGTAAATTAGAGGGGAATGTGCTGGGACAAGCCCCCAAAAGTTTATGTCTCCTTACTTTTGTTTGTTTTTCAAATTTAATTTCTATTTCTTATTGGAGTAAATTTGATTAGAGTGTTGTGATTGTCTGGCTGTACAGAATCTGCTCAATAATTCCTACATATGTCTGTTCATCTTTGGATCCTGTTACCATGTATGTTTTACAGAATGTTGAGTAGCCCTCCCTTGGTATTTGGTAGGTGTTTTGTCATTATATATTTTATATGTATTGGTGATTATATAATTCATATAGTTTATATGTTTTATGTTTATATACATTTAACATACATTAGTATATGTATGTTAGCCCCATAGTCCTAATTTATCCATCCTCCCAACTTTCATTTTGGCTAACCATTCGTTTGTCTTGTAAGTCTGTGAGTGTCTTTTTCTGTGGAAATATGTTCATTGGTAGCAATCTTAGGATAACATGTATAAATGATATCATAGGATATTTGTCATTCCCTTTTGACTTACTTTACCTAATATGATTATTTCTAGGCTCATTTGTAGTCCTGAAAACGGCACTGTTCATTTTTTTCCTGAGTCTAGTATTCCATTCGGTATGTATACCACTTCTTCTTTGTCCATTTATCTGTTGATGGACATTTTGTTTGCTTCCACGTTTTGGCTATTGTAAATACTGCTGCGGTACACGATTCTCCATCCCGTGTCTTTTCGATTCTGGCTTTTACAGGTGACAGGACCAATAGTGGGCCTTTCGGATCATATGGTGACTCAATTTTTACCTTTAAACGCACTGCCATTCTGTTCCTATTATTGGCTGTTACCAGTTTACATCCCACTTAGACCGAGAGGTTACGCTATTCTCCACAACTTCTTCAACATCTGTTGTTTGTTGACTTTGTGCTGATGGTCATTCTGACTGGTGTGAGGTGATACCTTTGTGTAGATTGGATTTGCCTGCGTCTAGTAATTCCTGATGTTTTGCGTTTATCAATGTCCTTTTCGTGTTTTTTTAAGATTGAGCTAAACTCACAACTTCAAATTGGCTTCTTGAAAAATTTGCCCCGTTTGGATTTTTATGGCCATTCCCTACCCCAGGATAGTTTTTGAGGGCATGAGTCATTTACAGCCCTGCAGTCCTTGTGAATATTATTGACCATTAGCAATAGATTTAAAGCTGTCGTTTGAGGAAACGGCCTTAGGGTGGCAGCATTTCTACGTTGCCAACTCTGCTTGCTAGGGAAACAGAACCTTGCTGCAAGTTGTGCTTTGAGGTTGCAGATTAGAGTGGAATGTGCCAGGACAAACCCCCATAAGTTTTAGCCTCCTTAATTCTTGTTTGTGTCTTCAAGTTGTAGTTTTTATCAAGCAAATTTGATTGAGAAATGTCTTTTGTTCTAGGTGTACAGAACCTTGTTCATTTACACATATACATACATCTATTGATCTTTGGGTCCTTTTCCATGTCGGTTATTACAGAGTGTTGAGTAGACCACACTTGCTATTCCATATGCTTTGGGGATTATATATTTTATATGTATTAGTATATGTGTGTTAACCCCAGTATTCTAATTTATCCATTCCTCACACCTTTTCTTTGGCTTAACCATAAGTTTGTCTTCTCAATCTGAGATTGTCTTTCTCTATGGAAATATGTTCATTTTTATGAATTTTCAGGTAACATAAGTGATATCGTAGGACATTTGTCTTTGGCATTCTGACTTACTTCACGTTGTGTGATTACCTCTAGGCTCATCTGTGGTGCTGCATATGCCATTCTTTTATTTTTTTTGTGACTGATATTCCATTCTGTCCATATACCACTTCTTCTTTGTCCATTCATTTGTTTTTGGACCCTTTTTTGGCTTCCATATCTTGGCTATTTCAATATTGCGGCAGTGCACATTTGCCTGCCTCTGTCTTTCCGATTCTGGTGGTCTTAGGTTATAGGCCCAAAAGGTGCCCTGCCGCATCATATGGTAGCTCAATTTTTACCTTTTAAAGTAGCTCCATTCAGTTTTCGTTAGTGCTGTTACCAATTACATCCCACCAGCAGCTAGATGGTACACAGTTCTCTAAATCCCCTTCAGCATGTATAGTCTGTAGACTTTCTGCTGATGGTCATTTGACTGGTGTGAGCTGAAACCTTTTTGGAGGTTGGGTTTGCATGTGGCTAATAATTCCTTATACTGAGCTTTAGGCATGTCCATTTTTTTCTTTTCCTTTTTTTTTAAGAGTGAGTGCAACTTCCCTCTTCATATTGACTTCTTGAAAAATTTGTCATGTGTTGAATTTTCTTGCCTATTCCCTACCCCAGGGCATTTTTTGAGGGCAGGTGTCATTTTCAGCCCTGCAATCCTTGTGACTATTAAGCAACCACTAGCACTGGGTTTAAAGCTGCTGTTGTGGGAAACAGCCACAAGGCGGCAGCATTATTACGTTCTCAACTCTTGTTTTTAGGGCAACAGAGTCTTCCTGGACGTAGTGTTCCGAGGTTGTAAATTAGAGGGGAATGTGCTGGGACAAGCCCCCAAAAGTTTATGTCTCCTTACTTTTGTTTGTTTTTCAAATTTAATTTCTATTTCTTATTGGAGTAAATTTGATTAGAGTGTTGTGATTGTCTGGCTGTACAGAATCTGCTCAATAATTCCTACATATGTCTGTTCATCTTTGGATCCTGTTACCATGTATGTTTTACAGAATGTTGAGTAGCCCTCCCTTGGTATTTGGTAGGTGTTTTGTCATTATATATTTTATATGTATTGGTGATTATATAATTCATATAGTTTATATGTTTTATGTTTATATACATTTAACATACATTAGTATATGTATGTTAGCCCCATAGTCCTAATTTATCCATCCTCCCAACTTTCATTTTGGCTAACCATTCGTTTGTCTTGTAAGTCTGTGAGTGTCTTTTTCTGTGGAAATATGTTCATTGGTAGCAATCTTAGGATAACATGTATAAATGATATCATAGGATATTTGTCATTCCCTTTTGACTTACTTTACCTAATATGATTATTTCTAGGCTCATTTGTAGTCCTGAAAACGGCACTGTTCATTTTTTTCCTGAGTCTAGTATTCCATTCGGTATGTATACCACTTCTTCTTTGTCCATTTATCTGTTGATGGACATTTTGTTTGCTTCCACGTTTTGGCTATTGTAAATACTGCTGCGGTACACGATTCTCCATCCCGTGTCTTTTCGATTCTGGCTTTTACAGGTGACAGGACCAATAGTGGGCCTTTCGGATCATATGGTGACTCAATTTTTACCTTTAAACGCACTGCCATTCTGTTCCTATTATTGGCTGTTACCAGTTTACATCCCACTTAGACCGAGAGGTTACGCTATTCTCCACAACTTCTTCAACATCTGTTGTTTGTTGACTTTGTGCTGATGGTCATTCTGACTGGTGTGAGGTGATACCTTTGTGTAGATTGGATTTGCCTGCGTCTAGTAATTCCTGATGTTTTGCGTTTATCAATGTCCTTTTCGTGTTTTTTTAAGATTGAGCTAAACTCACAACTTCAAATTGGCTTCTTGAAAAATTTGCCCCGTTTGGATTTTTATGGCCATTCCCTACCCCAGGATAGTTTTTGAGGGCATGAGTCATTTACAGCCCTGCAGTCCTTGTGAATATTATTGACCATTAGCAATAGATTTAAAGCTGTCGTTTGAGGAAACGGCCTTAGGGTGGCAGCATTTCTACGTTGCCAACTCTGCTTGCTAGGGAAACAGAACCTTGCTGCAAGTTGTGCTTTGAGGTTGCAGATTAGAGTGGAACGTGCCAGGACAAACCCCCATAAGTTTTAGCCTCCTTAATTCTTGTTTGTGTCTTCAAGTTGTAGTTTTTATCAAGCAAATTTGATTGAAAAATGTCTTTTGTTCTAGGTGTACAGAACCTTGTTCATTTACACATATACATACATCTATTGATCTTTGGGTCCTTTTCCATGTCGGTTATTACAGAGTGTTGAGTAGACCACACTTGCTATTCCATATGCTTTGGGGATTATATATTTTATATGTATTAGTATATGTGTGTTAAGCCCAGTATCCTAATTTATCCATTCCTCACACCTTTTCTTTGGCTTAACCATAAGTTTGTCTTCTCAATCTGAGATTGTCTTTCTCTATGGAAATATGTTCATTTTTATGAATTTTCAGGTAACATAAGTGATATCGTAGGACATTTGTCTTTGGCATTCTGACTTACTTCACGTTGTGTGATTATCTCTAGGCTCATCTGTGGTGCTGCATATGCCATTCTTTTATTTTTTTTGTGACTGATATTCCATTCTGTCCATATACCACTTCTTCTTTGTCCATTCATTTGTTTTTGGACCCTTTTTTGGCTTCCATATCTTGGCTATTTCAATATTGCGGCAGTGCACATTTGCCTGCCTCTGTCTTTCCGATTCTGGTGGTCTTAGGTTATAGGCCCAAAAGGTGCCCTGCCGCATCATATGGTAGCTCAATTTTTACCTTTTAAAGTAGCTCCATTCAGTTTTCGTTAGTGCTGTTACCAATTACATCCCACCAGCAGCTAGATGGTACACAGTTCTCTAAATCCCCTTCAGCATGTATAGTCTGTAGACTTTCTGCTGATGGTCATTTGACTGGTGTGAGCTGAAACCTTTTTGGAGGTTGGGTTTGCATGTGGCTAATAATTCCTTATACTGAGCTTTAGGCATGTCCATTTTTTTCTTTTCCTTTTTTTTAAAGAGTGAGTGCAACTTCCCTCTTCATATTGACTTCTTGAAAAATTTGTCATGTGTTGAATTTTCTTGCCTATTCCCTACCCCAGGGCATTTTTTGAGGGCAGGTGTCATTTTCAGCCCTGCAATCCTTGTGACTATTAAGCAACCACTAGCACTGGGTTTAAAGCTGCTGTTGTGGGAAACAGCCACAAGGCGGCAGCATTATTACGTTCTCAACTCTTGTTTTTAGGGCAACAGAGTCTTCCTGGACGTAGTGTTCCGAGGTTGTAAATTAGAGGGGAATGTGCTGGGACAAGCCCCCAAAAGTTTATGTCTCCTTACTTTTGTTTGTTTTTCAAATTTAATTTCTATTTCTTATTGGAGTAAATTTGATTAGAGTGTTGTGATTGTCTGGCTGTACAGAATCTGCTCAATAATTCCTACATATGTCTGTTCATCTTTGGATCCTGTTACCATGTATGTTTTACAGAATGTTGAGTAGCCCTCCCTTGGTATTTGGTAGGTGTTTTGTCATTATATATTTTATATGTATTGGTGATTATATAATTCATATAGTTTATATGTTTTATGTTTATATACATTTAACATACATTAGTATATGTATGTTAGCCCCATAGTCCTAATTTATCCATCCTCCCAACTTTCATTTTGGCTAACCATTCGTTTGTCTTGTAAGTCTGTGAGTGTCTTTTTCTGTGGAAATATGTTCATTGGTAGCAATCTTAGGATAACATGTATAAATGATATCATAGGATATTTGTCATTCCCTTTTGACTTACTTTACCTAATATGATTATTTCTAGGCTCATTTGTAGTCCTGAAAACGGCACTGTTCATTTTTTTCCTGAGTCTAGTATTCCATTCGGTATGTATACCACTTCTTCTTTGTCCATTTATCTGTTGATGGACATTTTGTTTGCTTCCACGTTTTGGCTATTGTAAATACTGCTGCGGTACACGATTCTCCATCCCGTGTCTTTTCGATTCTGGCTTTTACAGGTGACAGGACCAATAGTGGGCCTTTCGGATCATATGGTGACTCAATTTTTACCTTTAAACGCACTGCCATTCTGTTCCTATTATTGGCTGTTACCAGTTTACATCCCACTTAGACCGAGAGGTTACGCTATTCTCCACAACTTCTTCAACATCTGTTGTTTGTTGACTTTGTGCTGATGGTCATTCTGACTGGTGTGAGGTGATACCTTTGTGTAGATTGGATTTGCCTGCGTCTAGTAATTCCTGATGTTTTGCGTTTATCAATGTCCTTTTCGTGTTTTTTTAAGATTGAGCTAAACTCACAACTTCAAATTGGCTTCTTGAAAAATTTGCCCCGTTTGGATTTTTATGGCCATTCCCTACCCCAGGATAGTTTTTGAGGGCATGAGTCATTTACAGCCCTGCAGTCCTTGTGAATATTATTGACCATTAGCAATAGATTTAAAGCTGTCGTTTGAGGAAACGGCCTTAGGGTGGCAGCATTTCTACGTTGCCAACTCTGCTTGCTAGGGAAACAGAACCTTGCTGCAAGTTGTGCTTTGAGGTTGCAGATTAGAGTGGAACGTGCCAGGACAAACCCCCATAAGTTTTAGCCTCCTTAATTCTTGTTTGTGTCTTCAAGTTGTAGTTTTTATCAAGCAAATTTGATTGAGAAATGTCTTTTGTTCTAGGTGTACAGAACCTTGTTCATTTACACATATACATACATCTATTGATCTTTGGGTCCTTTTCCATGTCGGTTATTACAGAGTGTTGAGTAGACCACACTTGCTATTCCATATGCTTTGGGGATTATATATTTTATATGTATTAGTATATGTGTGTTAACCCCAGTATTCTAATTTATCCATTCCTCACACCTTTTCTTTGGCTTAACCATAAGTTTGTCTTCTCAATCTGAGATTGTCTTTCTCTATGGAAATATGTCCATTTTTATGAATTTTCAGGTAACATAAGTGATATCGTAGGACATTTGTCTTTGGCATTCTGACTTACTTCACGTTGTGTGATTACCTCTAGGCTCATCTGTGGTGCTGCATATGCCATTCTTTTATTTTTTTTGTGACTGATATTCCATTCTGTCCATATACCACTTCTTCTTTGTCCATTCATTTGTTTTTGGACCCTTTTTTGGCTTCCATATCTTGGCTATTTCAATATTGCGGCAGTGCACATTTGCCTGCCTCTGTCTTTCCGATTCTGGTGGTCTTAGGTTATAGGCCCAAAAGGTGCCCTGCCGCATCATATGGTAGCTCAATTTTTACCTTTTAAAGTAGCTCCATTCAGTTTCCGTTAGTGCTGTTACCAATTACATCCCACCAGCAGCTAGATGGTACACAGTTCTCTAAATCCCCTTCAGCATGTATAGTCTGTAGACTTTCTGCTGATGGTCATTTGACTGGTGTGAGCTGAAACCTTTTTGGAGGTTGGGTTTGCATGTGGCTAATAATTCCTTATACTGAGCTTTAGGCATGTCCATTTTTTTCTTTTCCTTTTTTTTAAAGAGTGAGTGCAACTTCCCTCTTCATATTGACTTCTTGAAAAATTTGTCATGTGTTGAATTTTCTTGCCTATTCCCTACCCCAGGGCATTTTTTGAGGGCAGGTGTCATTTTCAGCCCTGCAATCCTTGTGACTATTAAGCAACCACTAGCACTGGGTTTAAAGCTGCTGTTGTGGGAAACAGCCACAAGGCGGCAGCATTATTACGTTCTCAACTCTTGTTTTTAGGGCAACAGAGTCTTCCTGGACGTAGTGTTCCGAGGTTGTAAATTAGAGGGGAATGTGCTGGGACAAGCCCCCAAAAGTTTATGTCTCCTTACTTTTGTTTGTTTTTCAAATTTAATTTCTATTTCTTATTGGAGTAAATTTGATTAGAGTGTTGTGATTGTCTGGCTGTACAGAATCTGCTCAATAATTCCTACATATGTCTGTTCATCTTTGGATCCTGTTACCATGTATGTTTTACAGAATGTTGAGTAGCCCTCCCTTGGTATTTGGTAGGTGTTTTGTCATTATATATTTTATATGTATTGGTGATTATATAATTCATATAGTTTATATGTTTTATGTTTATATACATTTAACATACATTAGTATATGTATGTTAGCCCCATAGTCCTAATTTATCCATCCTCCCAACTTTCATTTTGGCTAACCATTCGTTTGTCTTGTAAGTCTGTGAGTGTCTTTTTCTGTGGAAATATGTTCATTGGTAGCAATCTTAGGATAACATGTATAAATGATATCATAGGATATTTGTCATTCCCTTTTGACTTACTTTACCTAATATGATTATTTCTAGGCTCATTTGTAGTCCTGAAAACGGCACTGTTCATTTTTTTCCTGAGTCTAGTATTCCATTCGGTATGTATACCACTTCTTCTTTGTCCATTTATCTGTTGATGGACATTTTGTTTGCTTCCACGTTTTGGCTATTGTAAATACTGCTGCGGTACACGATTCTCCATCCCGTGTCTTTTCGATTCTGGCTTTTACAGGTGACAGGACCAATAGTGGGCCTTTCGGATCATATGGTGACTCAATTTTTACCTTTAAACGCACTGCCATTCTGTTCCTATTATTGGCTGTTACCAGTTTACATCCCACTTAGACCGAGAGGTTACGCTATTCTCCACAACTTCTTCAACATCTGTTGTTTGTTGACTTTGTGCTGATGGTCATTCTGACTGGTGTGAGGTGATACCTTTGTGTAGATTGGATTTGCCTGCGTCTAGTAATTCCTGATGTTTTGCGTTTATCAATGTCCTTTTCGTGTTTTTTTAAGATTGAGCTAAACTCACAACTTCAAATTGGCTTCTTGAAAAATTTGCCCCGTTTGGATTTTTATGGCCATTCCCTACCCCAGGATAGTTTTTGAGGGCATGAGTCATTTACAGCCCTGCAGTCCTTGTGAATATTATTGACCATTAGCAATAGATTTAAAGCTGTCGTTTGAGGAAACGGCCTTAGGGTGGCAGCATTTCTACGTTGCCAACTCTGCTTGCTAGGGAAACAGAACCTTGCTGCAAGTTGTGCTTTGAGGTTGCAGATTAGAGTGGAACGTGCCAGGACAAACCCCCATAAGTTTTAGCCTCCTTAATTCTTGTTTGTGTCTTCAAGTTGTAGTTTTTATCAAGCAAATTTGATTGAGAAATGTCTTTTGTTCTAGGTGTACAGAACCTTGTTCATTTACACATATACATACATCTATTGATCTTTGGGTCCTTTTCCATGTCGGTTATTACAGAGTGTTGAGTAGACCACACTTGCTATTCCATATGCTTTGGGGATTATATATTTTATATGTATTAGTATATGTGTGTTAACCCCAGTATTCTAATTTATCCATTCCTCACACCTTTTCTTTGGCTTAACCATAAGTTTGTCTTCTCAATCTGAGATTGTCTTTCTCTATGGAAATATGTCCATTTTTATGAATTTTCAGGTAACATAAGTGATATCGTAGGACATTTGTCTTTGGCATTCTGACTTACTTCACGTTGTGTGATTACCTCTAGGCTCATCTGTGGTGCTGCATATGCCATTCTTTTATTTTTTTTGTGACTGATATTCCATTCTGTCCATATACCACTTCTTCTTTGTCCATTCATTTGTTTTTGGACCCTTTTTTGGCTTCCATATCTTGGCTATTTCAATATTGCGGCAGTGCACATTTGCCTGCCTCTGTCTTTCCGATTCTGGTGGTCTTAGGTTATAGGCCCAAAAGGTGCCCTGCCGCATCATATGGTAGCTCAATTTTTACCTTTTAAAGTAGCTCCATTCAGTTTTCGTTAGTGCTGTTACCAATTACATCCCACCAGCAGCTAGATGGTACACAGTTCTCTAAATCCCCTTCAGCATGTATAGTCTGTAGACTTTCTGCTGATGGTCATTTGACTGGTGTGAGCTGAAACCTTTTTGGAGGTTGGGTTTGCATGTGGCTAATAATTCCTTATACTGAGCTTTAGGCATGTCCATTTTTTTCTTTTCCTTTTTTTTTAAGAGTGAGTGCAACTTCCCTCTTCATATTGACTTCTTGAAAAATTTGTCATGTGTTGAATTTTCTTGCCTATTCCCTACCCCAGGGCATTTTTTGAGGGCAGGTGTCATTTTCAGCCCTGCAATCCTTGTGACTATTAAGCAACCACTAGCACTGGGTTTAAAGCTGCTGTTGTGGGAAACAGCCACAAGGCGGCAGCATTATTACGTTCTCAACTCTTGTTTTTAGGGCAACAGAGTCTTCCTGGACGTAGTGTTCCGAGGTTGTAAATTAGAGGGGAATGTGCTGGGACAAGCCCCCAAAAGTTTATGTCTCCTTACTTTTGTTTGTTTTTCAAATTTAATTTCTATTTCTTATTGGAGTAAATTTGATTAGAGTGTTGTGATTGTCTGGCTGTACAGAATCTGCTCAATAATTCCTACATATGTCTGTTCATCTTTGGATCCTGTTACCATGTATGTTTTACAGAATGTTGAGTAGCCCTCCCTTGGTATTTGGTAGGTGTTTTGTCATTATATATTTTATATGTATTGGTGATTATATAATTCATATAGTTTATATGTTTTATGTTTATATACATTTAACATACATTAGTATATGTATGTTAGCCCCATAGTCCTAATTTATCCATCCTCCCAACTTTCATTTTGGCTAACCATTCGTTTGTCTTGTAAGTCTGTGAGTGTCTTTTTCTGTGGAAATATGTTCATTGGTAGCAATCTTAGGATAACATGTATAAATGATATCATAGGATATTTGTCATTCCCTTTTGACTTACTTTACCTAATATGATTATTTCTAGGCTCATTTGTAGTCCTGAAAACGGCACTGTTCATTTTTTTCCTGAGTCTAGTATTCCATTCGGTATGTATACCACTTCTTCTTTGTCCATTTATCTGTTGATGGACATTTTGTTTGCTTCCACGTTTTGGCTATTGTAAATACTGCTGCGGTACACGATTCTCCATCCCGTGTCTTTTCGATTCTGGCTTTTACAGGTGACAGGACCAATAGTGGGCCTTTCGGATCATATGGTGACTCAATTTTTACCTTTAAACGCACTGCCATTCTGTTCCTATTATTGGCTGTTACCAGTTTACATCCCACTTAGACCGAGAGGTTACGCTATTCTCCACAACTTCTTCAACATCTGTTGTTTGTTGACTTTGTGCTGATGGTCATTCTGACTGGTGTGAGGTGATACCTTTGTGTAGATTGGATTTGCCTGCGTCTAGTAATTCCTGATGTTTTGCGTTTATCAATGTCCTTTTCGTGTTTTTTTAAGATTGAGCTAAACTCACAACTTCAAATTGGCTTCTTGAAAAATTTGCCCCGTTTGGATTTTTATGGCCATTCCCTACCCCAGGATAGTTTTTGAGGGCATGAGTCATTTACAGCCCTGCAGTCCTTGTGAATATTATTGACCATTAGCAATAGATTTAAAGCTGTCGTTTGAGGAAACGGCCTTAGGGTGGCAGCATTTCTACGTTGCCAACTCTGCTTGCTAGGGAAACAGAACCTTGCTGCAAGTTGTGCTTTGAGGTTGCAGATTAGAGTGGAATGTGCCAGGACAAACCCCCATAAGTTTTAGCCTCCTTAATTCTTGTTTGTGTCTTCAAGTTGTAGTTTTTATCAAGCAAATTTGATTGAGAAATGTCTTTTGTTCTAGGTGTACAGAACCTTGTTCATTTACACATATACATACATCTATTGATCTTTGGGTCCTTTTCCATGTCGGTTATTACAGAGTGTTGAGTAGACCACACTTGCTATTCCATATGCTTTGGGGATTATATATTTTATATGTATTAGTATATGTGT
Organism: Eubalaena glacialis; assembly: GCF_028564815.1. NCBI lineage: Eukaryota > Metazoa > Chordata > Mammalia > Artiodactyla > Balaenidae > Eubalaena > Eubalaena glacialis. The sequence goes on along the minus strand of NC_083717.1, from coordinate 97,087,810 downwards.
GTTAACCCCAGTATTCTAATTTATCCATTCCTCACACCTTTTCTTTGGCTTAACCATAAGTTTGTCTTCTCAATCTGAGATTGTCTTTCTCTATGGAAATATGTTCATTTTTATGAATTTTCAGGTAACATAAGTGATATCGTAGGACATTTGTCTTTGGCATTCTGACTTACTTCACGTTGTGTGATTACCTCTAGGCTCATCTGTGGTGCTGCATATGCCATTCTTTTATTTTTTTTGTGACTGATATTCCATTCTGTCCATATACCACTTCTTCTTTGTCCATTCATTTGTTTTTGGACCCTTTTTTGGCTTCCATATCTTGGCTATTTCAATATTGCGGCAGTGCACATTTGCCTGCCTCTGTCTTTCCGATTCTGGTGGTCTTAGGTTATAGGCCCAAAAGGTGCCCTGCCGCATCATATGGTAGCTCAATTTTTACCTTTTAAAGTAGCTCCATTCAGTTTTCGTTAGTGCTGTTACCAATTACATCCCACCAGCAGCTAGATGGTACACAGTTCTCTAAATCCCCTTCAGCATGTATAGTCTGTAGACTTTCTGCTGATGGTCATTTGACTGGTGTGAGCTGAAACCTTTTTGGAGGTTGGGTTTGCATGTGGCTAATAATTCCTTATACTGAGCTTTAGGCATGTCCATTTTTTTCTTTTCCTTTTTTTTAAAGAGTGAGTGCAACTTCCCTCTTCATATTGACTTCTTGAAAAATTTGTCATGTGTTGAATTTTCTTGCCTATTCCCTACCCCAGGGCATTTTTTGAGGGCAGGTGTCATTTTCAGCCCTGCAATCCTTGTGACTATTAAGCAACCACTAGCACTGGGTTTAAAGCTGCTGTTGTGGGAAACAGCCACAAGGCGGCAGCATTATTACGTTCTCAACTCTTGTTTTTAGGGCAACAGAGTCTTCCTGGACGTAGTGTTCCGAGGTTGTAAATTAGAGGGGAATGTGCTGGGACAAGCCCCCAAAAGTTTATGTCTCCTTACTTTTGTTTGTTTTTCAAATTTAATTTCTATTTCTTATTGGAGTAAATTTGATTAGAGTGTTGTGATTGTCTGGCTGTACAGAATCTGCTCAATAATTCCTACATATGTCTGTTCATCTTTGGATCCTGTTACCATGTATGTTTTACAGAATGTTGAGTAGCCCTCCCTTGGTATTTGGTAGGTGTTTTGTCATTATATATTTTATATGTATTGGTGATTATATAATTCATATAGTTTATATGTTTTATGTTTATATACATTTAACATACATTAGTATATGTATGTTAGCCCCATAGTCCTAATTTATCCATCCTCCCAACTTTCATTTTGGCTAACCATTCGTTTGTCTTGTAAGTCTGTGAGTGTCTTTTTCTGTGGAAATATGTTCATTGGTAGCAATCTTAGGATAACATGTATAAATGATATCATAGGATATTTGTCATTCCCTTTTGACTTACTTTACCTAATATGATTATTTCTAGGCTCATTTGTAGTCCTGAAAACGGCACTGTTCATTTTTTTCCTGAGTCTAGTATTCCATTCGGTATGTATACCACTTCTTCTTTGTCCATTTATCTGTTGATGGACATTTTGTTTGCTTCCACGTTTTGGCTATTGTAAATACTGCTGCGGTACACGATTCTCCATCCCGTGTCTTTTCGATTCTGGCTTTTACAGGTGACAGGACCAATAGTGGGCCTTTCGGATCATATGGTGACTCAATTTTTACCTTTAAACGCACTGCCATTCTGTTCCTATTATTGGCTGTTACCAGTTTACATCCCACTTAGACCGAGAGGTTACGCTATTCTCCACAACTTCTTCAACATCTGTTGTTTGTTGACTTTGTGCTGATGGTCATTCTGACTGGTGTGAGGTGATACCTTTGTGTAGATTGGATTTGCCTGCGTCTAGTAATTCCTGATGTTTTGCGTTTATCAATGTCCTTTTCGTGTTTTTTTAAGATTGAGCTAAACTCACAACTTCAAATTGGCTTCTTGAAAAATTTGCCCCGTTTGGATTTTTATGGCCATTCCCTACCCCAGGATAGTTTTTGAGGGCATGAGTCATTTACAGCCCTGCAGTCCTTGTGAATATTATTGACCATTAGCAATAGATTTAAAGCTGTCGTTTGAGGAAACGGCCTTAGGGTGGCAACATTTCTACGTTGCCAACTCTGCTTGCTAGGGAAACAGAACCTTGCTGCAAGTTGTGCTTTGAGGTTGCAGATTAGAGTGGAATGTGCCAGGACAAACCCCCATAAGTTTTAGCCTCCTTAATTCTTGTTTGTGTCTTCAAGTTGTAGTTTTTATCAAGCAAATTTGATTGAGAAATGTCTTTTGTTCTAGGTGTACAGAACCTTGTTCATTTACACATATACATACATCTATTGATCTTTGGGTCCTTTTCCATGTCGGTTATTACAGAGTGTTGAGTAGACCACACTTGCTATTCCATATGCTTTGGGGATTATATATTTTATATGTATTAGTATATGTGTGTTAACCCCAGTATTCTAATTTATCCATTCCTCACACCTTTTCTTTGGCTTAACCATAAGTTTGTCTTCTCAATCTGAGATTGTCTTTCTCTATGGAAATATGTTCATTTTTATGAATTTTCAGGTAACATAAGTGATATCGTAGGACATTTGTCTTTGGCATTCTGACTTACTTCACGTTGTGTGATTACCTCTAGGCTCATCTGTGGTGCTGCATATGCCATTCTTTTATTTTTTTTGTGACTGATATTCCATTCTGTCCATATACCACTTCTTCTTTGTCCATTCATTTGTTTTTGGACCCTTTTTTGGCTTCCATATCTTGGCTATTTCAATATTGCGGCAGTGCACATTTGCCTGCCTCTGTCTTTCCGATTCTGGTGGTCTTAGGTTATAGGCCCAAAAGGTGCCCTGCCGCATCATATGGTAGCTCAATTTTTACCTTTTAAAGTAGCTCCATTCAGTTTTCGTTAGTGCTGTTACCAATTACATCCCACCAGCAGCTAGATGGTACACAGTTCTCTAAATCCCCTTCAGCATGTATAGTCTGTAGACTTTCTGCTGATGGTCATTTGACTGGTGTGAGCTGAAACCTTTTTGGAGGTTGGGTTTGCATGTGGCTAATAATTCCTTATACTGAGCTTTAGGCATGTCCATTTTTTTCTTTTCCTTTTTTTTAAAGAGTGAGTGCAACTTCCCTCTTCATATTGACTTCTTGAAAAATTTGTCATGTGTTGAATTTTCTTGCCTATTCCCTACCCCAGGGCATTTTTTGAGGGCAGGTGTCATTTTCAGCCCTGCAATCCTTGTGACTATTAAGCAACCACTAGCACTGGGTTTAAAGCTGCTGTTGTGGGAAACAGCCACAAGGCGGCAGCATTATTACGTTCTCAACTCTTGTTTTTAGGGCAACAGAGTCTTCCTGGACGTAGTGTTCCGAGGTTGTAAATTAGAGGGGAATGTGCTGGGACAAGCCCCCAAAAGTTTATGTCTCCTTACTTTTGTTTGTTTTTCAAATTTAATTTCTATTTCTTATTGGAGTAAATTTGATTAGAGTGTTGTGATTGTCTGGCTGTACAGAATCTGCTCAATAATTCCTACATATGTCTGTTCATCTTTGGATCCTGTTACCATGTATGTTTTACAGAATGTTGAGTAGCCCTCCCTTGGTATTTGGTAGGTGTTTTGTCATTATATATTTTATATGTATTGGTGATTATATAATTCATATAGTTTATATGTTTTATGTTTATATACATTTAACATACATTAGTATATGTATGTTAGCCCCATAGTCCTAATTTATCCATCCTCCCAACTTTCATTTTGGCTAACCATTCGTTTGTCTTGTAAGTCTGTGAGTGTCTTTTTCTGTGGAAATATGTTCATTGGTAGCAATCTTAGGATAACATGTATAAATGATATCATAGGATATTTGTCATTCCCTTTTGACTTACTTTACCTAATATGATTATTTCTAGGCTCATTTGTAGTCCTGAAAACGGCACTGTTCATTTTTTTCCTGAGTCTAGTATTCCATTCGGTACGTATACCACTTCTTCTTTGTCCATTTATCTGTTGATGGACATTTTGTTTGCTTCCACGTTTTGGCTATTGTAAATACTGCTGCAGTACACGATTCTCCATCCCGTGTCTTTTCGATTCTGGCTTTTACAGGTGACAGGCCCAATAGTGGGCCTTCCGGATCATATGGTGACTCATTTTTACCTTTAAACGCACTGTCATTCTGTTCCTATTATTGGCTGTTACCAGTTTACATCCCACTTAGACCGAGAGGTTACGCTATTCTCCACAACTTCTTCAACATCTGTTGTTTGTTGACTTTGTGCTGATGGTCATTCTGACTGGTGTGAGGTGATACCTTTGTGTAGATTGGATTTGCCTGCGTCTAGTAATTCCTGATGTTTTGCTTTTATCAATGTCCTTTTCGTGTTTTTTTAAGATTGAGCTAAACTCATAACTTCAAATTGGCTTCTTGAAAAATTTGCCCCGTTTGGATTTTTATGGCCATTCCCTACCCCAGGATAGTTTTTGAGGGCATGAGTCATTTACAGCCCTGCAGTCCTTGTGAATATTATTGACCATTAGCAATAGATTTAAAGCTGTCGTTTGAGGAAACGGCCTTAGGGTGGCAGCATTTCTACGTTGCCAACTCTACTTGCTAGGGAAACAGAACCTTGCTGCAAGTTGTGCTTTGAGGTTGCAGATTAGAGTGGAATGTGCCAGGACAAACCCCCATAAGTTTTAGCCTCCTTAATTCTTGTTTGTGTCTTCAAGTTGTAGTTTTTATCAAGCAAATTTGATTGAGAAATGTCTTTTGTTCTAGGTGTACAGAACCTTGTTCATTTACACATATACATACATCTATTGATCTTTGGGTCCTTTTCCATGTCGGTTATTACAGAGTGTTGAGTAGACCACACTTGCTATTCCATATGCTTTGGGGATTATATATTTTATATGTATTAGTATATGTGTGTTAAGCCCAGTATCCTAATTTATCCATTCCTCACACCTTTTCTTTGGCTTAACCATAAGTTTGTCTTCTCAATCTGAGATTGTCTTTCTCTATGGAAATATGTTCATTTTTATGAATTTTCAGGTAACATAAGTGATATCGTAGGACATTTGTCTTTGGCATTCTGACTTACTTCACGTTGAGTGATTATCTCTAGGCTCATCTGTGGTGCTGCATATGCCATTCTTTTATTTATTTTGTGACTGATATTCCATTCTGTCCATATACCACTTCTTCTTTGTCCATTCATTTGTTTTTGGACCCTTTTTTGGCTTCCATATCTTGGCTATTTCAATATTGCGGCAGTGCACATTTGCCTGCCTCTGTCTTTCCTATTCTGGTGGTCTTAGGTTATAGGCCCAAAAGGTGCCCTGCCGCATCATATGGTAGCTCAATTTTTACCTTTGAAAGCAGCTCCATTCAGTTTTCATTAGTGCTGTTACCAATTACATCCCACCAACAGCTAGAAGGTACAGAGTTCTCTAAAACCACTGCAGCATTTATAGTTTGTAGACTTTTCCTGATGGTCATTTCACTGGTGTGAACTGAAATCTTTTTGGAGGTTGGATTTGCATGTGGCTAATAATTCCGTATACTGAGCTTTAGGCATGCCCTTTTTTTTCTTCTCCTTTTTTTTTAAAGATTGAGTACAACTTCCCTCTTCATATTGCCTTCTTCAAAAATTTGTCATGTGTTGAATTTCCTTGCCTATTCCCTACCCCAGGGCATTTTTTGTGGGCAGGTGTCATTTACAGCCCTGCAGTCCTTGTGACTATTAAGCAACCATTAGCACTGGGTTTAAAGCTGCTGTTGTGGGAAACAGCCACAAGGCGGCAGCATTGTTACGTTCTCACCTCTTGTTACTCGGGTAACAGAATCTTCCTGGACGTAGTGTTCCGAGGTTGTAAATTAGAGGGGAATGTGCTGGGACAAGCCCCCAGAAGTTTATGTCTCCTTACTTATGTTTGTTTTTTTAAATTTAATTTATATTTCTTATCGGAGTAATTTTGATTAGAGTGTTGTGATTGTCTGGCTGTACAGAATGTGCTCAATGATTCATACATATGTCTGTTCATCTTCGGATCCTGTTACCATGTATGTTATTCAGAATGTTGAGTAGACCTCCCTCGGTATTTGGTAGGTGTTTACTCATTATATATTTTATATGTATTGGTGATTATATAATTCATAGAGTTTATATATTATATGTTTATATACATTTAACATACATTAGTATATGTATGTTAGCCCCATAATCCTAATTTATCCATCCTCCCACCTTTCATTTTGGTTAACCATTAGTTTGTTGTATAAGTGGGTGTTGTCTTTTTTTGTGGAAATACGTTCATTGGTAGCAGTCTTAGGATAACATGTATAAATGATATCATAGGATATTTGTCATTCCCTTGTGACTTACTTAACCTAATATGATTATTTCTACGCTCATCTGTATTCCTCAAAATGGCATTGTTCATTTTTTTACCGAGGTTACTATTCCATTCTGTCCGTATACCACTTTTTCTTTGTCCATTCATTTGTTTTTGGACCCTTTTTTGGCTTCCATATCTTGGCTATTTCAATATTGCGGCAGTGCACATTTGCCTGCCTCTGTCTTTCCGATTCTGGTGGTCTTAGGTTATAGGCCCAAAAGGTGCCCTGCCGCATCATATGGTAGCTCAATTTTTACCTTTTAAAGTAGCTCCATTCAGTTTTCGTTAGTGCTGTTACCAATTACATCCCACCAGCAGCTAGATGGTACACAGTTCTCTAAATCCCCTTCAGCATGTATAGTCTGTAGACTTTCTGCTGATGGTCATTTGACTGGTGTGAGCTGAAACCTTTTTGGAGGTTGGGTTTGCATGTGGCTAATAATTCCTTATACTGAGCTTTAGGCATGTCCATTTTTTTCTTTTCCTTTTTTTTAAAGAGTGAGTGCAACTTCCCTCTTCATATTGACTTCTTGAAAAATTTGTCATGTGTTGAATTTTCTTGCCTATTCCCTACCCCAGGGCATTTTTTGAGGGCAGGTGTCATTTTCAGCCCTGCAATCCTTGTGACTATTAAGCAACCACTAGCACTGGGTTTAAAGCTGCTGTTGTGGGAAACAGCCACAAGGCGGCAGCATTATTACGTTCTCAACTCTTGTTTTTAGGGCAACAGAGTCTTCCTGGACGTAGTGTTCCGACGTTGTAAATTAGAGGGGAATGTGCTGGGACAAGCCCCCAAAAGTTTATGTCTCCTTACTTTTGTTTGTTTTTCAAATTTAATTTCTATTTCTTATTGGAGTAAATTTGATTAGAGTGTTGTGATTGTCTGGCTGTACAGAATCTGCTCAATAATTCCTACATATGTCTGTTCATCTTTGGATCCTGTTACCATGTATGTTTTACAGAATGTTGAGTAGCCCTCCCTTGGTATTTGGTAGGTGTTTTGTCATTATATATTTTATATGTATTGGTGATTATATAATTCATATAGTTTATATGTTTTATGTTTATATACATTTAACATACATTAGTATATGTATGTTAGCCCCATAGTCCTAATTTATCCATCCTCCCAACTTTCATTTTGGCTAACCATTCGTTTGTCTTGTAAGTCTGTGAGTGTCTTTTTCTGTGGAAATATGTTCATTGGTAGCAATCTTAGGATAACATGTATAAATGATATCATAGGATATTTGTCATTCCCTTTTGACTTACTTTACCTAATATGATTATTTCTAGGCTCATTTGTAGTCCTGAAAACGGCACTGTTCATTTTTTTCCTGAGTCTAGTATTCCATTCGGTACGTATACCACTTCTTCTTTGTCCATTTATCTGTTGATGGACATTTTGTTTGCTTCCACGTTTTGGCTATTGTAAATACTGCTGCGGTACACGATTCTCCATCCCGTGTCTTTTCGATTCTGGCTTTTACAGGTGACAGGACCAATAGTGGGCCTTTCGGATCATATGGTGACTCAATTTTTACCTTTAAACGCACTGCCATTCTGTTCCTATTATTGGCTGTTACCAGTTTACATCCCACTTAGACCGAGAGGTTACGCTATTCTCCACAACTTCTTCAACATCTGTTGTTTGTTGACTTTGTGCTGATGGTCATTCTGACTGGTGTGAGGTGATACCTTTGTGTAGATTGGATTTGCCTGCGTCTAGTAATTCCTGATGTTTTGCGTTTATCAATGTCCTTTTCGTGTTTTTTTAAGATTGAGCTAAACTCACAACTTCAAATTGGCTTCTTGAAAAATTTGCCCCGTTTGGATTTTTATGGCCATTCCCTACCCCAGGATAGTTTTTGAGGGCATGAGTCATTTACAGCCCTGCAGTCCTTGTGAATATTATTGACCATTAGCAATAGATTTAAAGCTGTCGTTTGAGGAAACGGCCTTAGGGTGGCAGCATTTCTACGTTGCCAACTCTGCTTGCTAGGGAAACAGAACCTTGCTGCAAGTTGTGCTTTGAGGTTGCAGATTAGAGTGGAATGTGCCAGGACAAACCCCCATAAGTTTTAGCCTCCTTAATTCTTGTTTGTGTCTTCAAGTTGTAGTTTTTATCAAGCAAATTTGATTGAGAAATGTCTTTTGTTCTAGGTGTACAGAACCTTGTTCATTTACACATATACATACATCTATTGATCTTTGGGTCCTTTTCCATGTCGGTTATTACAGAGTGTTGAGTAGACCACACTTGCTATTCCATATGCTTTGGGGATTATATATTTTATATGTATTAGTATATGTGTGTTAACCCCAGTATTCTAATTTATCCATTCCTCACACCTTTTCTTTGGCTTAACCATAAGTTTGTCTTCTCAATCTGAGATTGTCTTTCTCTATGGAAATATGTTCATTTTTATGAATTTTCAGGTAACATAAGTGATATCGTAGGACATTTGTCTTTGGCATTCTGACTTACTTCACGTTGTGTGATTACCTCTAGGCTCATCTGTGGTGCTGCATATGCCATTCTTTTATTTTTTTTGTGACTGATATTCCATTCTGTCCATATACCACTTCTTCTTTGTCCATTCATTTGTTTTTGGACCCTTTTTTGGCTTCCATATCTTGGCTATTTCAATATTGCGGCAGTGCACATTTGCCTGCCTCTGTCTTTCCGATTCTGGTGGTCTTAGGTTATAGGCCCAAAAGGTGCCCTGCCGCATCATATGGTAGCTCAATTTTTACCTTTTAAAGTAGCTCCATTCAGTTTTCGTTAGTGCTGTTACCAATTACATCCCACCAGCAGCTAGATGGTACACAGTTCTCTAAATCCCCTTCAGCATGTATAGTCTGTAGACTTTCTGCTGATGGTCATTTGACTGGTGTGAGCTGAAACCTTTTTGGAGGTTGGGTTTGCATGTGGCTAATAATTCCTTATACTGAGCTTTAGGCATGTCCATTTTTTTCTTTTCCTTTTTTTTAAAGAGTGAGTGCAACTTCCCTCTTCATATTGACTTCTTGAAAAATTTGTCATGTGTTGAATTTTCTTGCCTATTCCCTACCCCAGGGCATTTTTTGAGGGCAGGTGTCATTTTCAGCCCTGCAATCCTTGTGACTATTAAGCAACCACTAGCACTGGGTTTAAAGCTGCTGTTGTGGGAAACAGCCACAAGGCGGCAGCATTATTACGTTCTCAACTCTTGTTTTTAGGGCAACAGAGTCTTCCTGGACGTAGTGTTCCGACGTTGTAAATTAGAGGGGAATGTGCTGGGACAAGCCCCCAAAAGTTTATGTCTCCTTACTTTTGTTTGTTTTTCAAATTTAATTTCTATTTCTTATTGGAGTAAATTTGATTAGAGTGTTGTGATTGTCTGGCTGTACAGAATCTGCTCAATAATTCCTACATATGTCTGTTCATCTTTGGATCCTGTTACCATGTATGTTTTACAGAATGTTGAGTAGCCCTCCCTTGGTATTTGGTAGGTGTTTTGTCATTATATATTTTATATGTATTGGTGATTATATAATTCATATAGTTTATATGTTTTATGTTTATATACATTTAACATACATTAGTATATGTATGTTAGCCCCATAGTCCTAATTTATCCATCCTCCCAACTTTCATTTTGGCTAACCATTCGTTTGTCTTGTAAGTCTGTGAGTGTCTTTTTCTGTGGAAATATGTTCATTGGTAGCAATCTTAGGATAACATGTATAAATGATATCATAGGATATTTGTCATTCCCTTTTGACTTACTTTACCTAATATGATTATTTCTAGGCTCATTTGTAGTCCTGAAAACGGCACTGTTCATTTTTTTCCTGAGTCTAGTATTCCATTCGGTACGTATACCACTTCTTCTTTGTCCATTTATCTGTTGATGGACATTTTGTTTGCTTCCACGTTTTGGCTATTGTAAATACTGCTGCGGTACACGATTCTCCATCCCGTGTCTTTTCGATTCTGGCTTTTACAGGTGACAGGACCAATAGTGGGCCTTTCGGATCATATGGTGACTCAATTTTTACCTTTAAACGCACTGCCATTCTGTTCCTATTATTGGCTGTTACCAGTTTACATCCCACTTAGACCGAGAGGTTACGCTATTCTCCACAACTTCTTCAACATCTGTTGTTTGTTGACTTTGTGCTGATGGTCATTCTGACTGGTGTGAGGTGATACCTTTGTGTAGATTGGATTTGCCTGCGTCTAGTAATTCCTGATGTTTTGCGTTTATCAATGTCCTTTTCGTGTTTTTTTAAGATTGAGCTAAACTCACAACTTCAAATTGGCTTCTTGAAAAATTTGCCCCGTTTGGATTTTTATGGCCATTCCCTACCCCAGGATAGTTTTTGAGGGCATGAGTCATTTACAGCCCTGCAGTCCTTGTGAATATTATTGACCATTAGCAATAGATTTAAAGCTGTCGTTTGAGGAAACGGCCTTAGGGTGGCAGCATTTCTACGTTGCCAACTCTGCTTGCTAGGGAAACAGAACCTTGCTGCAAGTTGTGCTTTGAGGTTGCAGATTAGAGTGGAATGTGCCAGGACAAACCCCCATAAGTTTTAGCCTCCTTAATTCTTGTTTGTGTCTTCAAGTTGTAGTTTTTATCAAGCAAATTTGATTGAGAAATGTCTTTTGTTCTAGGTGTACAGAACCTTGTTCATTTACACATATACATACATCTATTGATCTTTGGGTCCTTTTCCATGTCGGTTATTACAGAGTGTTGAGTAGACCACACTTGCTATTCCATATGCTTTGGGGATTATATATTTTATATGTATTAGTATATGTGTGTTAACCCCAGTATTCTAATTTATCCATTCCTCACACCTTTTCTTTGGCTTAACCATAAGTTTGTCTTCTCAATCTGAGATTGTCTTTCTCTATGGAAATATGTTCATTTTTATGAATTTTCAGGTAACATAAGTGATATCGTAGGACATTTGTCTTTGGCATTCTGACTTACTTCACGTTGTGTGATTACCTCTAGGCTCATCTGTGGTGCTGCATATGCCATTCTTTTATTTTTTTTGTGACTGATATTCCATTCTGTCCATATACCACTTCTTCTTTGTCCATTCATTTGTTTTTGGACCCTTTTTTGGCTTCCATATCTTGGCTATTTCAATATTGCGGCAGTGCACATTTGCCTGCCTCTGTCTTTCCGATTCTGGTGGTCTTAGGTTATAGGCCCAAAAGGTGCCCTGCCGCATCATATGGTAGCTCAATTTTTACCTTTTAAAGTAGCTCCATTCAGTGTTCGTTAGTGCTGTTACCAATTACATCCCACCAGCAGCTAGATGGTACACAGTTCTCTAAATCCCCTTCAGCATGTATAGTCTGTAGACTTTCTGCTGATGGTCATTTGACTGGTGTGAGCTGAAACCTTTTTGGAGGTTGGGTTTGCATGTGGCTAATAATTCCTTATACTGAGCTTTAGGCATGTCCATTTTTTTCTTTTCCTTTTTTTTAAAGAGTGAGTGCAACTTCCCTCTTCATATTGACTTCTTGAAAAATTTGTCATGTGTTGAATTTTCTTGCCTATTCCCTACCCCAGGGCATTTTTTGAGGGCAGGTGTCATTTTCAGCCCTGCAATCCTTGTGACTATTAAGCAACCACTAGCACTGGGTTTAAAGCTGCTGTTGTGGGAAACAGCCACAAGGCGGCAGCATTATTACGTTCTCAACTCTTGTTTTTAGGGCAACAGAGTCTTCCTGGACGTAGTGTTCCGAGGTTGTAAATTAGAGGGGAATGTGCTGGGACAACCCCCCAAAAGTTTATGTCTCCTTACTTTTGTTTGTTTTTCAAATTTAATTTCTATTTCTTATTGGAGTAAATTTGATTAGAGTGTTGTGATTGTCTGGCTGTACAGAATCTGCTCAATAATTCCTACATATGTCTGTTCATCTTTGGATCCTGTTACCATGTATGTTTTACAGAATGTTGAGTAGCCCTCCCTTGGTATTTGGTAGGTGTTTTGTCATTATATATTTTATATGTATTGGTGATTATATAATTCATATAGTTTATATGTTTTATGTTTATATACATTTAACATACATTAGTATATGTATGTTAGCCCCATAGTCCTAATTTATCCATCCTCCCAACTTTCATTTTGGCTAACCATTCGTTTGTCTTGTAAGTCTGTGAGTGTCTTTTTCTGTGGAAATATGTTCATTGGTAGCAATCTTAGGATAACATGTATAAATGATATCATAGGATATTTGTCATTCCCTTTTGACTTACTTTACCTAATATGATTATTTCTAGGCTCATTTGTAGTCCTGAAAACGGCACTGTTCATTTTTTTCCTGAGTCTAGTATTCCATTCGGTACGTATACCACTTCTTCTTTGTCCATTTATCTGTTGATGGACATTTTGTTTGCTTCCACGTTTTTGCTATTGTAAATATTGCTGCGGTACACGATTCTCCATCCCGTGTCTTTTCGATTCTGGCTTTTACAGGTGACAGGACCAATAGTGGGCCTTTCGGATCATATGGTGACTCAATTTTTACCTTTAAACGCACTGTCATTCTGTTCCTATTATTGGCTGTTACCAGTTTACATCCCACTTAGACCGAGAGGTTACGCTATTCTCCACAACTTCTTCAACATCTGTTGTTTGTTGACTTTGTGCTGATGGTCATTCTGACTGGTGTGAGGTGATACCTTTGTGTAGATTGGATTTGCCTGCGTCTAGTAATTCCTGATGTTTTGCGTTTATCAATGTCCTTTTCGTGTTTTTTTAAGATTGAGCTAAACTCACAACTTCAAATTGGCTTCTTGAAAAATTTGCCCCGTTTGGATTTTTATGGCCATTCCCTACCCCAGGATAGTTTTTGAGGGCATGAGTCATTTACAGCCCTGCAGTCCTTGTGAATATTATTGACCATTAGCAATAGATTTAAAGCTGTCGTTTGAGGAAACGGCCTTAGGGTGGCAGCATTTCTACGTTGCCAACTCTGCTTGCTAGGGAAACAGAACCTTGCTGCAAGTTGTGCTTTGAGGTTGCAGATTAGAGTGGAATGTGCCAGGACAAACCCCCATAAGTTTTAGCCTCCTTAATTCTTGTTTGTGTCTTCAAGTTGTAGTTTTTATCAAGCAAATTTGATTGAGAAATGTCTTTTGTTCTAGGTGTACAGAACCTTGTTCATTTACACATATACATACATCTATTGATCTTTGGGTCCTTTTCCATGTCGGTTATTACAGAGTGTTGAGTAGACCACACTTGCTATTCCATATGCTTTGGGGATTATATATTTTATATGTATTAGTATATGTGTGTTAAGCCCAGTATCCTAATTTATCCATTCCTCACACCTTTTCTTTGGCTTAACCATAAGTTTGTCTTCTCAATCTGAGATTGTCTTTCTCTATGGAAATATGTTCATTTTCATGAATTTTCAGGTAACATAAGTGATATCGTAGGACATTTGTCTTTGGCATTCTGACTTACTTCACGTTGTGTGATTATCTCTAGGCTCATCTGTGGTGCTGCATATGCCATTCTTTTATTTTTTTTGTGACTGATATTTCATTCTGTCCATATACCACTTCTTCTTTGTCCATTCATTTGTTTTTGGACCCTTTTTTGGCTTCCATATCTTGGCTATTTCAATATTGCGGCAGTGCACATTTGCCTGCCTCTGTCTTTCCGATTCTGGTGGTCTTAGGTTATAGGCCCAAAAGGTGCCCTGCCGCATCATATGGTAGCTCAATTTTTACCTTTTAAAGTAGCTCCATTCAGTTTTCGTTAGTGCTGTTACCAATTACATCCCACCAGCAGCTAGATGGTACACAGTTCTCTAAATCCCCTTCAGCATGTATAGTCTGTAGACTTTCTGCTGATGGTCATTTGACTGGTGTGAGCTGAAACCTTTTTGGAGGTTGGGTTTGCATGTGGCTAATAATTCCTTATACTGAGCTTTAGGCATGTCCATTTTTTTCTTTTCCTTTTTTTTAAAGAGTGAGTGCAACTTCCCTCTTCATATTGACTTCTTGAAAAATTTGTCATGTGTTGAATTTTCTTGCCTATTCCCTACCCCAGGGCATTTTTTGAGGGCAGGTGTCATTTTCAGCCCTGCAATCCTTGTGACTATTAAGCAACCACTAGCACTGGGTTTAAAGCTGCTGTTGTGGGAAACAGCCACAAGGCGGCAGCATTATTACGTTCTCAACTCTTGTTTTTAGGGCAACAGAGTCTTCCTGGACGTAGTGTTCCGAGGTTGTAAATTAGAGGGGAATGTGCTGGGACAAGCCCCCAAAAGTTTATGTCTCCTTACTTTTGTTTGTTTTTCAAATTTAATTTCTATTTCTTATTGGAGTAAATTTGATTAGAGTGTTGTGATTGTCTGGCTGTACAGAATCTGCTCAATAATTCCTACATATGTCTGTTCATCTTTGGATCCTGTTACCATGTATGTTTTACAGAATGTTGAGTAGCCCTCCCTTGGTATTTGGTAGGTGTTTTGTCATTATATATTTTATATGTATTGGTGATTATATAATTCATATAGTTTATATGTTTTATGTTTATATACATTTAACATACATTAGTATATGTATGTTAGCCCCATAGTCCTAATTTATCCATCCTCCCAACTTTCATTTTGGCTAACCATTCGTTTGTCTTGTAAGTCTGTGAGTGTCTTTTTCTGTGGAAATATGTTCATTGGTAGCAATCTTAGGATAACATGTATAAATGATATCATAGGATATTTGTCATTCCCTTTTGACTTACTTTACCTAATATGATTATTTCTAGGCTCATTTGTAGTCCTGAAAACGGCACTGTTCATTTTTTTCCTGAGTCTAGTATTCCATTCGGTATGTATACCACTTCTTCTTTGTCCATTTATCTGTTGATGGACATTTTGTTTGCTTCCACGTTTTGGCTATTGTAAATACTGCTGCGGTACACGATTCTCCATCCCGTGTCTTTTCGATTCTGGCTTTTACAGGTGACAGGCCCAATAGTGGGCCTTCCGGATCATATGGTGACTCATTTTTACCTTTAAACGCACTGTCATTCTGTTCCTATTATTGGCTGTTACCAGTTTACATCCCACTTAGACCGAGAGGTTACGCTATTCTCCACAACTTCTTCAACATCTGTTGTTTGTTGACTTTGTGCTGATGGTCATTCTGACTGGTGTGAGGTGATACCTTTGTGTAGATTGGATTTGCCTGCGTCTAGTAATTCCTGATGTTTTGCGTTTATCAATGTCCTTTTCGTGTTTTTTTAAGATTGAGCTAAACTCACAACTTCAAATTGGCTTCTTGAAAAATTTTCCCCGTTTGGATTTTTATGGCCATTCCCTACCCCAGGATAGTTTTTGAGGGCATGAGTCATTTACAGCCCTGCAGTCCTTGTGAATATTATTGACCATTAGCAATAGATTTAAAGCTGTCGTTTGAGGAAACGGCCTTAGGGTGGCAGCATTTCTACGTTGCCAACTCTGCTTGCTAGGGAAACAGAACCTTGCTGCAAGTTGTGCTTTGAGGTTGCAGATTAGAGTGGAATGTGCCAGGACAAACCCCCATAAGTTTTAGCCTCCTTAATTCTTGTTTGTGTCTTCAAGTTGTAGTTTTTATCAAGCAAATTTGATTGAGAAATGTCTTTTGTTCTAGGTGTACAGAACCTTGTTCATTTACACATATACATACATCTATTGATCTTTGGGTCCTTTTCCATGTCGGTTATTACAGAGTGTTGAGTAGACCACACTTGCTATTCCATATGCTTTGGGGATTATATATTTTATATGTATTAGTATATGTGTGTTAAGCCCAGTATCCTAATTTATCCATTCCTCACACCTTTTCTTTGGCTTAGCCATAAGTTTGTCTTCTCAATCTGAGATTGTCTTTCTCTATGGAAATATGTTCATTTTTATGAATTTTCAGGTAACATAAGTGATATCGTAGGACATTTGTCTTTGGCATTCTGACTTACTTCACGTTGTGTGATTATCTCTAGGCTCATCTGTGGTGCTGCATATGCCATTCTTTTATTTTTTTTGTGACTGATATTCCATTCTGTCCATACACCACTTCTTCTTTGTCCATTCATCTGTTTATGGACCTTATTTTTGCTTCCATGTCTTGGCTATTTCAATATTGCTGCAGTGCACATTTGCCTGCCTCTGTCTTTCCTATTCTGGTGGTCTTAGGTTATAGGCCCAAAAGGTGCCCTGCCGCATCATATGGTAGCTCAATTTTTACCTTTGAAAGCAGCTCCATTCAGTTTTCATTAGTGCTGTTACCAATTACATCCCACCAACAGCTAGAAGGTACAGAGTTCTCTAAAACCACTGCAGCATTTATAGTTTGTAGACTTTTTGCTGATGGTCATTTCACTGGTGTGAGCTGAAATCTTTTTGGAGGTTGGATTTGCATGTGGCTAATAATTCCGTATACTGAGCTTTAGGCATGCCCTTTTTTTTCTTCTCTTTTTTTTTAAAGATTGAGTACAACTTCCCTCTTCATATTGCCTTCTTCAAAAATTTGTCATGTGTTGAATTTTCTTGCCTATTCCCTACCCCAGGGCATTTTTTGTGGGCAGGTGTCATTTACAGCCCTGCAGTCCTTGTGACTATTAAGCAACCATTAGCACTGGGTTTAAAGCTGCTGTTGTGGGAAACAGCCACAAGGCGGCAGCATTGTTACGTTCTCACCTCTTGTTACTCGGGTAACAGAATCTTCCTGGAGGTAGTGTTCCGAGGTTGTAAATTAGAGGGGAATGTGCTGGGACAAGCCCCCAGAAGTTTATGTCTCCTTACTTATGTTTGTTTTTTTAAATTTAATTTATATTTCTTATCGGAGTAATTTTGATTAGAGTGTTGTGATTGTCTGGCTGTACAGAATGTGCTCAATGATTCATACATATGTCTGTTCATCTTCGGATCCTGTTACCATGTATGTTATTCAGAATGTTGAGTAGACCTCCCTCGTTATTTGGTAGGTGTTTACTCATTATATATTTTATATGTATTGGTGATTATATAATTCATAGAGTTTATATATTATATGTTTATATACATTTAACATACATTAGTATATGTATGTTAGCCCCATAATCCTAATTTATCCATCCTCCCACCTTTCATTTTGGTTAACCATTAGTTTGTTGTATAAGTGGGTGTTGTCTTTTTTTGTGGAAATACGTTCATTGGTAGCAGTCTTAGGATAACATGTATAAATGATATCATAGGATATTTGTCATTCCCTTGTGACTTACTTAACCTAATATGATTATTTCTACGCTCATCTGTATTCCTCAAAATGGCATTGTTCATTTTTTTACCGAGGTTACTATTCCATTCTGTCCGTATACCACTTTTTCTTTGTCCATTCATTTGTTTTTGGACCCTTTTTTGGCTTCCATATCTTGGCTATTTCAATATTGCGGCAGTGCACATTTGCCTGCCTCTGTCTTTCCGATTCTGGTGGTCTTAGGTTATAGGCCCAAAAGGTGCCCTGCCGCATCATATGGTAGCTCAATTTTTACCTTTTAAAGTAGCTCCATTCAGTTTTCGTTAGTGCTGTTACCAATTACATCCCACCAGCAGCTAGATGGTACACAGTTCTCTAAATCCCCTTCAGCATGTATAGTCTGTAGACTTTCTGCTGATGGTCATTTGACTGGTGTGAGCTGAAACCTTTTTGGAGGTTGGGTTTGCATGTGGCTAATAATTCCTTATACTGAGCTTTAGGCATGTCCTTTTTTTTCTTTTCCTTTTTTTTAAAGAGTGAGTGCAACTTCCCTCTTCATATTGACTTCTTGAAAAATTTGTCATGTGTTGAATTTTCTTGCCTATTCCCTACCCCAGGACATTTTTTGAGGGCAGGTGTCATTTTCAGCCCTGCAATCCTTGTGACTATTAAGCAACCACTAGCACTGGGTTTAAAGCTGCTGTTGTGGGAAACAGCCACAAGGCGGCAGCATTATTACGTTCTCAACTCTTGTTTTTAGGGCAACAGAGTCTTCCTGGACGTAGTGTTCCGACGTTGTAAATTAGAGGGGAATGTGCTGGGACAAGCCCCCAAAAGTTTATGTCTCCTTACTTTTGTTTGTTTTTCAAATTTAATTTCTATTTCTTATTGGAGTAAATTTGATTAGAGTGTTGTGATTGTCTGGCTGTACAGAATCTGCTCAATAATTCCTACATATGTCTGTTCATCTTTGGATCCTGTTACCATGTATGTTTTACAGAATGTTGAGTAGCCCTCCCTTGGTATTTGGTAGGTGTTTTGTCATTATATATTTTATATGTATTGGTGATTATATAATTCATATAGTTTATATGTTTTATGTTTATATACATTTAACATACATTAGTATATGTATGTTAGCCCCATAGTCCTAATTTATCCATCCTCCCAACTTTCATTTTGGCTAACCATTCGTTTGTCTTGTAAGTCTGTGAGTGTCTTTTTCTGTGGAAATATGTTCATTGGTAGCAATCTTAGGATAACATGTATAAATGATATCATAGGATATTTGTCATTCCCTTTTGACTTACTTTACCTAATATGATTATTTCTAGGCTCATTTGTAGTCCTGAAAACGGCACTGTTCATTTTTTTCCTGAGTCTAGTATTCCATTCGGTACGTATACCACTTCTTCTTTGTCCATTTATCTGTTGATGGACATTTTGTTTCCTTCCACGTTTTGGCTATTGTAAATACTGCTGCAGTACACGATTCTCCATCCCGTGTCTTTTCGATTCTGGCTTTTACAGGTGACAGGCCCAATAGTGGGCCTTCCGGATCATATGGTGACTCATTTTTACCTTTAAACGCACTGTCATTCTGTTCCTATTATTGGCTGTTACCAGTTTACATCCCACTTAGACCGAGAGGTTACGCTATTCTCCACAACTTCTTCAACATCTGTTGTTTGTTGACTTTGTGCTGATGGTCATTCTGACTGGTGTGAGGTGATACCTTTGTGTAGATTGGATTTGCCTGCGTCTAGTAATTCCTGATGTTTTGCGTTTATCAATGTCCTTTTCGTGTTTTTTTAAGATTGAGCTAAACTCATAACTTCAAATTGGCTTCTTGAAAAATTTGCCCCGTTTGGATTTTTATGGCCATTCCCTACCCCAGGATAGTTTTTGAGGGCATGAGTCATTTACAGCCCTGCAGTCCTTGTGAATATTATTGACCATTAGCAATAGATTTAAAGCTGTCGTTTGAGGAAACGGCCTTAGGGTGGCAGCATTTCTACGTTGCCAACTCTGCTTGCTAGGGAAACAGAACCTTGCTGCAAGTTGTGCTTTGAGGTTGCAGATTAGAGTGGAATGTGCCAGGACAAACCCCCATAAGTTTTAGCCTCCTTAATTCTTGTTTGTGTCTTCAAGTTGTAGTTTTTATCAAGCAAATTTGATTGAGAAATGTCTTTTGTTCTAGGTGTACAGAACCTTGTTCATTTACACATATACATACATCTATTGATCTTTGGGTCCTTTTCCATGTCGGTTATTACAGAGTGTTGAGTAGACCACACTTGCTATTCCATATGCTTTGGGGATTATATATTTTATATGTATTAGTATATGTGTGTTAAGCCCAGTATCCTAATTTATCCATTCCTCACACCTTTTCTTTGGCTTAACCATAAGTTTGTCTTCTCAATCTGAGATTGTCTTTCTCTATGGAAATATGTTCATTTTCATGAATTTTCAGGTAACATAAGTGATATCGTAGGACATTTGTCTTTGGCATTCTGACTTACTTCACGTTGAGTGATTATCTCTAGGCTCATCTGTGGTGCTGCATATGCCATTCTTTTATTTTTTTTGTGACTGATATTCCATTCTGTCCATATACCACTTCTTCTTTGTCCATTCATTTGTTTTTGGACCCTTTTTTGGCTTCCATATCTTGGCTATTTCAATATTGCGGCAGTGCACATTTGCCTGCCTCTGTCTTTCCTATTCTGGTGGTCTTAGGTTATAGGCCCAAAAGGTGCCCTGCCGCATCATATGGTAGCTCAATTTTTACCTTTGAAAGCAGCTCCATTCAGTTTTCATTAGTGCTGTTACCAATTACATCCCACCAACAGCTAGAAGGTACAGAGTTCTCTAAAACCACTGCAGCATTTATAGTTTGTAGACTTTTTGCTGATGGTCATTTCACTGGTGTGAACTGAAATCTTTTTGGAGGTTGGATTTGCATGTGGCTAATAATTCCGTATACTGAGCTTTAGGCATGCCCTTTTTTTTCTTCTCCTTTTTTTTTAAAGATTGAGTACAACTTCCCTCTTCATATTGCCTTCTTCAAAAATTTGTCATGTGTTGAATTTCCTTGCCTATTCCCTACCCCAGGGCATTTTTTGTGGGCAGGTGTCATTTACAGCCCTGCAGTCCTTGTGACTATTAAGCAACCATTAGCACTGGGTTTAAAGCTGCTGTTGTGGGAAACAGCCACAAGGCGGCAGCATTGTTACGTTCTCACCTCTTGTTACTCGGGTAACAGAATCTTCCTGGACGTAGTGTTCCGAGGTTGTAAATTAGAGGGGAATGTGCTGGGACAAGCCCCCAGAAGTTTATGTCTCCTTACTTATGTTTGTTTTTTTAAATTTAATTTATATTTCTTATCGGAGTAATTTTGATTAGAGTGTTGTGATTGTCTGGCTGTACAGAATGTGCTCAATGATTCATACATATGTCTGTTCATCTTCGGATCCTGTTACCATGTATGTTATTCAGAATGTTGAGTAGACCTCCCTCGGTATTTGGTAGGTGTTTACTCATTATATATTTTATATGTATTGGTGATTATATAATTCATAGAGTTTATATATTATATGTTTATATACATTTAACATACATTAGTATATGTATGTTAGCCCCATAATCCTAATTTATCCATCCTCCCACCTTTCATTTTGGTTAACCATTAGTTTGTTGTATAAGTGGGTGTTGTCTTTTTTTGTGGAAATACGTTCATTGGTAGCAGTCTTAGGATAACATGTATAAATGATATCATAGGATATTTGTCATTCCCTTGTGACTTACTTAACCTAATATGATTATTTCTACGCTCATCTGTATTCCTCAAAATGGCATTGTTCATTTTTTTACCGAGGTTACTATTCCATTCTGTCCGTATACCACTTTTTCTTTGTCCATTCATTTGTTTTTGGACCCTTTTTTGGCTTCCATATCTTGGCTATTTCAATATTGCGGCAGTGCACATTTGCCTGCCTCTGTCTTTCCGATTCTGGTGGTCTTAGGTTATAGGCCCAAAAGGTGCCCTGCCGCATCATATGGTAGCTCAATTTTTACCTTTTAAAGTAGCTCCATTCAGTTTTCGTTAGTGCTGTTACCAATTACATCCCACCAGCAGCTAGATGGTACACAGTTCTCTAAATCCCCTTCAGCATGTATAGTCTGTAGACTTTCTGCTGATGGTCATTTGACTGGTGTGAGCTGAAACCTTTTTGGAGGTTGGGTTTGCATGTGGCTAATAATTCCTTATACTGAGCTTTAGGCATGTCCATTTTTTTCTTTTCCTTTTTTTTAAAGAGTGAGTGCAACTTCCCTCTTCATATTGACTTCTTGAAAAATTTGTCATGTGTTGAATTTTCTTGCCTATTCCCTACCCCAGGGCATTTTTTGAGGGCAGGTGTCATTTTCAGCCCTGCAATCCTTGTGACTATTAAGCAACCACTAGCACTGGGTTTAAAGCTGCTGTTGTGGGAAACAGCCACAAGGCGGCAGCATTATTACGTTCTCAACTCTTGTTTTTAGGGCAACAGAGTCTTCCTGGACGTAGTGTTCCGACGTTGTAAATTAGAGGGGAATGTGCTGGGACAAGCCCCCAAAAGTTTATGTCTCCTTACTTTTGTTTGTTTTTCAAATTTAATTTCTATTTCTTATTGGAGTAAATTTGATTAGAGTGTTGTGATTGTCTGGCTGTACAGAATCTGCTCAATAATTCCTACATATGTCTGTTCATCTTTGGATCCTGTTACCATGTATGTTTTACAGAATGTTGAGTAGCCCTCCCTTGGTATTTGGTAGGTGTTTTGTCATTATATATTTTATATGTATTGGTGATTATATAATTCATATAGTTTATATGTTTTATGTTTATATACATTTAACATACATTAGTATATGTATGTTAGCCCCATAGTCCTAATTTATCCATCCTCCCAACTTTCATTTTGGCTAACCATTCGTTTGTCTTGTAAGTCTGTGAGTGTCTTTTTCTGTGGAAATATGTTCATTGGTAGCAATCTTAGGATAACATGTATAAATGATATCATAGGATATTTGTCATTCCCTTTTGACTTACTTTACCTAATATGATTATTTCTAGGCTCATTTGTAGTCCTGAAAACGGCACTGTTCATTTTTTTCCTGAGTCTAGTATTCCATTCGGTACGTATACCACTTCTTCTTTGTCCATTTATCTGTTGATGGACATTTTGTTTGCTTCCACGTTTTGGCTATTGTAAATACTGCTGCGGTACACGATTCTCCATCCCGTGTCTTTTCGATTCTGGCTTTTACAGGTGACAGGACCAATAGTGGGCCTTTCGGATCATATGGTGACTCAATTTTTACCTTTAAACGCACTGCCATTCTGTTCCTATTATTGGCTGTTACCAGTTTACATCCCACTTAGACCGAGAGGTTACGCTATTCTCCACAACTTCTTCAACATCTGTTGTTTGTTGACTTTGTGCTGATGGTCATTCTGACTGGTGTGAGGTGATACCTTTGTGTAGATTGGATTTGCCTGCGTCTAGTAATTCCTGATGTTTTGCGTTTATCAATGTCCTTTTCGTGTTTTTTTAAGATTGAGCTAAACTCACAACTTCAAATTGGCTTCTTGAAAAATTTGCCCCGTTTGGATTTTTATGGCCATTCCCTACCCCAGGATAGTTTTTGAGGGCATGAGTCATTTACAGCCCTGCAGTCCTTGTGAATATTATTGACCATTAGCAATAGATTTAAAGCTGTCGTTTGAGGAAACGGCCTTAGGGTGGCAGCATTTCTACGTTGCCAACTCTGCTTGCTAGGGAAACAGAACCTTGCTGCAAGTTGTGCTTTGAGGTTGCAGATTAGAGTGGAATGTGCCAGGACAAACCCCCATAAGTTTTAGCCTCCTTAATTCTTGTTTGTGTCTTCAAGTTGTAGTTTTTATCAAGCAAATTTGATTGAGAAATGTCTTTTGTTCTAGGTGTACAGAACCTTGTTCATTTACACATATACATACATCTATTGATCTTTGGGTCCTTTTCCATGTCGGTTATTACAGAGTGTTGAGTAGACCACACTTGCTATTCCATATGCTTTGGGGATTATATATTTTATATGTATTAGTATATGTGTGTTAACCCCAGTATTCTAATTTATCCATTCCTCACACCTTTTCTTTGGCTTAACCATAAGTTTGTCTTCTCAATCTGAGATTGTCTTTCTCTATGGAAATATGTTCATTTTTATGAATTTTCAGGTAACATAAGTGATATCGTAGGACATTTGTCTTTGGCATTCTGACTTACTTCACGTTGTGTGATTACCTCTAGGCTCATCTGTGGTGCTGCATATGCCATTCTTTTATTTTTTTTGTGACTGATATTCCATTCTGTCCATATACCACTTCTTCTTTGTCCATTCATTTGTTTTTGGACCCTTTTTTGGCTTCCATATCTTGGCTATTTCAATATTGCGGCAGTGCACATTTGCCTGCCTCTGTCTTTCCGATTCTGGTGGTCTTAGGTTATAGGCCCAAAAGGTGCCCTGCCGCATCATATGGTAGCTCAATTTTTACCTTTTAAAGTAGCTCCATTCAGTTTTCGTTAGTGCTGTTACCAATTACATCCCACCAGCAGCTAGATGGTACACAGTTCTCTAAATCCCCTTCAGCATGTATAGTCTGTAGACTTTCTGCTGATGGTCATTTGACTGGTGTGAGCTGAAACCTTTTTGGAGGTTGGGTTTGCATGTGGCTAATAATTCCTTATACTGAGCTTTAGGCATGTCCATTTTTTTCTTTTCCTTTTTTTTAAAGAGTGAGTGCAACTTCCCTCTTCATATTGACTTCTTGAAAAATTTGTCATGTGTTGAATTTTCTTGCCTATTCCCTACCCCAGGGCATTTTTTGAGGGCAGGTGTCATTTTCAGCCCTGCAATCCTTGTGACTATTAAGCAACCACTAGCACTGGGTTTAAAGCTGCTGTTGTGGGAAACAGCCACAAGGCGGCAGCATTATTACGTTCTCAACTCTTGTTTTTAGGGCAACAGAGTCTTCCTGGACGTAGTGTTCCGACGTTGTAAATTAGAGGGGAATGTGCTGGGACAAGCCCCCAAAAGTTTATGTCTCCTTACTTTTGTTTGTTTTTCAAATTTAATTTCTATTTCTTATTGGAGTAAATTTGATTAGAGTGTTGTGATTGTCTGGCTGTACAGAATCTGCTCAATAATTCCTACATATGTCTGTTCATCTTTGGATCCTGTTACCATGTATGTTTTACAGAATGTTGAGTAGCCCTCCCTTGGTATTTGGTAGGTGTTTTGTCATTATATATTTTATATGTATTGGTGATTATATAATTCATATAGTTTATATGTTTTATGTTTATATACATTTAACATACATTAGTATATGTATGTTAGCCCCATAGTCCTAATTTATCCATCCTCCCAACTTTCATTTTGGCTAACCATTCGTTTGTCTTGTAAGTCTGTGAGTGTCTTTTTCTGTGGAAATATGTTCATTGGTAGCAATCTTAGGATAACATGTATAAATGATATCATAGGATATTTGTCATTCCCTTTTGACTTACTTTACCTAATATGATTATTTCTAGGCTCATTTGTAGTCCTGAAAACGGCACTGTTCATTTTTTTCCTGAGTCTAGTATTCCATTCGGTACGTATACCACTTCTTCTTTGTCCATTTATCTGTTGATGGACATTTTGTTTGCTTCCACGTTTTGGCTATTGTAAATACTGCTGCGGTACACGATTCTCCATCCCGTGTCTTTTCGATTCTGGCTTTTACAGGTGACAGGACCAATAGTGGGCCTTTCGGATCATATGGTGACTCAATTTTTACCTTTAAACGCACTGCCATTCTGTTCCTATTATTGGCTGTTACCAGTTTACATCCCACTTAGACCGAGAGGTTACGCTATTCTCCACAACTTCTTCAACATCTGTTGTTTGTTGACTTTGTGCTGATGGTCATTCTGACTGGTGTGAGGTGATACCTTTGTGTAGATTGGATTTGCCTGCGTCTAGTAATTCCTGATGTTTTGCGTTTATCAATGTCCTTTTCGTGTTTTTTTAAGATTGAGCTAAACTCACAACTTCAAATTGGCTTCTTGAAAAATTTGCCCCGTTTGGATTTTTATGGCCATTCCCTACCCCAGGATAGTTTTTGAGGGCATGAGTCATTTACAGCCCTGCAGTCCTTGTGAATATTATTGACCATTAGCAATAGATTTAAAGCTGTCGTTTGAGGAAACGGCCTTAGGGTGGCAGCATTTCTACGTTGCCAACTCTGCTTGCTAGGGAAACAGAACCTTGCTGCAAGTTGTGCTTTGAGGTTGCAGATTAGAGTGGAATGTGCCAGGACAAACCCCCATAAGTTTTAGCCTCCTTAATTCTTGTTTGTGTCTTCAAGTTGTAGTTTTTATCAAGCAAATTTGATTGAGAAATGTCTTTTGTTCTAGGTGTACAGAACCTTGTTCATTTACACATATACATACATCTATTGATCTTTGGGTCCTTTTCCATGTCGGTTATTACAGAGTGTTGAGTAGACCACACTTGCTATTCCATATGCTTTGGGGATTATATATTTTATATGTATTAGTATATGTGTGTTAACCCCAGTATTCTAATTTATCCATTCCTCACACCTTTTCTTTGGCTTAACCATAAGTTTGTCTTCTCAATCTGAGATTGTCTTTCTCTATGGAAATATGTTCATTTTTATGAATTTTCAGGTAACATAAGTGATATCGTAGGACATTTGTCTTTGGCATTCTGACTTACTTCACGTTGTGTGATTACCTCTAGGCTCATCTGTGGTGCTGCATATGCCATTCTTTTATTTTTTTTGTGACTGATATTCCATTCTGTCCATATACCACTTCTTCTTTGTCCATTCATTTGTTTTTGGACCCTTTTTTGGCTTCCATATCTTGGCTATTTCAATATTGCGGCAGTGCACATTTGCCTGCCTCTGTCTTTCCGATTCTGGTGGTCTTAGGTTATAGGCCCAAAAGGTGCCCTGCCGCATCATATGGTAGCTCAATTTTTACCTTTTAAAGTAGCTCCATTCAGTGTTCGTTAGTGCTGTTACCAATTACATCCCACCAGCAGCTAGATGGTACACAGTTCTCTAAATCCCCTTCAGCATGTATAGTCTGTAGACTTTCTGCTGATGGTCATTTGACTGGTGTGAGCTGAAACCTTTTTGGAGGTTGGGTTTGCATGTGGCTAATAATTCCTTATACTGAGCTTTAGGCATGTCCATTTTTTTCTTTTCCTTTTTTTTAAAGAGTGAGTGCAACTTCCCTCTTCATATTGACTTCTTGAAAAATTTGTCATGTGTTGAATTTTCTTGCCTATTCCCTACCCCAGGGCATTTTTTGAGGGCAGGTGTCATTTTCAGCCCTGCAATCCTTGTGACTATTAAGCAACCACTAGCACTGGGTTTAAAGCTGCTGTTGTGGGAAACAGCCACAAGGCGGCAGCATTATTACGTTCTCAACTCTTGTTTTTAGGGCAACAGAGTCTTCCTGGACGTAGTGTTCCGACGTTGTAAATTAGAGGGGAATGTGCTGGGACAAGCCCCCAAAAGTTTATGTCTCCTTACTTTTGTTTGTTTTTCAAATTTAATTTCTATTTCTTATTGGAGTAAATTTGATTAGAGTGTTGTGATTGTCTGGCTGTACAGAATCTGCTCAATAATTCCTACATATGTCTGTTCATCTTTGGATCCTGTTACCATGTATGTTTTACAGAATGTTGAGTAGCCCTCCCTTGGTATTTGGTAGGTGTTTTGTCATTATATATTTTATATGTATTGGTGATTATATAATTCATATAGTTTATATGTTTTATGTTTATATACATTTAACATACATTAGTATATGTATGTTAGCCCCATAGTCCTAATTTATCCATCCTCCCAACTTTCATTTTGGCTAACCATTCGTTTGTCTTGTAAGTCTGTGAGTGTCTTTTTCTGTGGAAATATGTTCATTGGTAGCAATCTTAGGATAACATGTATAAATGATATCATAGGATATTTGTCATTCCCTTTTGACTTACTTTACCTAATATGATTATTTCTAGGCTCATTTGTAGTCCTGAAAACGGCACTGTTCATTTTTTTCCTGAGTCTAGTATTCCATTCGGTACGTATACCACTTCTTCTTTGTCCATTTATCTGTTGATGGACATTTTGTTTGCTTCCACGTTTTTGCTATTGTAAATATTGCTGCGGTACACGATTCTCCATCCCGTGTCTTTTCGATTCTGGCTTTTACAGGTGACAGGCCCAATAGTCGGCCTTCCGGATCATATGGTGACTCATTTTTACCTTTAAACGCACTGTCATTCTGTTCCTATTATTGGCTGTTACCAGTTTACATCCCACTTAGACCGAGAGGTTACGCTATTCTCCACAACTTCTTCAACATCTGTTGTTTGTTGACTTTGTGCTGATGGTCATTCTGACTGGTGTGAGGTGATACCTTTGTGTAGATTGGATTTGCCTGCGTCTAGTAATTCCTGATGTTTTGCGTTTATCAATGTCCTTTTCGTGTTTTTTTAAGATTGAGCTAAACTCACAACTTCAAATTGGCTTCTTGAAAAATTTGCCCCGTTTGGATTTTTATGGCCATTCCCTACCCCAGGATAGTTTTTGAGGGCATGAGTCATTTACAGCCCTGCAGTCCTTGTGAATATTATTGACCATTAGCAATAGATTTAAAGCTGTCGTTTGAGGAAACGGCCTTAGGGTGGCAGCATTTCTACGTTGCCAACTCTGCTTGCTAGGGAAACAGAACCTTGCTGCAAGTTGTGCTTTGAGGTTGCAGATTAGAGTGGAATGTGCCAGGACAAACCCCCATAAGTTTTAGCCTCCTTAATTCTTGTTTGTGTCTTCAAGTTGTAGTTTTTATCAAGCAAATTTGATTGAGAAATGTCTTTTGTTCTAGGTGTACAGAACCTTGTTCATTTACACATATACATACATCTATTGATCTTTGGGTCCTTTTCCATGTCGGTTATTACAGAGTGTTGAGTAGACCACACTTGCTATTCCATATGCTTTGGGGATTATATATTTTATATGTATTAGTATATGTGTGTTAAGCCCAGTATCCTAATTTATCCATTCCTCACACCTTTTCTTTGGCTTAACCATAAGTTTGTCTTCTCAATCTGAGATTGTCTTTCTCTATGGAAATATGTTCATTTTCATGAATTTTCAGGTAACATAAGTGATATCGTAGGACATTTGTCTTTGGCATTCTGACTTACTTCACGTTGTGTGATTATCTCTAGGCTCATCTGTGGTGCTGCATATGCCATTCTTTTATTTTTTTTGTGACTGATATTCCATTCTGTCCATATACCACTTCTTCTTTGTCCATTCATTTGTTTTTGGACCCTTTTTTGGCTTCCATATCTTGGCTATTTCAATATTGCGGCAGTGCACATTTGCCTGCCTCTGTCTTTCCGATTCTGGTGGTCTTAGGTTATAGGCCCAAAAGGTGCCCTGCCGCATCATATGGTAGCTCAATTTTTACCTTTTAAAGTAGCTCCATTCAGTGTTCGTTAGTGCTGTTACCAATTACATCCCACCAGCAGCTAGATGGTACACAGTTCTCTAAATCCCCTTCAGCATGTATAGTCTGTAGACTTTCTGCTGATGGTCATTTGACTGGTGTGAGCTGAAACCTTTTTGGAGGTTGGGTTTGCATGTGGCTAATAATTCCTTATACTGAGCTTTAGGCATGTCCATTTTTTTCTTTTCCTTTTTTTTAAAGAGTGAGTGCAACTTCCCTCTTCATATTGACTTCTTGAAAAATTTGTCATGTGTTGAATTTTCTTGCCTATTCCCTACCCCAGGGCATTTTTTGAGGGCAGGTGTCATTTTCAGCCCTGCAATCCTTGTGACTATTAAGCAACCACTAGCACTGGGTTTAAAGCTGCTGTTGTGGGAAACAGCCACAAGGCGGCAGCATTATTACGTTCTCAACTCTTGTTTTTAGGGCAACAGAGTCTTCCTGGACGTAGTGTTCCGAGGTTGTAAATTAGAGGGGAATGTGCTGGGACAAGCCCCCAAAAGTTTATGTCTCCTTACTTTTGTTTGTTTTTCAAATTTAATTTCTATTTCTTATTGGAGTAAATTTGATTAGAGTGTTGTGATTGTCTGGCTGTACAGAATCTGCTCAATAATTCCTACATATGTCTGTTCATCTTTGGATCCTGTTACCATGTATGTTTTACAGAATGTTGAGTAGCCCTCCCTTGGTATTTGGTAGGTGTTTTGTCATTATATATTTTATATGTATTGGTGATTATATAATTCATATAGTTTATATGTTTTATGTTTATATACATTTAACATACATTAGTATATGTATGTTAGCCCCATAGTCCTAATTTATCCATCCTCCCAACTTTCATTTTGGCTAACCATTCGTTTGTCTTGTAAGTCTGTGAGTGTCTTTTTCTGTGGAAATATGTTCATTGGTAGCAATCTTAGGATAACATGTATAAATGATATCATAGGATATTTGTCATTCCCTTTTGACTTACTTTACCTAATATGATTATTTCTAGGCTCATTTGTAGTCCTGAAAACGGCACTGTTCATTTTTTTCCTGAGTCTAGTATTCCATTCGGTATGTATACCACTTCTTCTTTGTCCATTTATCTGTTGATGGACATTTTGTTTGCTTCCACGTTTTGGCTATTGTAAATACTGCTGCGGTACACGATTCTCCATCCCGTGTCTTTTCGATTCTGGCTTTTACAGGTGACAGGCCCAATAGTCGGCCTTCCGGATCATATGGTGACTCATTTTTACCTTTAAACGCACTGTCATTCTGTTCCTATTATTGGCTGTTACCAGTTTACATCCCACTTAGACCGAGAGGTTACGCTATTCTCCACAACTTCTTCAACATCTGTTGTTTGTTGACTTTGTGCTGATGGTCATTCTGACTGGTGTGAGGTGATACCTTTGTGTAGATTGGATTTGCCTGCGTCTAGTAATTCCTGATGTTTTGCGTTTATCAATGTCCTTTTCGTGTTTTTTTAAGATTGAGCTAAACTCACAACTTCAAATTGGCTTCTTGAAAAATTTGCCCCGTTTGGATTTTTATGGCCATTCCCTACCCCAGGATAGTTTTTGAGGGCATGAGTCATTTACAGCCCTGCAGTCCTTGTGAATATTATTGACCATTAGCAATAGATTTAAAGCTGTCGTTTGAGGAAACGGCCTTAGGGTGGCAGCATTTCTACGTTGCCAACTCTGCTTGCTAGGGAAACAGAACCTTGCTGCAAGTTGTGCTTTGAGGTTGCAGATTAGAGTGGAATGTGCCAGGACAAACCCCCATAAGTTTTAGCCTCCTTAATTCTTGTTTGTGTCTTCAAGTTGTAGTTTTTATCAAGCAAATTTGATTGAGAAATGTCTTTTGTTCTAGGTGTACAGAACCTTGTTCATTTACACATATACATACATCTATTGATCTTTGGGTCCTTTTCCATGT
Source organism: Eubalaena glacialis (assembly GCF_028564815.1). NCBI lineage: Eukaryota > Metazoa > Chordata > Mammalia > Artiodactyla > Balaenidae > Eubalaena > Eubalaena glacialis. The sequence continues at coordinate 97,056,545 of NC_083717.1, read as the reverse complement.
CGGTTATTACAGAGTGTTGAGTAGACCACACTTGCTATTCCATATGCTTTGGGGATTATATATTTTATATGTATTAGTATATGTGTGTTAAGCCCAGTATCCTAATTTATCCATTCCTCACACCTTTTCTTTGGCTTAGCCATAAGTTTGTCTTCTCAATCTGAGATTGTCTTTCTCTATGGAAATATGTTCATTTTTATGAATTTTCAGGTAACATAAGTGATATCGTAGGACATTTGTCTTTGGCATTCTGACTTACTTCACGTTGTGTGATTATCTCTAGGCTCATCTGTGGTGCTGCATATGCCATTCTTTTATTTTTTTTGTGACTGATATTCCATTCTGTCCATACACCACTTCTTCTTTGTCCATTCATCTGTTTATGGACCTTATTTTTGCTTCCATGTCTTGGCTATTTCAATATTGCTGCAGTGCACATTTGCCTGCCTCTGTCTTTCGTATTCTGGTGGTCTTAGGTTATAGGCCCAAAAGGTGCCCTGCCGCATCATATGGTAGCTCAATTTTTACCTTTGAAAGCAGCTCCATTCAGTTTTCATTAGTGCTGTTACCAATTACATCCCACCAACAGCTAGAAGGTACAGAGTTCTCTAAAACCACTGCAGCATTTATAGTTTGTAGACTTTTTGCTGATGGTCATTTCACTGGTGTGAGCTGAAATCTTTTTGGAGGTTGGATTTGCATGTGGCTAATAATTCCGTATACTGAGCTTTAGGCATGCCCTTTTTTTTCTTCTCCTATTTTTTAAAGATTGAGTACAACTTCCCTCTTCATATTGCCTTCTTCAAAAATTTGTCATGTGTTGAATTTTCTTGCCTATTCCCTACCCCAGGGCATTTTTTGTGGGCAGGTGTCATTTACAGCCCTGCAGTCCTTGTGACTATTAAGCAACCATTAGCACTGGGTTTAAAGCTGCTGTTGTGGGAAACAGCCACAAGGCGGCAGCATTGTTACGTTCTCACCTCTTGTTACTCGGGTAACAGAATCTTCCTGGAGGTAGTGTTCCGAGGTTGTAAATTAGAGGGGAATGTGCTGGGACAAGCCCCCAGAAGTTTATGTCTCCTTTCTTATGTTTGTTTTTTTAAATTTAATTTATATTTCTTATCGGAGTAATTTTGATTAGAGTGTTGTGATTGTCTGGCTGTACAGAATGTGCTCAATGATTCATACATATGTCTGTTCATCTTCGGATCCTGTTACCATGTATGTTATTCAGAATGTTGAGTAGACCTCCCTCGTTATTTGGTAGGTGTTTACTCATTATATATTTTATATGTATTGGTGATTATATAATTCATAGAGTTTATATATTATATGTTTATATACATTTAACATACATTAGTATATGTATGTTAGCCCCATAATCCTAATTTATCCATCCTCCCACCTTTCATTTTGGTTAACCATTAGTTTGTTGTATAAGTGGGTGTTGTCTTTTTTTGTGGAAATACGTTCATTGGTAGCAGTCTTAGGATAACATGTATAAATGATATCATAGGATATTTGTCATTCCCTTGTGACTTACTTAACCTAATATGATTATTTCTACGCTCATCTGTATTCCTCAAAATGGCATTGTTCATTTTTTTACCGAGGTTACTATTCCATTCTGTCCGTATACCACTTTTTCTTTGTCCATTCATTTGTTTTTGGACCCTTTTTTGGCTTCCATATCTTGGCTATTTCAATATTGCGGCAGTGCACATTTGCCTGCCTCTGTCTTTCCGATTCTGGTGGTCTTAGGTTATAGGCCCAAAAGGTGCCCTGCCGCATCATATGGTAGCTCAATTTTTACCTTTTAAAGTAGCTCCATTCAGTTTTCGTTAGTGCTGTTACCAATTACATCCCACCAGCAGCTAGATGGTACACAGTTCTCTAAATCCCCTTCAGCATGTATAGTCTGTAGACTTTCTGCTGATGGTCATTTGACTGGTGTGAGCTGAAACCTTTTTGGAGGTTGGCTTTGCATGTGGCTAATAATTCCTTATACTGAGCTTTAGGCATGTCCATTTTTTTCTTTTCCTTTTTTTTAAAGAGTGAGTGCAACTTCCCTCTTCATATTGACTTCTTGAAAAATTTGTCATGTGTTGAATTTTCTTGCCTATTCCCTACCCCAGGGCATTTTTTGAGGGCAGGTGTCATTTTCAGCCCTGCAATCCTTGTGACTATTAAGCAACCACTAGCACTGGGTTTAAAGCTGCTGTTGTGGGAAACAGCCACAAGGCGGCAGCATTATTACGTTCTCAACTCTTGTTTTTAGGGCAACAGAGTCTTCCTGGACGTAGTGTTCCGACGTTGTAAATTAGAGGGGAATGTGCTGGGACAAGCCCCCAAAAGTTTATGTCTCCTTACTTTTGTTTGTTTTTCAAATTTAATTTCTATTTCTTATTGGAGTAAATTTGATTAGAGTGTTGTGATTGTCTGGCTGTACAGAATCTGCTCAATAATTCCTACATATGTCTGTTCATCTTTGGATCCTGTTACCATGTATGTTTTACAGAATGTTGAGTAGCCCTCCCTTGGTATTTGGTAGGTGTTTTGTCATTATATATTTTATATGTATTGGTGATTATATAATTCATATAGTTTATATGTTTTATGTTTATATACATTTAACATACATTAGTATATGTATGTTAGCCCCATAGTCCTAATTTATCCATCCTCCCAACTTTCATTTTGGCTAACCATTCGTTTGTCTTGTAAGTCTGTGAGTGTCTTTTTCTGTGGAAATATGTTCATTGGTAGCAATCTTAGGATAACATGTATAAATGATATCATAGGATATTTGTCATTCCCTTTTGACTTACTTTACCTAATATGATTATTTCTAGGCTCATTTGTAGTCCTGAAAACGGCACTGTTCATTTTTTTCCTGAGTCTAGTATTCCATTCGGTACGTATACCACTTCTTCTTTGTCCATTTATCTGTTGATGGACATTTTGTTTGCTTCCACGTTTTGGCTATTGTAAATACTGCTGCGGTACACGATTCTCCATCCCGTGTCTTTTCGATTCTGGCTTTTACAGGTGACAGGACCAATAGTGGGCCTTTCGGATCATATGGTGACTCAATTTTTACCTTTAAACGCACTGCCATTCTGTTCCTATTATTGGCTGTTACCAGTTTACATCCCACTTAGACCGAGAGGTTACGCTATTCTCCACAACTTCTTCAACATCTGTTGTTTGTTGACTTTGTGCTGATGGTCATTCTGACTGGTGTGAGGTGATACCTTTGTGTAGATTGGATTTGCCTGCGTCTAGTAATTCCTGATGTTTTGCGTTTATCAATGTCCTTTTCGTGTTTTTTTAAGATTGAGCTAAACTCACAACTTCAAATTGGCTTCTTGAAAAATTTGCCCCGTTTGGATTTTTATGGCCATTCCCTACCCCAGGATAGTTTTTGAGGGCATGAGTCATTTACAGCCCTGCAGTCCTTGTGAATATTATTGACCATTAGCAATAGATTTAAAGCTGTCGTTTGAGGAAACGGCCTTAGGGTGGCAGCATTTCTACGTTGCCAACTCTGCTTGCTAGGGAAACAGAACCTTGCTGCAAGTTGTGCTTTGAGGTTGCAGATTAGAGTGGAATGTGCCAGGACAAACCCCCATAAGTTTTAGCCTCCTTAATTCTTGTTTGTGTCTTCAAGTTGTAGTTTTTATCAAGCAAATTTGATTGAGAAATGTCTTTTGTTCTAGGTGTACAGAACCTTGTTCATTTACACATATACATACATCTATTGATCTTTGGGTCCTTTTCCATGTCGGTTATTACAGAGTGTTGAGTAGACCACACTTGCTATTCCATATGCTTTGGGGATTATATATTTTATATGTATTAGTATATGTGTGTTAACCCCAGTATTCTAATTTATCCATTCCTCACACCTTTTCTTTGGCTTAACCATAAGTTTGTCTTCTCAATCTGAGATTGTCTTTCTCTATGGAAATATGTTCATTTTTATGAATTTTCAGGTAACATAAGTGATATCGTAGGACATTTGTCTTTGGCATTCTGACTTACTTCACGTTGTGTGATTACCTCTAGGCTCATCTGTGGTGCTGCATATGCCATTCTTTTATTTTTTTTGTGACTGATATTCCATTCTGTCCATATACCACTTCTTCTTTGTCCATTCATTTGTTTTTGGACCCTTTTTTGGCTTCCATATCTTGGCTATTTCAATATTGCGGCAGTGCACATTTGCCTGCCTCTGTCTTTCCGATTCTGGTGGTCTTAGGTTATAGGCCCAAAAGGTGCCCTGCCGCATCATATGGTAGCTCAATTTTTACCTTTTAAAGTAGCTCCATTCAGTTTTCGTTAGTGCTGTTACCAATTACATCCCACCAGCAGCTAGATGGTACACAGTTCTCTAAATCCCCTTCAGCATGTATAGTCTGTAGACTTTCTGCTGATGGTCATTTGACTGGTGTGAGCTGAAACCTTTTTGGAGGTTGGGTTTGCATGTGGCTAATAATTCCTTATACTGAGCTTTAGGCATGTCCATTTTTTTCTTTTCCTTTTTTTTAAAGAGTGAGTGCAACTTCCCTCTTCATATTGACTTCTTGAAAAATTTGTCATGTGTTGAATTTTCTTGCCTATTCCCTACCCCAGGGCATTTTTTGAGGGCAGGTGTCATTTTCAGCCCTGCAATCCTTGTGACTATTAAGCAACCACTAGCACTGGGTTTAAAGCTGCTGTTGTGGGAAACAGCCACAAGGCGGCAGCATTATTACGTTCTCAACTCTTGTTTTTAGGGCAACAGAGTCTTCCTGGACGTAGTGTTCCGACGTTGTAAATTAGAGGGGAATGTGCTGGGACAAGCCCCCAAAAGTTTATGTCTCCTTACTTTTGTTTGTTTTTCAAATTTAATTTCTATTTCTTATTGGAGTAAATTTGATTAGAGTGTTGTGATTGTCTGGCTGTACAGAATCTGCTCAATAATTCCTACATATGTCTGTTCATCTTTGGATCCTGTTACCATGTATGTTTTACAGAATGTTGAGTAGCCCTCCCTTGGTATTTGGTAGGTGTTTTGTCATTATATATTTTATATGTATTGGTGATTATATAATTCATATAGTTTATATGTTTTATGTTTATATACATTTAACATACATTAGTATATGTATGTTAGCCCCATAGTCCTAATTTATCCATCCTCCCAACTTTCATTTTGGCTAACCATTCGTTTGTCTTGTAAGTCTGTGAGTGTCTTTTTCTGTGGAAATATGTTCATTGGTAGCAATCTTAGGATAACATGTATAAATGATATCATAGGATATTTGTCATTCCCTTTTGACTTACTTTACCTAATATGATTATTTCTAGGCTCATTTGTAGTCCTGAAAACGGCACTGTTCATTTTTTTCCTGAGTCTAGTATTCCATTCGGTACGTATACCACTTCTTCTTTGTCCATTTATCTGTTGATGGACATTTTGTTTGCTTCCACGTTTTGGCTATTGTAAATACTGCTGCGGTACACGATTCTCCATCCCGTGTCTTTTCGATTCTGGCTTTTACAGGTGACAGGACCAATAGTGGGCCTTTCGGATCATATGGTGACTCAATTTTTACCTTTAAACGCACTGCCATTCTGTTCCTATTATTGGCTGTTACCAGTTTACATCCCACTTAGACCGAGAGGTTACGCTATTCTCCACAACTTCTTCAACATCTGTTGTTTGTTGACTTTGTGCTGATGGTCATTCTGACTGGTGTGAGGTGATACCTTTGTGTAGATTGGATTTGCCTGCGTCTAGTAATTCCTGATGTTTTGCGTTTATCAATGTCCTTTTCGTGTTTTTTTAAGATTGAGCTAAACTCACAACTTCAAATTGGCTTCTTGAAAAATTTGCCCCGTTTGGATTTTTATGGCCATTCCCTACCCCAGGATAGTTTTTGAGGGCATGAGTCATTTACAGCCCTGCAGTCCTTGTGAATATTATTGACCATTAGCAATAGATTTAAAGCTGTCGTTTGAGGAAACGGCCTTAGGGTGGCAGCATTTCTACGTTGCCAACTCTGCTTGCTAGGGAAACAGAACCTTGCTGCAAGTTGTGCTTTGAGGTTGCAGATTAGAGTGGAATGTGCCAGGACAAACCCCCATAAGTTTTAGCCTCCTTAATTCTTGTTTGTGTCTTCAAGTTGTAGTTTTTATCAAGCAAATTTGATTGAGAAATGTCTTTTGTTCTAGGTGTACAGAACCTTGTTCATTTACACATATACATACATCTATTGATCTTTGGGTCCTTTTCCATGTCGGTTATTACAGAGTGTTGAGTAGACCACACTTGCTATTCCATATGCTTTGGGGATTATATATTTTATATGTATTAGTATATGTGTGTTAACCCCAGTATTCTAATTTATCCATTCCTCACACCTTTTCTTTGGCTTAACCATAAGTTTGTCTTCTCAATCTGAGATTGTCTTTCTCTATGGAAATATGTTCATTTTTATGAATTTTCAGGTAACATAAGTGATATCGTAGGACATTTGTCTTTGGCATTCTGACTTACTTCACGTTGTGTGATTACCTCTAGGCTCATCTGTGGTGCTGCATATGCCATTCTTTTATTTTTTTTGTGACTGATATTCCATTCTGTCCATATACCACTTCTTCTTTGTCCATTCATTTGTTTTTGGACCCTTTTTTGGCTTCCATATCTTGGCTATTTCAATATTGCGGCAGTGCACATTTGCCTGCCTCTGTCTTTCCGATTCTGGTGGTCTTAGGTTATAGGCCCAAAAGGTGCCCTGCCGCATCATATGGTAGCTCAATTTTTACCTTTTAAAGTAGCTCCATTCAGTTTTCGTTAGTGCTGTTACCAATTACATCCCACCAGCAGCTAGATGGTACACAGTTCTCTAAATCCCCTTCAGCATGTATAGTCTGTAGACTTTCTGCTGATGGTCATTTGACTGGTGTGAGCTGAAACCTTTTTGGAGGTTGGGTTTGCATGTGGCTAATAATTCCTTATACTGAGCTTTAGGCATGTCCATTTTTTTCTTTTCCTTTTTTTTAAAGAGTGAGTGCAACTTCCCTCTTCATATTGACTTCTTGAAAAATTTGTCATGTGTTGAATTTTCTTGCCTATTCCCTACCCCAGGGCATTTTTTGAGGGCAGGTGTCATTTTCAGCCCTGCAATCCTTGTGACTATTAAGCAACCACTAGCACTGGGTTTAAAGCTGCTGTTGTGGGAAACAGCCACAAGGCGGCAGCATTATTACGTTCTCAACTCTTGTTTTTAGGGCAACAGAGTCTTCCTGGACGTAGTGTTCCGACGTTGTAAATTAGAGGGGAATGTGCTGGGACAAGCCCCCAAAAGTTTATGTCTCCTTACTTTTGTTTGTTTTTCAAATTTAATTTCTATTTCTTATTGGAGTAAATTTGATTAGAGTGTTGTGATTGTCTGGCTGTACAGAATCTGCTCAATAATTCCTACATATGTCTGTTCATCTTTGGATCCTGTTACCATGTATGTTTTACAGAATGTTGAGTAGCCCTCCCTTGGTATTTGGTAGGTGTTTTGTCATTATATATTTTATATGTATTGGTGATTATATAATTCATATAGTTTATATGTTTTATGTTTATATACATTTAACATACATTAGTATATGTATGTTAGCCCCATAGTCCTAATTTATCCATCCTCCCAACTTTCATTTTGGCTAACCATTCGTTTGTCTTGTAAGTCTGTGAGTGTCTTTTTCTGTGGAAATATGTTCATTGGTAGCAATCTTAGGATAACATGTATAAATGATATCATAGGATATTTGTCATTCCCTTTTGACTTACTTTACCTAATATGATTATTTCTAGGCTCATTTGTAGTCCTGAAAACGGCACTGTTCATTTTTTTCCTGAGTCTAGTATTCCATTCGGTACGTATACCACTTCTTCTTTGTCCATTTATCTGTTGATGGACATTTTGTTTGCTTCCACGTTTTGGCTATTGTAAATACTGCTGCGGTACACGATTCTCCATCCCGTGTCTTTTCGATTCTGGCTTTTACAGGTGACAGGACCAATAGTGGGCCTTTCGGATCATATGGTGACTCAATTTTTACCTTTAAACGCACTGCCATTCTGTTCCTATTATTGGCTGTTACCAGTTTACATCCCACTTAGACCGAGAGGTTACGCTATTCTCCACAACTTCTTCAACATCTGTTGTTTGTTGACTTTGTGCTGATGGTCATTCTGACTGGTGTGAGGTGATACCTTTGTGTAGATTGGATTTGCCTGCGTCTAGTAATTCCTGATGTTTTGCGTTTATCAATGTCCTTTTCGTGTTTTTTTAAGATTGAGCTAAACTCACAACTTCAAATTGGCTTCTTGAAAAATTTGCCCCGTTTGGATTTTTATGGCCATTCCCTACCCCAGGATAGTTTTTGAGGGCATGAGTCATTTACAGCCCTGCAGTCCTTGTGAATATTATTGACCATTAGCAATAGATTTAAAGCTGTCGTTTGAGGAAACGGCCTTAGGGTGGCAGCATTTCTACGTTGCCAACTCTGCTTGCTAGGGAAACAGAACCTTGCTGCAAGTTGTGCTTTGAGGTTGCAGATTAGAGTGGAATGTGCCAGGACAAACCCCCATAAGTTTTAGCCTCCTTAATTCTTGTTTGTGTCTTCAAGTTGTAGTTTTTATCAAGCAAATTTGATTGAGAAATGTCTTTTGTTCTAGGTGTACAGAACCTTGTTCATTTACACATATACATACATCTATTGATCTTTGGGTCCTTTTCCATGTCGGTTATTACAGAGTGTTGAGTAGACCACACTTGCTATTCCATATGCTTTGGGGATTATATATTTTATATGTATTAGTATATGTGTGTTAACCCCAGTATTCTAATTTATCCATTCCTCACACCTTTTCTTTGGCTTAACCATAAGTTTGTCTTCTCAATCTGAGATTGTCTTTCTCTATGGAAATATGTTCATTTTTATGAATTTTCAGGTAACATAAGTGATATCGTAGGACATTTGTCTTTGGCATTCTGACTTACTTCACGTTGTGTGATTACCTCTAGGCTCATCTGTGGTGCTGCATATGCCATTCTTTTATTTTTTTTGTGACTGATATTCCATTCTGTCCATTTACCACTTCTTCTTTGTCCATTCATTTGTTTTTGGACCCTTTTTTGGCTTCCATATCTTGGCTATTTCAATATTGCGGCAGTGCACATTTGCCTGCCTCTGTCTTTCCGATTCTGGTGGTCTTAGGTTATAGGCCCAAAAGGTGCCCTGCCGCATCATATGGTAGCTCAATTTTTACCTTTTAAAGTAGCTCCATTCAGTGTTCGTTAGTGCTGTTACCAATTACATCCCACCAGCAGCTAGATGGTACACAGTTCTCTAAATCCCCTTCAGCATGTATAGTCTGTAGACTTTCTGCTGATGGTCATTTGACTGGTGTGAGCTGAAACCTTTTTGGAGGTTGGGTTTGCATGTGGCTAATAATTCCTTATACTGAGCTTTAGGCATGTCCATTTTTTTCTTTTCCTTTTTTTTAAAGAGTGAGTGCAACTTCCCTCTTCATATTGACTTCTTGAAAAATTTGTCATGTGTTGAATTTTCTTGCCTATTCCCTACCCCAGGGCATTTTTTGAGGGCAGGTGTCATTTTCAGCCCTGCAATCCTTGTGACTATTAAGCAACCACTAGCACTGGGTTTAAAGCTGCTGTTGTGGGAAACAGCCACAAGGCGGCAGCATTATTACGTTCTCAACTCTTGTTTTTAGGGCAACAGAGTCTTCCTGGACGTAGTGTTCCGAGGTTGTAAATTAGAGGGGAATGTGCTGGGACAAGCCCCCAAAAGTTTATGTCTCCTTACTTTTGTTTGTTTTTCAAATTTAATTTCTATTTCTTATTGGAGTAAATTTGATTAGAGTGTTGTGATTGTCTGGCTGTACAGAATCTGCTCAATAATTCCTACATATGTCTGTTCATCTTTGGATCCTGTTACCATGTATGTTTTACAGAATGTTGAGTAGCCCTCCCTTGGTATTTGGTAGGTGTTTTGTCATTATATATTTTATATGTATTGGTGATTATATAATTCATATAGTTTATATGTTTTATGTTTATATACATTTAACATACATTAGTATATGTATGTTAGCCCCATAGTCCTAATTTATCCATCCTCCCAACTTTCATTTTGGCTAACCATTCGTTTGTCTTGTAAGTCTGTGAGTGTCTTTTTCTGTGGAAATATGTTCATTGGTAGCAATCTTAGGATAACATGTATAAATGATATCATAGGATATTTGTCATTCCCTTTTGACTTACTTTACCTAATATGATTATTTCTAGGCTCATTTGTAGTCCTGAAAACGGCACTGTTCATTTTTTTCCTGAGTCTAGTATTCCATTCGGTACGTATACCACTTCTTCTTTGTCCATTTATCTGTTGATGGACATTTTGTTTGCTTCCACGTTTTTGCTATTGTAAATATTGCTGCGGTACACGATTCTCCATCCCGTGTCTTTTCGATTCTGGCTTTTACAGGTGACAGGACCAATAGTGGGCCTTTCGGATCATATGGTGACTCAATTTTTACCTTTAAACGCACTGTCATTCTGTTCCTATTATTGGCTGTTACCAGTTTACATCCCACTTAGACCGAGAGGTTACGCTATTCTCCACAACTTCTTCAACATCTGTTGTTTGTTGACTTTGTGCTGATGGTCATTCTGACTGGTGTGAGGTGATACCTTTGTGTAGATTGGATTTGCCTGCGTCTAGTAATTCCTGATGTTTTGCGTTTATCAATGTCCTTTTCGTGTTTTTTTAAGATTGAGCTAAACTCACAACTTCAAATTGGCTTCTTGAAAAATTTGCCCCGTTTGGATTTTTATGGCCATTCCCTACCCCAGGATAGTTTTTGAGGGCATGAGTCATTTACAGCCCTGCAGTCCTTGTGAATATTATTGACCATTAGCAATAGATTTAAAGCTGTCGTTTGAGGAAACGGCCTTAGGGTGGCAGCATTTCTACGTTGCCAACTCTGCTTGCTAGGGAAACAGAACCTTGCTGCAAGTTGTGCTTTGAGGTTGCAGATTAGAGTGGAATGTGCCAGGACAAACCCCCATAAGTTTTAGCCTCCTTAATTCTTGTTTGTGTCTTCAAGTTGTAGTTTTTATCAAGCAAATTTGATTGAGAAATGTCTTTTGTTCTAGGTGTACAGAACCTTGTTCATTTACACATATACATACATCTATTGATCTTTGGGTCCTTTTCCATGTCGGTTATTACAGAGTGTTGAGTAGACCACACTTGCTATTCCATATGCTTTGGGGATTATATATTTTATATGTATTAGTATATGTGTGTTAAGCCCAGTATCCTAATTTATCCATTCCTCACACCTTTTCTTTGGCTTAACCATAAGTTTGTCTTCTCAATCTGAGATTGTCTTTCTCTATGGAAATATGTTCATTTTCATGAATTTTCAGGTAACATAAGTGATATCGTAGGACATTTGTCTTTGGCATTCTGACTTACTTCACGTTGTGTGATTATCTCTAGGCTCATCTGTGGTGCTGCATATGCCATTCTTTTATTTATTTTGTGACTGATATTTCATTCTGTCCATATACCACTTCTTCTTTGTCCATTCATTTGTTTTTGGACCCTTTTTTGGCTTCCATATCTTGGCTATTTCAATATTGCGGCAGTGCACATTTGCCTGCCTCTGTCTTTCCGATTCTGGTGGTCTTAGGTTATAGGCCCAAAAGGTGCCCTGCCGCATCATATGGTAGCTCAATTTTTACCTTTTAAAGTAGCTCCATTCAGTTTTCGTTAGTGCTGTTACCAATTACATCCCACCAGCAGCTAGATGGTACACAGTTCTCTAAATCCCCTTCAGCATGTATAGTCTGTAGACTTTCTGCTGATGGTCATTTGACTGGTGTGAGCTGAAACCTTTTTGGAGGTTGGGTTTGCATGTGGCTAATAATTCCTTATACTGAGCTTTAGGCATGTCCATTTTTTTCTTTTCCTTTTTTTTAAAGAGTGAGTGCAACTTCCCTCTTCATATTGACTTCTTGAAAAATTTGTCATGTGTTGAATTTTCTTGCCTATTCCCTACCCCAGGGCATTTTTTGAGGGCAGGTGTCATTTTCAGCCCTGCAATCCTTGTGACTATTAAGCAACCACTAGCACTGGGTTTAAAGCTGCTGTTGTGGGAAACAGCCACAAGGCGGCAGCATTATTACGTTCTCAACTCTTGTTTTTAGGGCAACAGAGTCTTCCTGGACGTAGTGTTCCGAGGTTGTAAATTAGAGGGGAATGTGCTGGGACAAGCCCCCAAAAGTTTATGTCTCCTTACTTTTGTTTGTTTTTCAAATTTAATTTCTATTTCTTATTGGAGTAAATTTGATTAGAGTGTTGTGATTGTCTGGCTGTACAGAATCTGCTCAATAATTCCTACATATGTCTGTTCATCTTTGGATCCTGTTACCATGTATGTTTTACAGAATGTTGAGTAGCCCTCCCTTGGTATTTGGTAGGTGTTTTGTCATTATATATTTTATATGTATTGGTGATTATATAATTCATATAGTTTATATGTTTTATGTTTATATACATTTAACATACATTAGTATATGTATGTTAGCCCCATAGTCCTAATTTATCCATCCTCCCAACTTTCATTTTGGCTAACCATTCGTTTGTCTTGTAAGTCTGTGAGTGTCTTTTTCTGTGGAAATATGTTCATTGGTAGCAATCTTAGGATAACATGTATAAATGATATCATAGGATATTTGTCATTCCCTTTTGACTTACTTTACCTAATATGATTATTTCTAGGCTCATTTGTAGTCCTGAAAACGGCACTGTTCATTTTTTTCCTGAGTCTAGTATTCCATTCGGTATGTATACCACTTCTTCTTTGTCCATTTATCTGTTGATGGACATTTTGTTTGCTTCCACGTTTTGGCTATTGTAAATACTGCTGCGGTACACGATTCTCCATCCCGTGTCTTTTCGATTCTGGCTTTTACAGGTGACAGGCCCAATAGTGGGCCTTCCGGATCATATGGTGACTCATTTTTACCTTTAAACGCACTGTCATTCTGTTCCTATTATTGGCTGTTACCAGTTTACATCCCACTTAGACCGAGAGGTTACGCTATTCTCCACAACTTCTTCAACATCTGTTGTTTGTTGACTTTGTGCTGATGGTCATTCTGACTGGTGTGAGGTGATACCTTTGTGTAGATTGGATTTGCCTGCGTCTAGTAATTCCTGATGTTTTGCGTTTATCAATGTCCTTTTCGTGTTTTTTTAAGATTGAGCTAAACTCACAACTTCAAATTGGCTTCTTGAAAAATTTTCCCCGTTTGGATTTTTATGGCCATTCCCTACCCCAGGATAGTTTTTGAGGGCATGAGTCATTTACAGCCCTGCAGTCCTTGTGAATATTATTGACCATTAGCAATAGATTTAAAGCTGTCGTTTGAGGAAACGGCCTTAGGGTGGCAGCATTTCTACGTTGCCAACTCTGCTTGCTAGGGAAACAGAACCTTGCTGCAAGTTGTGCTTTGAGGTTGCAGATTAGAGTGGAATGTGCCAGGACAAACCCCCATAAGTTTTAGCCTCCTTAATTCTTGTTTGTGTCTTCAAGTTGTAGTTTTTATCAAGCAAATTTGATTGAGAAATGTCTTTTGTTCTAGGTGTACAGAACCTTGTTCATTTACACATATACATACATCTATTGATCTTTGGGTCCTTTTCCATGTCGGTTATTACAGAGTGTTGAGTAGACCACACTTGCTATTCCATATGCTTTGGGGATTATATATTTTATATGTATTAGTATATGTGTGTTAAGCCCAGTATCCTAATTTATCCATTCCTCACACCTTTTCTTTGGCTTAGCCATAAGTTTGTCTTCTCAATCTGAGATTGTCTTTCTCTATGGAAATATGTTCATTTTTATGAATTTTCAGGTAACATAAGTGATATCGTAGGACATTTGTCTTTGGCATTCTGACTTACTTCACGTTGTGTGATTATCTCTAGGCTCATCTGTGGTGCTGCATATGCCATTCTTTTATTTTTTTTGTGACTGATATTCCATTCTGTCCATACACCACTTCTTCTTTGTCCATTCATCTGTTTATGGACCTTATTTTTGCTTCCATGTCTTGGCTATTTCAATATTGCTGCAGTGCACATTTGCCTGCCTCTGTCTTTCCTATTCTGGTGGTCTTAGGTTATAGGCCCAAAAGGTGCCCTGCCGCATCATATGGTAGCTCAATTTTTACCTTTGAAAGCAGCTCCATTCAGTTTTCATTAGTGCTGTTACCAATTACATCCCACCAACAGCTAGAAGGTACAGAGTTCTCTAAAACCACTGCAGCATTTATAGTTTGTAGACTTTTTGCTGATGGTCATTTCACTGGTGTGAGCTGAAATCTTTTTGGAGGTTGGATTTGCATGTGGCTAATAATTCCGTATACTGAGCTTTAGGCATGCCCTTTTTTTTCTTCTCTTTTTTTTTAAAGATTGAGTACAACTTCCCTCTTCATATTGCCTTCTTCAAAAATTTGTCATGTGTTGAATTTTCTTGCCTATTCCCTACCCCAGGGCATTTTTTGTGGGCAGGTGTCATTTACAGCCCTGCAGTCCTTGTGACTATTAAGCAACCATTAGCACTGGGTTTAAAGCTGCTGTTGTGGGAAACAGCCACAAGGCGGCAGCATTGTTACGTTCTCACCTCTTGTTACTCGGGTAACAGAATCTTCCTGGAGGTAGTGTTCCGAGGTTGTAAATTAGAGGGGAATGTGCTGGGACAAGCCCCCAGAAGTTTATGTCTCCTTACTTATGTTTGTTTTTTTAAATTTAATTTATATTTCTTATCGGAGTAATTTTGATTAGAGTGTTGTGATTGTCTGGCTGTACAGAATGTGCTCAATGATTCATACATATGTCTGTTCATGTTCGGATCCTGTTACCATGTATGTTATTCAGAATGTTGAGTAGACCTCCCTCGTTATTTGGTAGGTGTTTACTCATTATATATTTTATATGTATTGGTGATTATATAATTCATAGAGTTTATATATTATATGTTTATATACATTTAACATACATTAGTATATGTATGTTAGCCCCATAATCCTAATTTATCCATCCTCCCACCTTTCATTTTGGTTAACCATTAGTTTGTTGTATAAGTGGGTGTTGTCTTTTTTTGTGGAAATACGTTCATTGGTAGCAGTCTTAGGATAACATGTATAAATGATATCATAGGATATTTGTCATTCCCTTGTGACTTACTTAACCTAATATGATTATTTCTACGCTCATCTGTATTCCTCAAAATGGCATTGTTCATTTTTTTACCGAGGTTACTATTCCATTCTGTCCGTATACCACTTTTTCTTTGTCCATTCATTTGTTTTTGGACCCTTTTTTGGCTTCCATATCTTGGCTATTTCAATATTGCGGCAGTGCACATTTGCCTGCCTCTGTCTTTCCGATTCTGGTGGTCTTAGGTTATAGGCCCAAAAGGTGCCCTGCCGCATCATATGGTAGCTCAATTTTTACCTTTTAAAGTAGCTCCATTCAGTTTTCGTTAGTGCTGTTACCAATTACATCCCACCAGCAGCTAGATGGTACACAGTTCTCTAAATCCCCTTCAGCATGTATAGTCTGTAGACTTTCTGCTGATGGTCATTTGACTGGTGTGAGCTGAAACCTTTTTGGAGGTTGGGTTTGCATGTGGCTAATAATTCCTTATACTGAGCTTTAGGCATGTCCATTTTTTTCTTTTCCTTTTTTTTAAAGAGTGAGTGCAACTTCCCTCTTCATATTGACTTCTTGAAAAATTTGTCATGTGTTGAATTTTCTTGCCTATTCCCTACCCCAGGACATTTTTTGAGGGCAGGTGTCATTTTCAGCCCTGCAATCCTTGTGACTATTAAGCAACCACTAGCACTGGGTTTAAAGCTGCTGTTGTGGGAAACAGCCACAAGGCGGCAGCATTATTACGTTCTCAACTCTTGTTTTTAGGGCAACAGAGTCTTCCTGGACGTAGTGTTCCGAGGTTGTAAATTAGAGGGGAATGTGCTGGGACAAGCCCCCAAAAGTTTATGTCTCCTTACTTTTGTTTGTTTTTCAAATTTAATTTCTATTTCTTATTGGAGTAAATTTGATTAGAGTGTTGTGATTGTCTGGCTGTACAGAATCTGCTCAATAATTCCTACATATGTCTGTTCATCTTTGGATCCTGTTACCATGTATGTTTTACAGAATGTTGAGTAGCCCTCCCTTGGTATTTGGTAGGTGTTTTGTCATTATATATTTTATATGTATTGGTGATTATATAATTCATATAGTTTATATGTTTTATGTTTATATACATTTAACATACATTAGTATATGTATGTTAGCCCCATAGTCCTAATTTATCCATCCTCCCAACTTTCATTTTGGCTAACCATTCGTTTGTCTTGTAAGTCTGTGAGTGTCTTTTTCTGTGGAAATATGTTCATTGGTAGCAATCTTAGGATAACATGTATAAATGATATCATAGGATATTTGTCATTCCCTTTTGACTTACTTTACCTAATATGATTATTTCTAGGCTCATTTGTAGTCCTGAAAACGGCACTGTTCATTTTTTTCCTGAGTCTAGTATTCCATTCGGTACGTATACCACTTCTTCTTTGTCCATTTATCTGTTGATGGACATTTTGTTTGCTTCCACGTTTTGGCTATTGTAAATACTGCTGCAGTACACGATTCTCCATCCCGTGTCTTTTCGATTCTGGCTTTTACAGGTGACAGGCCCAATAGTGGGCCTTCCGGATCATATGGTGACTCATTTTTACCTTTAAACGCACTGTCATTCTGTTCCTATTATTGGCTGTTACCAGTTTACATCCCACTTAGACCGAGAGGTTACGCTATTCTCCACAACTTCTTCAACATCTGTTGTTTGTTGACTTTGTGCTGATGGTCATTCTGACTGGTGTGAGGTGATACCTTTGTGTAGATTGGATTTGCCTGCGTCTAGTAATTCCTGATGTTTTGCGTTTATCAATGTCCTTTTCGTGTTTTTTTAAGATTGAGCTAAACTCATAACTTCAAATTGGCTTCTTGAAAAATTTGCCCCGTTTGGATTTTTATGGCCATTCCCTACCCCAGGATAGTTTTTGAGGGCATGAGTCATTTACAGCCCTGCAGTCCTTGTGAATATTATTGACCATTAGCAATAGATTTAAAGCTGTCGTTTGAGGAAACGGCCTTAGGGTGGCAGCATTTCTACGTTGCCAACTCTGCTTGCTAGGGAAACAGAACCTTGCTGCAAGTTGTGCTTTGAGGTTGCAGATTAGAGTGGAATGTGCCAGGACAAACCCCCATAAGTTTTAGCCTCCTTAATTCTTGTTTGTGTCTTCAAGTTGTAGTTTTTATCAAGCAAATTTGATTGAGAAATGTCTTTTGTTCTAGGTGTACAGAAACTTGTTCATTTACACATATACATACATCTATTGATCGTTGGGTCCTTTTCCATGTCGGTTATTACAGAGTGTTGAGTAGACCACACTTGCTATTCCATATGCTTTGGGGATTATATATTTTATATGTATTAGTATATGTGTGTTAAGCCCAGTATCCTAATTTATCCATTCCTCACACCTTTTCTTTGGCTTAACCATAAGTTTGTCTTCTCAATCTGAGATTGTCTTTCTCTATGGAAATATGTTCATTTTTATGAATTTTCAGGTAACATAAGTGATATCGTAGGACATTTGTCTTTGGCATTCTGACTTACTTCACGTTGTGTGATTATCTCTAGGCTCATCTGTGGTGCTGCATATGCCATTCTTTTATTTTTTTTGTGACTGATATTCCATTCTGTCCATATACCACTTCTTCTTTGTCCATTCATTTGTTTTTGGACCCTTTTTTGGCTTCCATATCTTGGCTATTTCAATATTGCGGCAGTGCACATTTGCCTGCCTCTGTCTTTCCGATTCTGGTGGTCTTAGGTTATAGGCCCAAAAGGTGCCCTGCCGCATCATATGGTAGCTCAATTTTTACCTTTTAAAGTAGCTCCATTCAGTTTTCGTTAGTGCTGTTACCAATTACATCCCACCAGCAGCTAGATGGTACACAGTTCTCTAAATCCCCTTCAGCATGTATAGTCTGTAGACTTTCTGCTGATGGTCATTTGACTGGTGTGAGCTGAAACCTTTTTGGAGGTTGGGTTTGCATGTGGCTAATAATTCCTTATACTGAGCTTTAGGCATGTCCATTTTTTTCTTTTCCTTTTTTTTAAAGAGTGAGTGCAACTTCCCTCTTCATATTGACTTCTTGAAAAATTTGTCATGTGTTGAATTTTCTTGCCTATTCCCTACCCCAGGACATTTTTTGAGGGCAGGTGTCATTTTCAGCCCTGCAATCCTTGTGACTATTAAGCAACCACTAGCACTGGGTTTAAAGCTGCTGTTGTGGGAAACAGCCACAAGGCGGCAGCATTATTACGTTCTCAACTCTTGTTTTTAGGGCAACAGAGTCTTCCTGGACGTAGTGTTCCGAGGTTGTAAATTAGAGGGGAATGTGCTGGGACAAGCCCCCAAAAGTTTATGTCTCCTTACTTTTGTTTGTTTTTCAAATTTAATTTCTATTTCTTATTGGAGTAAATTTGATTAGAGTGTTGTGATTGTCTGGCTGTACAGAATCTGCTCAATAATTCCTACATATGTCTGTTCATCTTTGGATCCTGTTACCATGTATGTTTTACAGAATGTTGAGTAGCCCTCCCTTGGTATTTGGTAGGTGTTTTGTCATTATATATTTTATATGTATTGGTGATTATATAATTCATATAGTTTATATGTTTTATGTTTATATACATTTAACATACATTAGTATATGTATGTTAGCCCCATAGTCCTAATTTATCCATCCTCCCAACTTTCATTTTGGCTAACCATTCGTTTGTCTTGTAAGTCTGTGAGTGTCTTTTTCTGTGGAAATATGTTCATTGGTAGCAATCTTAGGATAACATGTATAAATGATATCATAGGATATTTGTCATTCCCTTTTGACTTACTTTACCTAATATGATTATTTCTAGGCTCATTTGTAGTCCTGAAAACGGCACTGTTCATTTTTTTCCTGAGTCTAGTATTCCATTCGGTACGTATACCACTTCTTCTTTGTCCATTTATCTGTTGATGGACATTTTGTTTCCTTCCACGTTTTGGCTATTGTAAATACTGCTGCAGTACACGATTCTCCATCCCGTGTCTTTTCGATTCTGGCTTTTACAGGTGACAGGCCCAATAGTGGGCCTTCCGGATCATATGGTGACTCATTTTTACCTTTAAACGCACTGTCATTCTGTTCCTATTATTGGCTGTTACCAGTTTACATCCCACTTAGACCGAGAGGTTACGCTATTCTCCACAACTTCTTCAACATCTGTTGTTTGTTGACTTTGTGCTGATGGTCATTCTGACTGGTGTGAGGTGATACCTTTGTGTAGATTGGATTTGCCTGCGTCTAGTAATTCCTGATGTTTTGCGTTTATCAATGTCCTTTTCGTGTTTTTTTAAGATTGAGCTAAACTCATAACTTCAAATTGGCTTCTTGAAAAATTTGCCCCGTTTGGATTTTTATGGCCATTCCCTACCCCAGGATAGTTTTTGAGGGCATGAGTCATTTACAGCCCTGCAGTCCTTGTGAATATTATTGACCATTAGCAATAGATTTAAAGCTGTCGTTTGAGGAAACGGCCTTAGGGTGGCAGCATTTCTACGTTGCCAACTCTGCTTGCTAGGGAAACAGAACCTTGCTGCAAGTTGTGCTTTGAGGTTGCAGATTAGAGTGGAATGTGCCAGGACAAACCCCCATAAGTTTTAGCCTCCTTAATTCTTGTTTGTGTCTTCAAGTTGTAGTTTTTATCAAGCAAATTTGATTGAGAAATGTCTTTTGTTCTAGGTGTACAGAACCTTGTTCATTTA
The DNA here is from genome assembly GCF_028564815.1 of Eubalaena glacialis. Taxonomy (NCBI): domain Eukaryota; kingdom Metazoa; phylum Chordata; class Mammalia; order Artiodactyla; family Balaenidae; genus Eubalaena; species Eubalaena glacialis. Next base: position 97,036,521 of record NC_083717.1, on the reverse strand, counting down.
CACATATACATACATCTATTGATCTTTGGGTCCTTTTCCATGTCGGTTATTACAGAGTGTTGAGTAGACCACACTTGCTATTCCATATGCTTTGGGGATTATATATTTTATATGTATTAGTATATGTGTGTTAAGCCCAGTATCCTAATTTATCCATTCCTCACACCTTTTCTTTGGCTTAACCATAAGTTTGTCTTCTCAATCTGAGATTGTCTTTCTCTATGGAAATATGTTCATTTTTATGAATTTTCAGGTAACATAAGTGATATCGTAGGACATTTGTCTTTGGCATTCTGACTTACTTCACGTTGTGTGATTATCTCTAGGCTCATCTGTGGTGCTGCATATGCCATTCTTTTATTTTTTTTGTGACTGATATTCCATTCTGTCCATATACCACTTCTTCTTTGTCCATTCATTTGTTTTTGGACCCTTTTTTGGCTTCCATATCTTGGCTATTTCAATATTGCGGCAGTGCACATTTGCCTGCCTCTGTCTTTCCGATTCTGGTGGTCTTAGGTTATAGGCCCAAAAGGTGCCCTGCCGCATCATATGGTAGCTCAATTTTTACCTTTTAAAGTAGCTCCATTCAGTTTTCGTTAGTGCTGTTACCAATTACATCCCACCAGCAGCTAGATGGTACACAGTTCTCTAAATCCCCTTCAGCATGTATAGTCTGTAGACTTTCTGCTGATGGTCATTTGACTGGTGTGAGCTGAAACCTTTTTGGAGGTTGGGTTTGCATGTGGCTAATAATTCCTTATACTGAGCTTTAGGCATGTCCATTTTTTTCTTTTCCTTTTTTTTAAAGAGTGAGTGCAACTTCCCTCTTCATATTGACTTCTTGAAAAATTTGTCATGTGTTGAATTTTCTTGCCTATTCCCTACCCCAGGACATTTTTTGAGGGCAGGTGTCATTTTCAGCCCTGCAATCCTTGTGACTATTAAGCAACCACTAGCACTGGGTTTAAAGCTGCTGTTGTGGGAAACAGCCACAAGGCGGCAGCATTATTACGTTCTCAACTCTTGTTTTTAGGGCAACAGAGTCTTCCTGGACGTAGTGTTCCGAGGTTGTAAATTAGAGGGGAATGTGCTGGGACAAGCCCCCAAAAGTTTATGTCTCCTTACTTTTGTTTGTTTTTCAAATTTAATTTCTATTTCTTATTGGAGTAAATTTGATTAGAGTGTTGTGATTGTCTGGCTGTACAGAATCTGCTCAATAATTCCTACATATGTCTGTTCATCTTTGGATCCTGTTACCGTGTATGTTTTACAGAATGTTGAGTAGCCCTCCCTTGGTATTTGGTAGGTGTTTTGTCATTATATATTTTATATGTATTGGTGATTATATAATTCATATAGTTTATATGTTTTATGTTTATATACATTTAACATACATTAGTATATGTATGTTAGCCCCATAGTCCTAATTTATCCATCCTCCCAACTTTCATTTTGGCTAACCATTCGTTTGTCTTGTAAGTCTGTGAGTGTCTTTTTCTGTGGAAATATGTTCATTGGTAGCAATCTTAGGATAACATGTATAAATGATATCATAGGATATTTGTCATTCCCTTTTGACTTACTTTACCTAATATGATTATTTCTAGGCTCATTTGTAGTCCTGAAAACGGCACTGTTCATTTTTTTCCTGAGTCTAGTATTCCATTCGGTACGTATACCACTTCTTCTTTGTCCATTTATCTGTTGATGGACATTTTGTTTGCTTCCACGTTTTGGCTATTGTAAATACTGCTGCAGTACACGATTCTCCATCCCGTGTCTTTTCGATTCTGGCTTTTACAGGTGACAGGCCCAATAGTGGGCCTTCCGGATCATATGGTGACTCATTTTTACCTTTAAACGCACTGTCATTCTGTTCCTATTATTGGCTGTTACCAGTTTACATCCCACTTAGACCGAGAGGTTACGCTATTCTCCACAACTTCTTCAACATCTGTTGTTTGTTGACTTTGTGCTGATGGTCATTCTGACTGGTGTGAGGTGATACCTTTGTGTAGATTGGATTTGCCTGCGTCTAGTAATTCCTGATGTTTTGCGTTTATCAATGTCCTTTTCGTGTTTTTTTAAGATTGAGCTAAACTCACAACTTCAAATTGGCTTCTTGAAAAATTTGCCCCGTTTGGATTTTTATGGCCATTCCCTACCCCAGGATAGTTTTTGAGGGCATGAGTCATTTACAGCCCTGCAGTCCTTGTGAATATTATTGACCATTAGCAATAGATTTAAAGCTGTCGTTTGAGGAAACGGCCTTAGGGTGGCAGCATTTCTACGTTGCCAACTCTGCTTGCTAGGGAAACAGAACCTTGCTGCAAGTTGTGCTTTGAGGTTGCAGATTAGAGTGGAATGTGCCAGGACAAACCCCCATAAGTTTTAGCCTCCTTAATTCTTGTTTGTGTCTTCAAGTTGTAGTTTTTATCAAGCAAATTTGATTGAGAAATGTCTTTTGTTCTAGGTGTACAGAACCTTGTTCATTTACACATATACATACATCTATTGATCTTTGGGTCCTTTTCCATGTCGGTTATTACAGAGTGTTGAGTAGACCACACTTGCTATTCCATATGCTTTGGGGATTATATATTTTATATGTATTAGTATATGTGTGTTAAGCCCAGTATCCTAATTTATCCATTCCTCACACCTTTTCTTTGGCTTAACCATAAGTTTGTCTTCTCAATCTGAGATTGTCTTTCTCTATGGAAATATGTTCATTTTTATGAATTTTCAGGTAACATAAGTGATATCGTAGGACATTTGTCTTTGGCATTCTGACTTACTTCACGTTGTGTGATTATCTCTAGGCTCATCTGTGGTGCTGCATATGCCATTCTTTTATTTTTTTTGTGACTGATATTCCATTCTGTCCATATACCACTTCTTCTTTGTCCATTCATTTGTTTTTGGACCCTTTTTTGGCTTCCATATCTTGGCTATTTCAATATTGCGGCAGTGCACATTTGCCTGCCTCTGTCTTTCCGATTCTGGTGGTCTTAGGTTATAGGCCCAAAAGGTGCCCTGCCGCATCATATGGTAGCTCAATTTTTACCTTTTAAAGTAGCTCCATTCAGTTTTCGTTAGTGCTGTTACCAATTACATCCCACCAGCAGCTAGATGGTACACAGTTCTCTAAATCCCCTTCAGCATGTATAGTCTGTAGACTTTCTGCTGATGGTCATTTGACTGGTGTGAGCTGAAACCTTTTTGGAGGTTGGGTTTGCATGTGGCTAATAATTCCTTATACTGAGCTTTAGGCATGTCCATTTTTTTCTTTTCCTTTTTTTTAAAGAGTGAGTGCAACTTCCCTCTTCATATTGACTTCTTGAAAAATTTGTCATGTGTTGAATTTTCTTGCCTATTCCCTACCCCAGGGCATTTTTTGAGGGCAGGTGTCATTTTCAGCCCTGCAATCCTTGTGACTATTAAGCAACCACTAGCACTGGGTTTAAAGCTGCTGTTGTGGGAAACAGCCACAAGGCGGCAGCATTATTACGTTCTCAACTCTTGTTTTTAGGGCAACAGAGTCTTCCTGGACGTAGTGTTCCGAGGTTGTAAATTAGAGGGGAATGTGCTGGGACAAGCCCCCAAAAGTTTATGTCTCCTTACTTTTGTTTGTTTTTCAAATTTAATTTCTATTTCTTATTGGAGTAAATTTGATTAGAGTGTTGTGATTGTCTGGCTGTACAGAATCTGCTCAATAATTCCTACATATGTCTGTTCATCTTTGGATCCTGTTACCATGTATGTTTTACAGAATGTTGAGTAGCCCTCCCTTGGTATTTGGTAGGTGTTTTGTCATTATATATTTTATATGTATTGGTGATTATATAATTCATATAGTTTATATGTTTTATGTTTATATACATTTAACATACATTAGTATATGTATGTTAGCCCCATAGTCCTAATTTATCCATCCTCCCAACTTTCATTTTGGCTAACCATTCGTTTGTCTTGTAAGTCTGTGAGTGTCTTTTTCTGTGGAAATATGTTCATTGGTAGCAATCTTAGGATAACATGTATAAATGATATCATAGGATATTTGTCATTCCCTTTTGACTTACTTTACCTAATATGATTATTTCTAGGCTCATTTGTAGTCCTGAAAACGGCACTGTTCATTTTTTTCCTGAGTCTAGTATTCCATTCGGTATGTATACCACTTCTTCTTTGTCCATTTATCTGTTGATGGACATTTTGTTTGCTTCAACGTTTTGGCTATTGTAAATACTGCTGCGGTACACGATTCTCCATCCCGTGTCTTTTCGATTCTGGCTTTTACAGGTGACAGGCCCAATAGTGGGCCTTCCGGATCATATGGTGACTCATTTTTACCTTTAAACGCACTGTCATTCTGTTCCTATTATTGGCTGTTACCAGTTTACATCCCACTTAGACCGAGAGGTTACACTATTCTCCACAACTTCTTCAACATCTGTTGTTTGTTGACTTTGTGCTGATGGTCATTCTGACTGGTGTGAGGTGATACCTTTGTGTAGATTGGATTTGCCTGCGTCTAGTAATTCCTGATGTTTTGCGTTTATCAATGTCCTTTTCGTGTTTTTTTAAGATTGAGCTAAACTCACAACTTCAAATTGGCTTCTTGAAAAATTTGCCCCGTTTGGATTTTTATGGCCATTCCCTACCCCAGGATAGTTTTTGAGGGCATGAGTCATTTACAGCCCTGCAGTCCTTGTGAATATTATTGACCATTAGCAATAGATTTAAAGCTGTCGTTTGAGGAAACGGCCTTAGGGTGGCAGCATTTCTACGTTGCCAACTCTGCTTGCTAGGGAAACAGAACCTTGCTGCAAGTTGTGCTTTGAGGTTGCAGATTAGAGTGGAATGTGCCAGGACAAACCCCCATAAGTTTTAGCCTCCTTAATTCTTGTTTGTGTCTTCAAGTTGTAGTTTTTATCAAGCAAATTTGATTGAGAAATGTCTTTTGTTCTAGGTGTACAGAACCTTGTTCATTTACACATATACATACATCTATTGATCTTTGGGTCCTTTTCCATGTCGGTTATTACAGAGTGTTGAGTAGACCACACTTGCTATTCCATATGCTTTGGGGATTATATATTTTATATGTATTAGTATATGTGTGTTAAGCCCAGTATCCTAATTTATCCATTCCTCACACCTTTTCTTTGGCTTAGCCATAAGTTTGTCTTCTCAATCTGAGATTGTCTTTCTCTATGGAAATATGTTCATTTTTATGAATTTTCAGGTAACATAAGTGATATCGTAGGACATTTGTCTTTGGCATTCTGACTTACTTCACGTTGTGTGATTATCTCTAGGCTCATCTGTGGTGCTGCATATGCCATTCTTTTATTTTTTTTGTGACTGATATTCCATTCTGTCCATACACCACTTCTTCTTTGTCCATTCATCTGTTTATGGACCTTATTTTTGCTTCCATGTCTTGGCTATTTCAATATTGCTGCAGTGCACATTTGCCTGCCTCTGTCTTTCCTATTCTGGTGGTCTTAGGTTATAGGCCCAAAAGGTGCCCTGCCGCATCATATGGTAGCTCAATTTTTACCTTTGAAAGCAGCTCCATTCAGTTTTCATTAGTGCTGTTACCAATTACATCCCACCAACAGCTAGAAGGTACAGAGTTCTCTAAAACCACTGCAGCATTTATAGTTTGTAGACTTTTTGCTGATGGTCATTTCACTGGTGTGAGCTGAAATCTTTTTGGAGGTTGGATTTGCATGTGGCTAATAATTCCGTATACTGAGCTTTAGGCATGCCCTTTTTTTTCTTCTCCTTTTTTTTAAAGATTGAGTACAACTTCCCTCTTCATATTGCCTTCTTCAAAAATTTGTCATGTGTTGAATTTTCTTGCCTATTCCCTACCCCAGGGCATTTTTGTGGGCAGGTGTCATTTACAGCCCTGCAGTCCTTGTGACTATTAAGCAACCATTAGCACTGTGTTTAAAGCTGCTGTTGTGGGAAACAGCCACAAGGCGGCAGCATTGTTACGTTCTCACCTCTTGTTACTCGGGTAACAGAATCTTCCTGGAGGTAGTGTTCCGAGGTTGTAAATTAGAGGGGAATGTGCTGGGACAAGCCCCCAGAAGTTTATGTCTCCTTACTTATGTTTGTTTTTTTAAATTTAATTTATATTTCTTATCGGAGTAATTTTGATTAGAGTGTTGTGATTGTCTGGCTGTACAGAATGTGCTCAATGATTCATACATATGTCTGTTCATCTTCGGATCCTGTTACCATGTATGTTATTCAGAATGTTGAGTAGACCTCCCTCGTTATTTGGTAGGTGTTTACTCATTATATATTTTATATGTATTGGTGATTATATAATTCATAGAGTTTATATATTATATGTTTATATACATTTAACATACATTAGTATATGTATGTTAGCCCCATAATCCTAATTTATCCATCCTCCCACCTTTCATTTTGGTTAACCATTAGTTTGTTGTATAAGTGGGTGTTGTCTTTTTTTGTGGAAATACGTTCATTGGTAGCAGTCTTAGGATAACATGTATAAATGATATCATAGGATATTTGTCATTCCCTTGTGACTTACTTAACCTAATATGATTATTTCTACGCTCATCTGTATTCCTCAAAATGGCATTGTTCATTTTTTTACCGAGGTTACTATTCCATTCTGTCCGTATACCACTTTTTCTTTGTCCATTCATTTGTTTTTGGACCCTTTTTTGGCTTCCATATCTTGGCTATTTCAATATTGCGGCAGTGCACATTTGCCTGCCTCTGTCTTTCCGATTCTGGTGGTCTTAGGTTATAGGCCCAAAAGGTGCCCTGCCGCATCATATGGTAGCTCAATTTTTACCTTTTAAAGTAGCTCCATTCAGTTTTCGTTAGTGCTGTTACCAATTACATCCCACCAGCAGCTAGATGGTACACAGTTCTCTAAATCCCCTTCAGCATGTATAGTCTGTAGACTTTCTGCTGATGGTCATTTGACTGGTGTGAGCTGAAACCTTTTTGGAGGTTGGGTTTGCATGTGGCTAATAATTCCTTATACTGAGCTTTAGGCATGTCCATTTTTTTCTTTTCCTTTTTTTTAAAGAGTGAGTGCAACTTCCCTCTTCATATTGACTTCTTGAAAAATTTGTCATGTGTTGAATTTTCTTGCCTATTCCCTACCCCAGGGCATTTTTTGAGGGCAGGTGTCATTTTCAGCCCTGCAATCCTTGTGACTATTAAGCAACCACTAGCACTGGGTTTAAAGCTGCTGTTGTGGGAAACAGCCACAAGGCGGCAGCATTATTACGTTCTCAACTCTTGTTTTTAGGGCAACAGAGTCTTCCTGGACGTAGTGTTCCGAGGTTGTAAATTAGAGGGGAATGTGCTGGGACAAGCCCCCAAAAGTTTATGTCTCCTTACTTTTGTTTGTTTTTCAAATTTAATTTCTATTTCTTATTGGAGTAAATTTGATTAGAGTGTTGTGATTGTCTGGCTGTACAGAATCTGCTCAATAATTCCTACATATGTCTGTTCATCTTTGGATCCTGTTACCATGTATGTTTTACAGAATGTTGAGTAGCCCTCCCTTGGTATTTGGTAGGTGTTTTGTCATTATATATTTTATATGTATTGGTGATTATATAATTCATATAGTTTATATGTTTTATGTTTATATACATTTAACATACATTAGTATATGTATGTTAGCCCCATAGTCCTAATTTATCCATCCTCCCAACTTTCATTTTGGCTAACCATTCGTTTGTCTTGTAAGTCTGTGAGTGTCTTTTTCTGTGGAAATATGTTCATTGGTAGCAATCTTAGGATAACATGTATAAATGATATCATAGGATATTTGTCATTCCCTTTTGACTTACTTTACCTAATATGATTATTTCTAGGCTCATTTGTAGTCCTGAAAACGGCACTGTTCATTTTTTTCCTGAGTCTAGTATTCCATTCGGTACGTATACCACTTCTTCTTTGTCCATTTATCTGTTGATGGACATTTTGTTTGCTTCCACGTTTTGGCTATTGTAAATACTGCTGCAGTACACGATTCTCCATCCCGTGTCTTTTCGATTCTGGCTTTTACAGGTGACAGGCCCAATAGTGGGCCTTCCGGATCATATGGTGACTCATTTTTACCTTTATACGCACTGTCATTCTGTTCCTATTATTGGCTGTTACCAGTTTACATCCCACTTAGACCGAGAGGTTACGCTATTCTCCACAACTTCTTCAACATCTGTTGTTTGTTGACTTTGTGCTGATGGTCATTCTGACTGGTGTGAGGTGATACCTTTGTGTAGATTGGATTTGCCTGCGTCTAGTAATTCCTGATGTTTTGCGTTTATCAATGTCCTTTTCGTGTTTTTTTAAGATTGAGCTAAACTCACAACTTCAAATTGGCTTCTTGAAAAATTTGCCCCGTTTGGATTTTTATGGCCATTCCCTACCCCAGGATAGTTTTTGAGGGCATGAGTCATTTACAGCCCTGCAGTCCTTGTGAATATTATTGACCATTAGCAATAGATTTAAAGCTGTCGTTTGAGGAAACGGCCTTAGGGTGGCAGCATTTCTACGTTGCCAACTCTGCTTGCTAGGGAAACAGAACCTTGCTGCAAGTTGTGCTTTGAGGTTGCAGATTAGAGTGGAATGTGCCAGGACAAACCCCCATAAGTTTTAGCCTCCTTAATTCTTGTTTGTGTCTTCAAGTTGTAGTTTTTATCAAGCAAATTTGATTGAAAAATGTCTTTTGTTCTAGGTGTACAGAACCTTGTTCATTTACACATATACATACATCTATTGATCTTTGGGTCCTTTTCCATGTCGGTTATTACAGAGTGTTGAGTAGACCACACTTGCTATTCCATATGCTTTGGGGATTATATATTTTATATGTATTAGTATATGTGTGTTAAGCCCAGTATCCTAATTTATCCATTCCTCACACCTTTTCTTTGGCTTAACCATAAGTTTGTCTTCTCAATCTGAGATTGTCTTTCTCTATGGAAATATGTTCATTTTTATGAATTTTCAGGTAACATAAGTGATATCGTAGGACATTTGTCTTTGGCATTCTGACTTACTTCACGTTGTGTGATTATCTCTAGGCTCATCTGTGGTGCTGCATATGCCATTCTTTTATTTTTTTTGTGACTGATATTCCATTCTGTCCATATACCACTTCTTCTTTGTCCATTCATTTGTTTTTGGACCCTTTTTTGGCTTCCATATCTTGGCTATTTCAATATTGCGGCAGTGCACATTTGCCTGCCTCTGTCTTTCCGATTCTGGTGGTCTTAGGTTATAGGCCCAAAAGGTGCCCTGCCGCATCATATGGTAGCTCAATTTTTACCTTTTAAAGTAGCTCCATTCAGTTTTCGTTAGTGCTGTTACCAATTACATCCCACCAGCAGCTAGATGGTACACAGTTCTCTAAAACCACTGCAGCATTTATAGTTTGTAGACTTTTTGTTGATGGTCATTTCACTGGTGTGAGCTGAAATCTTTTTGGAGGTTGGATTTGCATGTGGCTAATAATTCCGTATACTGAGCTTTAGGCATGCCCTTTTTTTTTCTTCTCCTTTTTTTTAAAGATTGAGTACAACTTCCCTCTTCATATTGCCTTCTTCAAAAATTTGTCATGTGTTGAATTTCCTTGCCTATTCCCTACCCCAGGGCATTTTTTGTGGGCAGGTGTCATTTACAGCCCTGCAGTCCTTGTGACTATTAAGCAACCATTAGCACTGGGTTTAAAGCTGCTGTTGTGGGAAACAGCCACAAGGCGGCAGCATTGTTACGTTCTCACCTCTTGTTACTCGGGTAACAGAATCTTCCTGGAGGTAGTGTTCCGAGGTTGTAAATTAGAGGGGAATGTGCTGGGACAAGCCCCCAGAAGTTTATGTCTCCTTACTTATGTTTGTTTTTTTAAATTTAATTTATATTTCTTATCGGAGTAATTTTGATTAGAGTGTTGTGATTGTCTGGCTGTACAGAATGTGCTCAATGATTCATACATATGTCTGTTCATCTTCGGATCCTGTTACCATGTATGTTATTCAGAATGTTGAGTAGACCTCCCTTGGTATTTGGTAGGTGTTTACTCATTATATATTTTATATGTATTGGTGATTATATAATTCATAGAGTTTATATATTATATGTTTATATACATTTAACATACATTAGTATATGTATGTTAGCCCCATAATCCTAATTTATCCATCCTCCCACCTTTCATTTTGGTTAACCATTAGTTTGTTGTATAAGTGGGTGTTGTCTTTTTTTGTGGAAATACGTTCATTGGCAGCAGTCTTAGGATAACATGTATAAATGATATCATAGGATATTTGTCATTCCCTTGTGACTTACTTAACCTAATATGATTATTTCTACGCTCATCTGTATTCCTCAAAATGGCATTGTTCATTTTTTTACCGAGGTTACTATTCCATTCTGTCCGTATACCACTTTTTCTTTGTCCATTCATTTGTTTTTGGACCCTTTTTTGGCTTCCATATCTTGGCTATTTCAGTATTGCGGCAGTGGACATTTGCCTGCCTCTGTCTTTCCGATTCTGGTGGTCTTAGGTTATAGGCCCAAAAGGTGCCCTGCCGCATCATATGGTAGCTCAATTTTTACCTTTTAAAGTAGCTCCATTCAGTTTTCGTTAGTGCTGTTACCAATTACATCCCACCAGCAGCTAGATGGTACACAGTTCTCTAAATCCCCTTCAGCATGTATAGTCTGTAGACTTTCTGCTGATGGTCATTTGACTGGTGTGAGCTGAAACCTTTTTGGAGGTTGGGTTTGCATGTGGCTAATAATTCCTTATACTGAGCTTTAGGCATGTCCATTTTTTTCTTTTCCTTTTTTTTAAAGAGTGAGTGCAACTTCCCTCTTCATATTGACTTCTTGAAAAATTTGTCATGTGTTGAATTTTCTTGCCTATTCCCTACCCCAGGACATTTTTTGAGGGCAGGTGTCATTTTCAGCCCTGCAATCCTTGTGACTATTAAGCAACCACTAGCACTGGGTTTAAAGCTGCTGTTGTGGGAAACAGCCACAAGGCGGCAGCATTATTACGTTCTCAACTCTTGTTTTTAGGGCAACAGAGTCTTCCTGGACGTAGTGTTCCGAGGTTGTAAATTAGAGGGGAATGTGCTGGGACAAGCCCCCAAAAGTTTATGTCTCCTTACTTTTGTTTGTTTTTCAAATTTAATTTCTATTTCTTATTGGAGTAAATTTGATTAGAGTGTTGTGATTGTCTGGCTGTACAGAATCTGCTCAATAATTCCTACATATGTCTGTTCATCTTTGGATCCTGTTACCATGTATGTTTTACAGAATGTTGAGTAGCCCTCCCTTGGTATTTGGTAGGTGTTTTGTCATTATATATTTTATATGTATTGGTGATTATATAATTCATATAGTTTATATGTTTTATGTTTATATACATTTAACATACATTAGTATATGTATGTTAGCCCCATAGTCCTAATTTATCCATCCTCCCAACTTTCATTTTGGCTAACCATTCGTTTGTCTTGTAAGTCTGTGAGTGTCTTTTTCTGTGGAAATATGTTCATTGGTAGCAATCTTAGGATAACATGTATAAATGATATCATAGGATATTTGTCATTCCCTTTTGACTTACTTTACCTAATATGATTATTTCTAGGCTCATTTGTAGTCCTGAAAACGGCACTGTTCATTTTTTTCCTGAGTCTAGTATTCCATTCGGTACGTATACCACTTCTTCTTTGTCCATTTATCTGTTGATGGACATTTTGTTTGCTTCCACGTTTTGGCTATTGTAAATACTGCTGCAGTACACGATTCTCCATCCCGTGTCTTTTCGATTCTGGCTTTTACAGGTGACAGGCCCAATAGTGGGCCTTCCGGATCATATGGTGACTCATTTTTACCTTTAAACGCACTGTCATTCTGTTCCTATTATTGGCTGTTACCAGTTTACATCCCACTTAGACCGAGAGGTTACGCTATTCTCCACAACTTCTTCAACATCTGTTGTTTGTTGACTTTGTGCTGATGGTCATTCTGACTGGTGTGAGGTGATACCTTTGTGTAGATTGGATTTGCCTGCGTCTAGTAATTCCTGATGTTTTGCGTTTATCAATGTCCTTTTCGTGTTTTTTTAAGATTGAGCTAAACTCACAACTTCAAATTGGCTTCTTGAAAAATTTGCCCCGTTTGGATTTTTATGGCCATTCCCTACCCCAGGATAGTTTTTGAGGGCATGAGTCATTTACAGCCCTGCAGTCCTTGTGAATATTATTGACCATTAGCAATAGATTTAAAGCTGTCGTTTGAGGAAACGGCCTTAGGGTGGCAGCATTTCTACGTTGCCAACTCTGCTTGCTAGGGAAACAGAACCTTGCTGCAAGTTGTGCTTTGAGGTTGCAGATTAGAGTGGAATGTGCCAGGACAAACCCCCATAAGTTTTAGCCTCCTTAATTCTTGTTTGTGTCTTCAAGTTGTAGTTTTTATCAAGCAAATTTGATTGAGAAATGTCTTTTGTTCTAGGTGTACAGAACCTTGTTCATTTACACATATACATACATCTATTGATCTTTGGGTCCTTTTCCATGTCGGTTATTACAGAGTGTTGAGTAGACCACACTTGCTATTCCATATGCTTTGGGGATTATATATTTTATATGTATTAGTATATGTGTGTTAAGCCCAGTATCCTAATTTATCCATTCCTCACACCTTTTCTTTGGCTTAACCATAAGTTTGTCTTCTCAATCTGAGATTGTCTTTCTCTATGGAAATATGTTCATTTTTATGAATTTTCAGGTAACATAAGTGATATCGTAGGACATTTGTCTTTGGCATTCTGACTTACTTCACGTTGTGTGATTATCTCTAGGCTCATCTGTGGTGCTGCATATGCCATTCTTTTATTTTTTTGTGACTGATATTCCATTCTGTCCATATACCACTTCTTCTTTGTCCATTCATTTGTTTTTGGACCCTTTTTTGGCTTCCATATCTTGGCTATTTCAATATTGCGGCAGTGCACATTTGCCTGCCTCTGTCTTTCCGATTCTGGTGGTCTTAGGTTATAGGCCCAAAAGGTGCCCTGCCGCATCATATGGTAGCTCAATTTTTACCTTTTAAAGTAGCTCCATTCAGTTTTCGTTAGTGCTGTTACCAATTACATCCCACCAGCAGCTAGATGGTACACAGTTCTCTAAATCCCCTTCAGCATGTATAGTCTGTAGACTTTCTGCTGATGGTCATTTGACTGGTGTGAGCTGAAACCTTTTTGGAGGTTGGGTTTGCATGTGGCTAATAATTCCTTATACTGAGCTTTAGGCATGTCCATTTTTTTCTTTTCCTTTTTTTTAAAGAGTGAGTGCAACTTCCCTCTTCATATTGACTTCTTGAAAAATTTGTCATGTGTTGAATTTTCTTGCCTATTCCCTACCCCAGGACATTTTTTGAGGGCAGGTGTCATTTTCAGCCCTGCAATCCTTGTGACTATTAAGCAACCACTAGCACTGGGTTTAAAGCTGCTGTTGTGGGAAACAGCCACAAGGCGGCAGCATTGTTACGTTCTCACCTCTTGTTACTCGGGTAACAGAATCTTCCTGGAGGTAGTGTTCCGAGGTTGTAAATTAGAGGGGAATGTGCTGGGACAAGCCCCCAGAAGTTTATGTCTCCTTACTTATGTTTGTTTTTTTAAATTTAATTTATATTTCTTATCGGAGTAATTTTGATTAGAGTGTTGTGATTGTCTGGCTGTACAGAATGTGCTCAATGATTCATACATATGTCTGTTCATCTTCGGATCCTGTTACCATGTATGTTATTCAGAATGTTGAGTAGACCTCCCTTGGTATTTGGTAGGTGTTTACTCATTATATATTTTATATGTATTGGTGATTATATAATTCATAGAGTTTATATATTATATGTTTATATACATTTAACATACATTAGTATATGTATGTTAGCCCCATAATCCTAATTTATCCATCCTCCCACCTTTCATTTTGGTTAACCATTAGTTTGTTGTATAAGTGGGTGTTGTCTTTTTTTGTGGAAATACGTTCATTGGCAGCAGTCTTAGGATAACATGTATAAATGATATCATAGGATATTTGTCATTCCCTTGTGACTTACTTAACCTAATATGATTATTTCTACGCTCATCTGTATTCCTCAAAATGGCATTGTTCATTTTTTTACCGAGGTTACTATTCCATTCTGTCCGTATACCACTTTTTCTTTGTCCATTCATTTGTTTTTGGACCCTTTTTTGGCTTCCATATCTTGGCTATTTCAATATTGCGGCAGTGGACATTTGCCTGCCTCTGTCTTTCCGATTCTGGTGGTCTTAGGTTATAGGCCCAAAAGGTGCCCTGCCGCATCATATGGTAGCTCAATTTTTACCTTTTAAAGTAGCTCCATTCAGTTTTCGTTAGTGCTGTTACCAATTACATCCCACCAGCAGCTAGATGGTACACAGTTCTCTAAATCCCCTTCAGCATGTATAGTCTGTAGACTTTCTGCTGATGGTCATTTGACTGGTGTGAGCTGAAACCTTTTTGGAGGTTGGGTTTGCATGTGGCTAATAATTCCTTATACTGAGCTTTAGGCATGTCCATTTTTTTCTTTTCCTTTTTTTTAAAGAGTGAGTGCAACTTCCCTCTTCATATTGACTTCTTGAAAAATTTGTCATGTGTTGAATTTTCTTGCCTATTCCCTACCCCAGGACATTTTTTGAGGGCAGGTGTCATTTTCAGCCCTGCAATCCTTGTGACTATTAAGCAACCACTAGCACTGGGTTTAAAGCTGCTGTTGTGGGAAACAGCCACAAGGCGGCAGCATTATTACGTTCTCAACTCTTGTTTTTAGGGCAACAGAGTCTTCCTGGACGTAGTGTTCCGAGGTTGTAAATTAGAGGGGAATGTGCTGGGACAAGCCCCCAAAAGTTTATGTCTCCTTACTTTTGTTTGTTTTTCAAATTTAATTTCTATTTCTTATTGGAGTAAATTTGATTAGAGTGTTGTGATTGTCTGGCTGTACAGAATCTGCTCAATAATTCCTACATATGTCTGTTCATCTTTGGATCCTGTTACCATGTATGTTTTACAGAATGTTGAGTAGCCCTCCCTTGGTATTTGGTAGGTGTTTTGTCATTATATATTTTATATGTATTGGTGATTATATAATTCATATAGTTTATATGTTTTATGTTTATATACATTTAACATACATTAGTATATGTATGTTAGCCCCATAGTCCTAATTTATCCATCCTCCCAACTTTCATTTTGGCTAACCATTCGTTTGTCTTGTAAGTCTGTGAGTGTCTTTTTCTGTGGAAATATGTTCATTGGTAGCAATCTTAGGATAACATGTATAAATGATATCATAGGATATTTGTCATTCCCTTTTGACTTACTTTACCTAATATGATTATTTCTAGGCTCATTTGTAGTCCTGAAAACGGCACTGTTCATTTTTTTCCTGAGTCTAGTATTCCATTCGGTACGTATACCACTTCTTCTTTGTCCATTTATCTGTTGATGGACATTTTGTTTGCTTCCACGTTTTGGCTATTGTAAATACTGCTGCAGTACACGATTCTCCATCCCGTGTCTTTTCGATTCTGGCTTTTACAGGTGACAGGCCCAATAGTGGGCCTTCCGGATCATATGGTGACTCATTTTTACCTTTAAACGCACTGTCATTCTGTTCCTATTATTGGCTGTTACCAGTTTACATCCCACTTAGACCGAGAGGTTACGCTATTCTCCACAACTTCTTCAACATCTGTTGTTTGTTGACTTTGTGCTGATGGTCATTCTGACTGGTGTGAGGTGATACCTTTGTGTAGATTGGATTTGCCTGCGTCTAGTAATTCCTGATGTTTTGCGTTTATCAATGTCCTTTTCGTGTTTTTTTAAGATTGAGCTAAACTCACAACTTCAAATTGGCTTCTTGAAAAATTTGCCCCGTTTGGATTTTTATGGCCATTCCCTACCCCAGGATAGTTTTTGAGGGCATGAGTCATTTACAGCCCTGCAGTCCTTGTGAATATTATTGACCATTAGCAATAGATTTAAAGCTGTCATTTGAGGAAACGGCCTTAGGGTGGCAGCATTTCTACGTTGCCAACTCTGCTTGCTAGGGAAACAGAACCTTGCTGCAAGTTGTGCTTTGAGGTTGCAGATTAGAGTGGAATGTGCCAGGACAAACCCCCATAAGTTTTAGCCTCCTTAATTCTTGTTTGTGTCTTCAAGTTGTAGTTTTTATCAAGCAAATTTGATTGAGAAATGTCTTTTGTTCTAGGTGTACAGAACCTTGTTCATTTACACATATACATACATCTATTGATCTTTGGGTCCTTTTCCATGTCGGTTATTACAGAGTGTTGAGTAGACCACACTTGCTATTCCATATGCTTTGGGGATTATATATTTTATATGTATTAGTATATGTGTGTTAAGCCCAGTATCCTAATTTATCCATTCCTCACACCTTTTCTTTGGCTTAACCATAAGTTTGTCTTCTCAATCTGAGATTGTCTTTCTCTATGGAAATATGTTCATTTTTATGAATTTTCAGGTAACATAAGTGATATCGTAGGACATTTGTCTTTGGCATTCTGACTTACTTCACGTTGTGTGATTATCTCTAGGCTCATCTGTGGTGCTGCATATGCCATTCTTTTATTTTTTTTGTGACTGATATTCCATTCTGTCCATATACCACTTCTTCTTTGTCCATTCATTTGTTTTTGGACCCTTTTTTGGCTTCCATATCTTGGCTATTTCAATATTGCGGCAGTGCACATTTGCCTGCCTCTGTCTTTCCGATTCTGGTGGTCGTAGGTTATAGGCCCAAAAGGTGCCCTGCCGCATCATATGGTAGCTCAATTTTTACCTTTTAAAGTAGCTCCATTCAGTTTTCGTTAGTGCTGTTACCAATTACATCCCACCAGCAGCTAGATGGTACACAGTTCTCTAAATCCCCTTCAGCATGTATAGTCTGTAGACTTTCTGCTGATGGTCATTTGACTGGTGTGAGCTGAAACCTTTTTGGAGGTTGGGTTTGCATGTGGCTAATAATTCCTTATACTGAGCTTTAGGCATGTCCATTTTTTTCTTTTCCTTTTTTTTAAAGAGTGAGTGCAACTTCCCTCTTCATATTGACTTCTTGAAAAATTTGTCATGTGTTGAATTTTCTTGCCTATTCCCTACCCCAGGGCATTTTTTGAGGGCAGGTGTCATTTTCAGCCCTGCAATCCTTGTGACTATTAAGCAACCACTAGCACTGGGTTTAAAGCTGCTGTTGTGGGAAACAGCCACAAGGCGGCAGCATTATTACGTTCTCAACTCTTGTTTTTAGGGCAACAGAGTCTTCCTGGACGTAGTGTTCCGAGGTTGTAAATTAGAGGGGAATGTGCTGGGACAAGCCCCCAAAAGTTTATGTCTCCTTACTTTTGTTTGTTTTTCAAATTTAATTTCTATTTCTTATTGGAGTAAATTTGATTAGAGTGTTGTGATTGTCTGGCTGTACAGAATCTGCTCAATAATTCCTACATATGTCTGTTCATCTTTGGATCCTGTTACCATGTATGTTTTACAGAATGTTGAGTAGCCCTCCCTTGGTATTTGGTAGGTGTTTTGTCATTATATATTTTATATGTATTGGTGATTATATAATTCATATAGTTTATATGTTTTATGTTTATATACATTTAACATACATTAGTATATGTATGTTAGCCCCATAGTCCTAATTTATCCATCCTCCCAACTTTCATTTTGGCTAACCATTCGTTTGTCTTGTAAGTCTGTGAGTGTCTTTTTCTGTGGAAATATGTTCATTGGTAGCAATCTTAGGATAACATGTATAAATGATATCATAGGATATTTGTCATTCCCTTTTGACTTACTTTACCTAATATGATTATTTCTAGGCTCATTTGTAGTCCTGAAAACGGCACTGTTCATTTTTTTCCTGAGTCTAGTATTCCATTCGGTACGTATACCACTTCTTCTTTGTCCATTTATCTGTTGATGGACATTTTGTTTGCTTCCACGTTTTGGCTATTGTAAATACTGCTGCAGTACACGATTCTCCATCCCGTGTCTTTTCGATTCTGGCTTTTACAGGTGACAGGCCCAATAGTGGGCCTTCCGGATCATATGGTGACTCATTTTTACCTTTAAACGCACTGTCATTCTGTTCCTATTATTGGCTGTTACCAGTTTACATCCCACTTAGACCGAGAGGTTACGCTATTCTCCACAACTTCTTCAACATCTGTTGTTTGTTGACTTTGTGCTGATGGTCATTCTGACTGGTGTGAGGTGATACCTTTGTGTAGATTGGATTTGCCTGCGTCTAGTAATTCCTGATGTTTTGCGTTTATCAATGTCCTTTTCGTGTTTTTTTAAGATTGAGCTAAACTCACAACTTCAAATTGGCTTCTTGAAAAATTTGCCCCGTTTGGATTTTTATGGCCATTCCCTACCCCAGGATAGTTTTTGAGGGCATGAGTCATTTACAGCCCTGCAGTCCTTGTGAATATTATTGACCATTAGCAATAGATTTAAAGCTGTCATTTGAGGAAACGGCCTTAGGGTGGCAGCATTTCTACGTTGCCAACTCTGCTTGCTAGGGAAACAGAACCTTGCTGCAAGTTGTGCTTTGAGGTTGCAGATTAGAGTGGAATGTGCCAGGACAAACCCCCATAAGTTTTAGCCTCCTTAATTCTTGTTTGTGTCTTCAAGTTGTAGTTTTTATCAAGCAAATTTGATTGAGAAATGTCTTTTGTTCTAGGTGTACAGAACCTTGTTCATTTACACATATACATACATCTATTGATCTTTGGGTCCTTTTCCATGTCGGTTATTACAGAGTGTTGAGTAGACCACACTTGCTATTCCATATGCTTTGGGGATTATATATTTTATATGTATTAGTATATGTGTGTTAAGCCCAGTATCCTAATTTATCCATTCCTCACACCTTTTCTTTGGCTTAACCATAAGTTTGTCTTCTCAATCTGAGATTGTCTTTCTCTATGGAAATATGTTCATTTTTATGAATTTTCAGGTAACATAAGTGATATCGTAGGACATTTGTCTTTGGCATTCTGACTTACTTCACGTTGTGTGATTATCTCTAGGCTCATCTGTGGTGCTGCATATGCCATTCTTTTATTTTTTTTGTGACTGATATTCCATTCTGTCCATATACCACTTCTTCTTTGTCCATTCATTTGTTTTTGGACCCTTTTTTGGCTTCCATATCTTGGCTATTTCAATATTGCGGCAGTGCACATTTGCCTGCCTCTGTCTTTCCGATTCTGGTGGTCTTAGGTTATAGGCCCAAAAGGTGCCCTGCCGCATCATATGGTAGCTCAATTTTTACCTTTTAAAGTAGCTCCATTCAGTTTTCGTTAGTGCTGTTACCAATTACATCCCACCAGCAGCTAGATGGTACACAGTTCTCTAAATCCCCTTCAGCATGTATAGTCTGTAGACTTTCTGCTGATGGTCATTTGACTGGTGTGAGCTGAAACCTTTTTGGAGGTTGGGTTTGCATGTGGCTAATAATTCCTTATACTGAGCTTTAGGCATGTCCATTTTTTTCTTTTCCTTTTTTTTAAAGAGTGAGTGCAACTTCCCTCTTCATATTGACTTCTTGAAAAATTTGTCATGTGTTGAATTTTCTTGCCTATTCCCTACCCCAGGGCATTTTTTGAGGGCAGGTGTCATTTTCAGCCCTGCAATCCTTGTGACTATTAAGCAACCACTAGCACTGGGTTTAAAGCTGCTGTTGTGGGAAACAGCCACAAGGCGGCAGCATTATTACGTTCTCAACTCTTGTTTTTAGGGCAACAGAGTCTTCCTGGACGTAGTGTTCCGAGGTTGTAAATTAGAGGGGAATGTGCTGGGACAAGCCCCCAAAAGTTTATGTCTCCTTACTTTTGTTTGTTTTTCAAATTTAATTTCTATTTCTTATTGGAGTAAATTTGATTAGAGTGTTGTGATTGTCTGGCTGTACAGAATCTGCTCAATAATTCCTACATATGTCTGTTCATCTTTGGATCCTGTTACCATGTATGTTTTACAGAATGTTGAGTAGCCCTCCCTTGGTATTTGGTAGGTGTTTTGTCATTATATATTTTATATGTATTGGTGATTATATAATTCATATAGTTTATATGTTTTATGTTTATATACATTTAACTTACATTAGTATATGTATGTTAGCCCCATAGTCCTAATTTATCCATCCTCCCAACTTTCATTTTGGCTAACCATTCGTTTGTCTTGTAAGTCTGTGAGTGTCTTTTTCTGTGGAAATATGTTCATTGGTAGCAATCTTAGGATAACATGTATAAATGATATCATAGGATATTTGTCATTCCCTTTTGACTTACTTTACCTAATATGATTATTTCTAGGCTCATTTGTAGTCCTGAAAACGGCACTGTTCATTTTTTTCCTGAGTCTAGTATTCCATTCGGTACGTATACCACTTCTTCTTTGTCCATTTATCTGTTGATGGACATTTTGTTTGCTTCCACGTTTTGGCTATTGTAAATACTGCTGCGGTACACGATTCTCCATCCCGTGTCTTTTCGATTCTGGCTTTTACAGGTGACAGGCCCAATAGTGGGCCTTCCGGATCATATGGTGACTCAATTTTTACCTTTAAACGCACTGCCATTCTGTTCCTATTATTGGCTGTTACCAGTTTACATCCCACTTAGACCGAGAGGTTACGCTATTCTCCACAACTTCTTCAACATCTGTTGTTTGTTGACTTTGTGCTGATGGTCATTCTGACTGGTGTGAGGTGATACCTTTGTGTAGATTGGATTTGCCTGCGTCTAGTAATTCCTGATGTTTTGCGTTTATCAATGTCCTTTTCGTGTTTTTTTAAGATTGAGCTAAACTCACAACTTCAAATTGGCTTCTTGAAAAATTTGCCCCGTTTGGATTTTTATGGCCATTCCCTACCCCAGGATAGTTTTTGAGGGCATGAGTCATTTACAGCCCTGCAGTCCTTGTGAATATTATTGACCATTAGCAATAGATTTAAAGCTGTCGTTTGAGGAAACGGCCTTAGGGTGGCAGCATTTCTACGTTGCCAACTCTGCTTGCTAGGGAAACAGAACCTTGCTGCAAGTTGTGCTTTGAGGTTGCAGATTAGAGTGGAATGTGCCAGGACAAACCCCCATAAGTTTTAGCCTCCTTAATTCTTGTTTGTGTCTTCAAGTTGTAGTTTTTATCAAGCAAATTTGATTGAAAAATGTCTTTTGTTCTAGGTGTACAGAAACTTGTTCATTTACACATATACATACATCTATTGATCTTTGGGTCCTTTTCCATGTCGGTTATTACAGAGTGTTGAGTAGACCACACTTGCTATTCCATATGCTTTGGGGATTATATATTTTATATGTATTAGTATATGTGTGTTAAGCCCAGTATCCTAATTTATCCATTCCTCACACCTTTTCTTTGGCTTAACCATAAGTTTGTCTTCTCAATCTGAGATTGTCTTTCTCTATGGAAATATGTTCATTTTTATGAATTTTCAGGTAACATAAGTGATATCGTAGGACATTTGTCTTTGGCATTCTGACTTACTTCACGTTGTGTGATTATCTCTAGGCTCATCTGTGGTGCTGCATATGCCATTCTTTTATTTTTTTTGTGACTGATATTCCATTCTGTCCATATACCACTTCTTCTTTGTCCATTCATTTGTTTTTGGACCCTTTTTTGGCTTCCATATCTTGGCTATTTCAATATTGCGGCAGTGCACATTTGCCTGCCTCTGTCTTTCCGATTCTGGTGGTCTTAGGTTATAGGCCCAAAAGGTGCCCTGCCGCATCATATGGTAGCTCAATTTTTACCTTTTAAAGTAGCTCCATTCAGTTTTCGTTAGTGCTGTTACCAATTACATCCCACCAGCAGCTAGATGGTACACAGTTCTCTAAATCCCCTTCAGCATGTATAGTCTGTAGACTTTCTGCTGATGGTCATTTGACTGGTGTGAGCTGAAACCTTTTTGGAGGTTGGGTTTGCATGTGGCTAATAATTCCTTATACTGAGCTTTAGGCATGTCCATTTTTTTCTTTTCCTTTTTTTTAAAGAGTGAGTGCAACTTCCCTCTTCATATTGACTTCTTGAAAAATTTGTCATGTGTTGAATTTTCTTGCCTATTCCCTACCCCAGGACATTTTTTGAGGGCAGGTGTCATTTTCAGCCCTGCAATCCTTGTGACTATTAAGCAACCACTAGCACTGGGTTTAAAGCTGCTGTTGTGGGAAACAGCCACAAGGCGGCAGCATTATTACGTTCTCACCTCTTGTTACTCGGGTAACAGAATCTTCCTGGAGGTAGTGTTCCGAGGTTGTAAATTAGAGGGGAATGTGCTGGGACAAGCCCCCAGAAGTTTATGTCTCCTTACTTTTGTTTGTTTTTCAAATTTAATTTCTATTTCTTATTGGAGTAAATTTGATTAGAGTGTTGTGATTGTCTGGCTGTACAGAATCTGCTCAATAATTCCTACATATGTCTGTTCATCTTTGGATCCTGTTACCATGTATGTTTTACAGAATGTTGAGTAGCCCTCCCTTGGTATTTGGTAGGTGTTTTGTCATTATATATTTTATATGTATTGGTGATTATATAATTCATATAGTTTATATGTTTTATGTTTATATACATTTAACATACATTAGTATATGTATGTTAGCCCCATAGTCCTAATTTATCCATCCTCCCAACTTTCATTTTGGCTAACCATTCGTTTGTCTTGTAAGTCTGTGAGTGTCTTTTTCTGTGGAAATATGTTCATTGGTAGCAATCTTAGGATAACATGTATAAATGATATCATAGGATATTTGTCATTCCCTTTTGACTTACTTTACCTAATATGATTATTTCTAGGCTCATTTGTAGTCCTGAAAACGGCACTGTTCATTTTTTTCCTGAGTCTAGTATTCCATTTGGTACGTATACCACTTCTTCTTTGTCCATTTATCTGTTGATGGACATTTTGTTTGCTTCCACGTTTTGGCTATTGTAAATACTGCTGCGGTACACGATTCTCCATCCCGTGTCTTTTCGATTCTGGCTTTTACAGGTGACAGGCCCAATAGTGGGCCTTCCGGATCATATGGTGACTCAATTTTTACCTTTAAACGCACTGCCATTCTGTTCCTATTATTGGCTGTTACCAGTTTACATCCCACTTAGACCGAGAGGTTACGCTATTCTCCACAACTTCTTCAACATCTGTTGTTTGTTGACTTTGTGCTGATGGTCATTCTGACTGGTGTGAGGTGATACCTTTGTGTAGATTGGATTTGCCTGCGTCTAGTAATTCCTGATGTTTTGCGTTTATCAATGTCCTTTTCGTGTTTTTTTAAGATTGAGCTAAACTCACAACTTCAAATTGGCTTCTTGAAAAATTTGCCCCGTTTGGATTTTTATGGCCATTCCCTACCCCAGGATAGTTTTTGAGGGCATGAGTCATTTACAGCCCTGCAGTCCTTGTGAATATTATTGACCATTAGCAATAGATTTAAAGCTGTCGTTTGAGGAAACGGCCTTAGGGTGGCAGCATTTCTACGTTGCCAACTCTGCTTGCTAGGGAAACAGAACCTTGCTGCAAGTTGTGCTTTGAGGTTGCAGATTAGAGTGGAATGTGCCAGGACAAACCCCCATAAGTTTTAGCCTCCTTAATTCTTGTTTGTGTCTTCAAGTTGTAGTTTTTATCAAGCAAATTTGATTGAAAAATGTCTTTTGTTCTAGGTGTACAGAAACTTGTTCATTTACACATATACATACATCTATTGATCTTTGGGTCCTTTTCCATGTCGGTTATTACAGAGTGTTGAGTAGACCACACTTGCTATTCCATATGCTTTGGGGATTATATATTTTATATGTATTAGTATATGTGTGTTAAGCCCAGTATCCTAATTTATCCATTCCTCACACCTTTTCTTTGGCTTAACCATAAGTTTGTCTTCTCAATCTGAGATTGTCTTTCTCTATGGAAATATGTTCATTTTTATGAATTTTCAGGTAACATAAGTGATATCGTAGGACATTTGTCTTTGGCATTCTGACTTACTTCACGTTGTGTGATTATCTCTAGGCTCATCTGTGGTGCTGCATATGCCATTCTTTTATTTTTTTTGTGACTGATATTCCATTCTGTCCATATACCACTTCTTCTTTGTCCATTCATTTGTTTTTGGACCCTTTTTTGGCTTCCATATCTTGGCTATTTCAATATTGCGGCAGTGCACATTTGCCTGCCTCTGTCTTTCCGATTCTGGTGGTCTTAGGTTATAGGCCCAAAAGGTGCCCTGCCGCATCATATGGTAGCTCAATTTTTACCTTTTAAAGTAGCTCCATTCAGTTTTCGTTAGTGCTGTTACCAATTACATCCCACCAGCAGCTAGATGGTACACAGTTCTCTAAAACCACTGCAGCATTTATAGTTTGTAGACTTTTTGTTGATGGTCATTTCACTGGTGTGAGCTGAAATCTTTTTGGAGGTTGGATTTGCATGTGGCTAATAATTCCGTATACTGAGCTTTAGGCATGCCCTTTTTTTTTCTTCTCCTTTTTTTTAAAGATTGAGTACAACTTCCCTCTTCATATTGCCTTCTTCAAAAATTTGTCATGTGTTGAATTTCCTTGCCTATTCCCTACCCCAGGGCATTTTTTGTGGGCAGGTGTCATTTACAGCCCTGCAGTCCTTGTGACTATTAAGCAACCATTAGCACTGGGTTTAAAGCTGCTGTTGTGGGAAACAGCCACAAGGCGGCAGCATTGTTACGTTCTCACCTCTTGTTACTCGGGTAACAGAATCTTCCTGGAGGTAGTGTTCCGAGGTTGTAAATTAGAGGGGAATGTGCTGGGACAAGCCCCCAGAAGTTTATGTCTCCTTACTTATGTTTGTTTTTTTAAATTTAATTTATATTTCTTATCGGAGTAATTTTGATTAGAGTGTTGTGATTGTCTGGCTGTACAGAATGTGCTCAATGATTCATACATATGTCTGTTCATCTTCGGATCCTGTTACCATGTATGTTATTCAGAATGTTGAGTAGACCTCCCTTGGTATTTGGTAGGTGTTTACTCATTATATATTTTATATGTATTGGTGATTATATAATTCATAGAGTTTATATATTATATGTTTATATACATTTAACATACATTAGTATATGTATGTTAGCCCCATAATCCTAATTTATCCATCCTCCCACCTTTCATTTTGGTTAACCATTAGTTTGTTGTATAAGTGGGTGTTGTCTTTTTTTGTGGAAATACGTTCATTGGCAGCAGTCTTAGGATAACATGTATAAATGATATCATAGGATATTTGTCATTCCCTTGTGACTTACTTAACCTAATATGATTATTTCTACGCTCATCTGTATTCCTCAAAATGGCATTGTTCATTTTTTTACCGAGGTTACTATTCCATTCTGTCCGTATACCACTTTTTCTTTGTCCATTCATTTGTTTTTGGACCCTTTTTTGGCTTCCATATCTTGGCTATTTCAATATTGCGGCAGTGGACATTTGCCTGCCTCTGTCTTTCCGATTCTGGTGGTCTTAGGTTATAGGCCCAAAAGGTGCCCTGCCGCATCATATGGTAGCTCAATTTTTACCTTTTAAAGTAGCTCCATTCAGTTTTCGTTAGTGCTGTTACCAATTACATCCCACCAGCAGCTAGATGGTACACAGTTCTCTAAATCCCCTTCAGCATGTATAGTCTGTAGACTTTCTGCTGATGGTCATTTGACTGGTGTGAGCTGAAACCTTTTTGGAGGTTGGGTTTGCATGTGGCTAATAATTCCTTATACTGAGCTTTAGGCATGTCCATTTTTTTCTTTTCCTTTTTTTTAAAGAGTGAGTGCAACTTCCCTCTTCATATTGACTTCTTGAAAAATTTGTCATGTGTTGAATTTTCTTGCCTATTCCCTACCCCAGGGCATTTTTTGAGGGCAGGTGTCATTTTCAGCCCTGCAATCCTTGTGACTATTAAGCAACCACTAGCACTGGGTTTAAAGCTGCTGTTGTGGGAAACAGCCACAAGGCGGCAGCATTATTACGTTCTCAACTCTTGTTTTTAGGGCAACAGAGTCTTCCTGGACGTAGTGTTCCGAGGTTGTAAATTAGAGGGGAATGTGCTGGGACAAGCCCCCAAAAGTTTATGTCTCCTTACTTTTGTTTGTTTTTCAAATTTAATTTCTATTTCTTATTGGAGTAAATTTGATTAGAGTGTTGTGATTGTCTGGCTGTACAGAATCTGCTCAATAATTCCTACATATGTCTGTTCATCTTTGGATCCTGTTACCATGTATGTTTTACAGAATGTTGAGTAGCCCTCCCTTGGTATTTGGTAGGTGTTTTGTCATTATATATTTTATATGTATTGGTGATTATATAATTCATATAGTTTATATGTTTTATGTTTATATACATTTAACATACATTAGTATATGTATGTTAGCCCCATAGTCCTAATTTATCCATCCTCCCAACTTTCATTTTGGCTAACCATTCGTTTGTCTTGTAAGTCTGTGAGTGTCTTTTTCTGTGGAAATATGTTCATTGGTAGCAATCTTAGGATAACATGTATAAATGATATCATAGGATATTTGTCATTCCCTTTTGACTTACTTTACCTAATATGATTATTTCTAGGCTCATTTGTAGTCCTGAAAACGGCACTGTTCATTTTTTTCCTGAGTCTAGTATTCCATTCGGTACGTATACCACTTCTTCTTTGTCCATTTATCTGTTGATGGACATTTTGTTTGCTTCCACGTTTTGGCTATTGTAAATACTGCTGCGGTACACGATTCTCCATCCCGTGTCTTTTCGATTCTGGCTTTTACAGGTGACAGGCCCAATAGTGGGCCTTCCGGATCATATGGTGACTCATTTTTACCTTTAAACGCACTGTCATTCTGTTCCTATTATTGGCTGTTACCAGTTTACATCCCACTTAGACCGAGAGGTTACGCTATTCTCCACAACTTCTTCAACATCTGTTGTTTGTTGACTTTGTGCTGATGGTCATTCTGACTGGTGTGAGGTGATACCTTTGTGTAGATTGGATTTGCCTGCGTCTAGTAATTCCTGATGTTTTGCGTTTATCAATGTCCTTTTCGTGTTTTTTTAAGATTGAGCTAAACTCATAACTTCAAATTGGCTTCTTGAAAAATTTGCCCCGTTTGGATTTTTATGGCCATTCCCTACCCCAGGATAGTTTTTGAGGGCATGAGTCATTTACAGCCCTGCAGTCCTTGTGAATATTATTGACCATTAGCAATAGATTTAAAGCTGTCGTTTGAGGAAACGGCCTTAGGGTGGCAGCATTTCTACGTTGCCAACTCTGCTTGCTAGGGAAACAGAACCTTGCTGCAAGTTGTGCTTTGAGGTTGCAGATTAGAGTGGAATGTGCCAGGACAAACCCCCATAAGTTTTAGCCTCCTTAATTCTTGTTTGTGTCTTCAAGTTGTAGTTTTTATCAAGCAAATTTGATTGAGAAATGTCTTTTGTTCTAGGTGTACAGAACCTTGTTCATTTACACATATACATACATCTATTGATCTTTGGGTCCTTTTCCATGTCGGTTATTACAGAGTGTTGAGTAGACCACACTTGCTATTCCATATGCTTTGGGGATTATATATTTTATATGTATTAGTATATGTGTGTTAACCCCAGTATCCTAATTTATCCATTCCTCACACCTTTTCTTTGGCTTAACCATAAGTTTGTCTTCTCAATCTGAGATTGTCTTTCTCTATGGAAATATGTTCATTTTTATGAATTTTCAGGTAACATAAGTGATATCGTAGGACATTTGTCTTTGGCATTCTGACTTACTTCACGTTGTGTGATTATCTCTAGGCTCATCTGTGGTGCTGCATATGCCATTCTTTTATTTTTTTTGTGACTGATATTCCATTCTGTCCA
Organism: Eubalaena glacialis; assembly: GCF_028564815.1. Classification (NCBI taxonomy): domain Eukaryota; kingdom Metazoa; phylum Chordata; class Mammalia; order Artiodactyla; family Balaenidae; genus Eubalaena; species Eubalaena glacialis. Next base: position 97,008,496 of record NC_083717.1, on the reverse strand, counting down.
TATACCACTTCTTCTTTGTCCATTCATTTGTTTTTGGACCCTTTTTTGGCTTCCATATCTTGGCTATTTCAATATTGCGGCAGTGCACATTTGCCTGCCTCTGTCTTTCCGATTCTGGTGGTCTTAGGTTATAGGCCCAAAAGGTGCCCTGCCGCATCATATGGTAGCTCAATTTTTACCTTTTAAAGTAGCTCCATTCAGTTTTCGTTAGTGCTGTTACCAATTACATCCCACCAGCAGCTAGATGGTACACAGTTCTCTAAATCCCCTTCAGCATGTATAGTCTGTAGACTTTCTGCTGATGGTCATTTGACTGGTGTGAGCTGAAACCTTTTTGGAGGTTGGGTTTGCATGTGGCTAATAATTCCTTATACTGAGCTTTAGGCATGTCCATTTTTTTCTTTTCCTTTTTTTTAAAGAGTGAGTGCAACTTCCCTCTTCATATTGACTTCTTGAAAAATTTGTCATGTGTTGAATTTTCTTGCCTATTCCCTACCCCAGGACATTTTTTGAGGGCAGGTGTCATTTTCAGCCCTGCAATCCTTGTGACTATTAAGCAACCACTAGCACTGGGTTTAAAGCTGCTGTTGTGGGAAACAGCCACAAGGCGGCAGCATTATTACGTTCTCAACTCTTGTTTTTAGGGCAACAGAGTCTTCCTGGACGTAGTGTTCCGAGGTTGTAAATTAGAGGGGAATGTGCTGGGACAAGCCCCCAAAAGTTTATGTCTCCTTACTTTTGTTTGTTTTTCAAATTTAATTTCTATTTCTTATTGGAGTAAATTTGATTAGAGTGTTGTGATTGTCTGGCTGTACAGAATCTGCTCAATAATTCCTACATATGTCTGTTCATCTTTGGATCCTGTTACCATGTATGTTTTACAGAATGTTGAGTAGCCCTCCCTTGGTATTTGGTAGGTGTTTTGTCATTATATATTTTATATGTATTGGTGATTATATAATTCATATAGTTTATATGTTTTATGTTTATATACATTTAACATACATTAGTATATGTATGTTAGCCCCATAGTCCTAATTTATCCATCCTCCCAACTTTCATTTTGGCTAACCATTCGTTTGTCTTGTAAGTCTGTGAGTGTCTTTTTCTGTGGAAATATGTTCATTGGTAGCAATCTTAGGATAACATGTATAAATGATATCATAGGATATTTGTCATTCCCTTTTGACTTACTTTACCTAATATGATTATTTCTAGGCTCATTTGTAGTCCTGAAAACGGCACTGTTCATTTTTTTCCTGAGTCTAGTATTCCATTCGGTACGTATACCACTTCTTCTTTGTCCATTTATCTGTTGATGGACATTTTGTTTGCTTCCACGTTTTGGCTATTGTAAATACTGCTGCAGTACACGATTCTCCATCCCGTGTCTTTTCGATTCTGGCTTTTACAGGTGACAGGCCCAATAGTGGGCCTTCCGGATCATATGGTGACTCATTTTTACCTTTAAACGCACTGTCATTCTGTTCCTATTATTGGCTGTTACCAGTTTACATCCCACTTAGACCGAGAGGTTACGCTATTCTCCACAACTTCTTCAACATCTGTTGTTTGTTGACTTTGTGCTGATGGTCATTCTGACTGGTGTGAGGTGATACCTTTGTGTAGATTGGATTTGCCTGCGTCTAGTAATTCCTGATGTTTTGCGTTTATCAATGTCCTTTTCGTGTTTTTTTAAGATTGAGCTAAACTCACAACTTCAAATTGGCTTCTTGAAAAATTTGCCCCGTTTGGATTTTTATGGCCATTCCCTACCCCAGGATAGTTTTTGAGGGCATGAGTCATTTACAGCCCTGCAGTCCTTGTGAATATTATTGACCATTAGCAATAGATTTAAAGCTGTCGTTTGAGGAAACGGCCTTAGGGTGGCAGCATTTCTACGTTGCCAACTCTGCTTGCTAGGGAAACAGAACCTTGCTGCAAGTTGTGCTTTGAGGTTGCAGATTAGAGTGGAATGTGCCAGGACAAACCCCCATAAGTTTTAGCCTCCTTAATTCTTGTTTGTGTCTTCAAGTTGTAGTTTTTATCAAGCAAATTTGATTGAGAAATGTCTTTTGTTCTAGGTGTACAGAACCTTGTTCATTTACACATATACATACATCTATTGATCTTTGGGTCCTTTTCCATGTCGGTTATTACAGAGTGTTGAGTAGACCACACTTGCTATTCCATATGCTTTGGGGATTATATATTTTATATGTATTAGTATATGTGTGTTAAGCCCAGTATCCTAATTTATCCATTCCTCACACCTTTTCTTTGGCTTAACCATAAGTTTGTCTTCTCAATCTGAGATTGTCTTTCTCTATGGAAATATGTTCATTTTTATGAATTTTCAGGTAACATAAGTGATATCATAGGACATTTGTCTTTGGCATTCTGACTTACTTCACGTTGTGTGATTATCTCTAGGCTCATCTGTGGTGCTGCATATGCCATTCTTTTATTTTTTTTGTGACTGATATTCCATTCTGTCCATATACCACTTCTTCTTTGTCCATTCATTTGTTTTTGGACCCTTTTTTGGCTTCCATATCTTGGCTATTTCAATATTGCGGCAGTGCACATTTGCCTGCCTCTGTCTTTCCGATTCTGGTGGTCTTAGGTTATAGGCCCAAAAGGTGCCCTGCCGCATCATATGGTAGCTCAATTTTTACCTTTTAAAGTAGCTCCATTCAGTTTTCGTTAGTGCTGTTACCAATTACATCCCACCAGCAGCTAGATGGTACACAGTTCTCTAAATCCCCTTCAGCATGTATAGTCTGTAGACTTTCTGCTGATGGTCATTTGACTGGTGTGAGCTGAAACCTTTTTGGAGGTTGGGTTTGCATGTGGCTAATAATTCCTTATACTGAGCTTTAGGCATGTCCATTTTTTTCTTTTCCTTTTTTTTAAAGAGTGAGTGCAACTTCCCTCTTCATATTGACTTCTTGAAAAATTTGTCATGTGTTGAATTTTCTTGCCTATTCCCTACCCCAGGGCATTTTTTGAGGGCAGGTGTCATTTTCAGCCCTGCAATCCTTGTGACTATTAAGCAACCACTAGCACTGGGTTTAAAGCTGCTGTTGTGGGAAACAGCCACAAGGCGGCAGCATTATTACGTTCTCAACTCTTGTTTTTAGGGCAACAGAGTCTTCCTGGACGTAGTGTTCCGAGGTTGTAAATTAGAGGGGAATGTGCTGGGACAAGCCCCCAAAAGTTTATGTCTCCTTACTTTTGTTTGTTTTTCAAATTTAATTTCTATTTCTTATTGGAGTAAATTTGATTAGAGTGTTGTGATTGTCTGGCTGTACAGAATCTGCTCAATAATTCCTACATATGTCTGTTCATCTTTGGATCCTGTTACCATGTATGTTTTACAGAATGTTGAGTAGCCCTCCCTTGGTATTTGGTAGGTGTTTTGTCATTATATATTTTATATGTATTGGTGATTATATAATTCATATAGTTTATATGTTTTATGTTTATATACATTTAACATACATTAGTATATGTATGTTAGCCCCATAGTCCTAATTTATCCATCCTCCCAACTTTCATTTTGGCTAACCATTCGTTTGTCTTGTAAGTCTGTGAGTGTCTTTTTCTGTGGAAATATGTTCATTGGTAGCAATCTTAGGATAACATGTATAAATGATATCATAGGATATTTGTCATTCCCTTTTGACTTACTTTACCTAATATGATTATTTCTAGGCTCATTTGTAGTCCTGAAAACGGCACTGTTCATTTTTTTCCTGAGTCTAGTATTCCATTCGGTACGTATACCACTTCTTCTTTGTCCATTTATCTGTTGATGGACATTTTGTTTGCTTCCACGTTTTGGCTATTGTAAATACTGCTGCAGTACACGATTCTCCATCCCGTGTCTTTTCGATTCTGGCTTTTACAGGTGACAGGCCCAATAGTGGGCCTTCCGGATCATATGGTGACTCATTTTTACCTTTAAACGCACTGTCATTCTGTTCCTATTATTGGCTGTTACCAGTTTACATCCCACTTAGACCGAGAGGTTACGCTATTCTCCACAACTTCTTCAACATCTGTTGTTTGTTGACTTTGTGCTGATGGTCATTCTGACTGGTGTGAGGTGATACCTTTGTGTAGATTGGATTTGCCTGCGTCTAGTAATTCCTGATGTTTTGCGTTTATCAATGTCCTTTTCGTGTTTTTTTAAGATTGAGCTAAACTCACAACTTCAAATTGGCTTCTTGAAAAATTTGCCCCGTTTGGATTTTTATGGCCATTCCCTACCCCAGGATAGTTTTTGAGGGCATGAGTCATTTACAGCCCTGCAGTCCTTGTGAATATTATTGACCATTAGCAATAGATTTAAAGCTGTCGTTTGAGGAAACGGCCTTAGGGTGGCAGCATTTCTACGTTGCCAACTCTGCTTGCTAGGGAAACAGAACCTTGCTGCAAGTTGTGCTTTGAGGTTGCAGATTAGAGTGGAATGTGCCAGGACAAACCCCCATAAGTTTTAGCCTCCTTAATTCTTGTTTGTGTCTTCAAGTTGTAGTTTTTATCAAGCAAATTTGATTGAGAAATGTCTTTTGTTCTAGGTGTACAGAACCTTGTTCATTTACACATATACATACATCTATTGATCTTTGGGTCCTTTTCCATGTCGGTTATTACAGAGTGTTGAGTAGACCACACTTGCTATTCCATATGCTTTGGGGATTATATATTTTATATGTATTAGTATATGTGTGTTAAGCCCAGTATCCTAATTTATCCATTCCTCACACCTTTTCTTTGGCTTAACCATAAGTTTGTCTTCTCAATCTGAGATTGTCTTTCTCTATGGAAATATGTTCATTTTTATGAATTTTCAGGTAACATAAGTGATATCGTAGGACATTTGTCTTTGGCATTCTGACTTACTTCACGTTGTGTGATTATCTCTAGGCTCATCTGTGGTGCTGCATATGCCATTCTTTTATTTTTTTTGTGACTGATATTCCATTCTGTCCATATACCACTTCTTCTTTGTCCATTCATTTGTTTTTGGACCCTTTTTTGGCTTCCATATCTTGGCTATTTCAATATTGCGGCAGTGCACATTTGCCTGCCTCTGTCTTTCCGATTCTGGTGGTCTTAGGTTATAGGCCCAAAAGGTGCCCTGCCGCATCATATGGTAGCTCAATTTTTACCTTTTAAAGTAGCTCCATTCAGTTTTCGTTAGTGCTGTTACCAATTACATCCCACCAGCAGCTAGATGGTACACAGTTCTCTAAATCCCCTTCAGCATGTATAGTCTGTAGACTTTCTGCTGATGGTCATTTGACTGGTGTGAGCTGAAACCTTTTTGGAGGTTGGGTTTGCATGTGGCTAATAATTCCTTATACTGAGCTTTAGGCATGTCCATTTTTTTCTTTTCCTTTTTTTTAAAGAGTGAGTGCAACTTCCCTCTTCATATTGACTTCTTGAAAAATTTGTCATGTGTTGAATTTTCTTGCCTATTCCCTACCCCAGGGCATTTTTTGAGGGCAGGTGTCATTTTCAGCCCTGCAATCCTTGTGACTATTAAGCAACCACTAGCACTGGGTTTAAAGCTGCTGTTGTGGGAAACAGCCACAAGGCGGCAGCATTATTACGTTCTCAACTCTTGTTTTTAGGGCAACAGAGTCTTCCTGGACGTAGTGTTCCGAGGTTGTAAATTAGAGGGGAATGTGCTGGGACAAGCCCCCAAAAGTTTATGTCTCCTTACTTTTGTTTGTTTTTCAAATTTAATTTCTATTTCTTATTGGAGTAAATTTGATTAGAGTGTTGTGATTGTCTGGCTGTACAGAATCTGCTCAATAATTCCTACATATGTCTGTTCATCTTTGGATCCTGTTACCATGTATGTTTTACAGAATGTTGAGTAGCCCTCCCTTGGTATTTGGTAGGTGTTTTGTCATTATATATTTTATATGTATTGGTGATTATATAATTCATATAGTTTATATGTTTTATGTTTATATACATTTAACATACATTAGTATATGTATGTTAGCCCCATAGTCCTAATTTATCCATCCTCCCAACTTTCATTTTGGCTAACCATTCGTTTGTCTTGTAAGTCTGTGAGTGTCTTTTTCTGTGGAAATATGTTCATTGGTAGCAATCTTAGGATAACATGTATAAATGATATCATAGGATATTTGTCATTCCCTTTTGACTTACTTTACCTAATATGATTATTTCTAGGCTCATTTGTAGTCCTGAAAACGGCACTGTTCATTTTTTTCCTGAGTCTAGTATTCCATTTGGTACGTATACCACTTCTTCTTTGTCCATTTATCTGTTGATGGACATTTTGTTTGCTTCCACGTTTTGGCTATTGTAAATACTGCTGCGGTACACGATTCTCCATCCCGTGTCTTTTCGATTCTGGCTTTTACAGGTGACAGGCCCAATAGTGGGCCTTCCGGATCATATGGTGACTCAATTTTTACCTTTAAACGCACTGCCATTCTGTTCCTATTATTGGCTGTTACCAGTTTACATCCCACTTAGACCGAGAGGTTACGCTATTCTCCACAACTTCTTCAACATCTGTTGTTTGTTGACTTTGTGCTGATGGTCATTCTGACTGGTGTGAGGTGATACCTTTGTGTAGATTGGATTTGCCTGCGTCTAGTAATTCCTGATGTTTTGCGTTTATCAATGTCCTTTTCGTGTTTTTTTAAGATTGAGCTAAACTCACAACTTCAAATTGGCTTCTTGAAAAATTTGCCCCGTTTGGATTTTTATGGCCATTCCCTACCCCAGGATAGTTTTTGAGGGCATGAGTCATTTACAGCCCTGCAGTCCTTGTGAATATTATTGACCATTAGCAATAGATTTAAAGCTGTCGTTTGAGGAAACGGCCTTAGGGTGGCAGCATTTCTACGTTGCCAACTCTGCTTGCTAGGGAAACAGAACCTTGCTGCAAGTTGTGCTTTGAGGTTGCAGATTAGAGTGGAATGTGCCAGGACAAACCCCCATAAGTTTTAGCCTCCTTAATTCTTGTTTGTGTCTTCAAGTTGTAGTTTTTATCAAGCAAATTTGATTGAAAAATGTCTTTTGTTCTAGGTGTACAGAAACTTGTTCATTTACACATATACATACATCTATTGATCTTTGGGTCCTTTTCCATGTCGGTTATTACAGAGTGTTGAGTAGACCACACTTGCTATTCCATATGCTTTGGGGATTATATATTTTATATGTATTAGTATATGTGTGTTAAGCCCAGTATCCTAATTTATCCATTCCTCACACCTTTTCTTTGGCTTAACCATAAGTTTGTCTTCTCAATCTGAGATTGTCTTTCTCTATGGAAATATGTTCATTTTTATGAATTTTCAGGTAACATAAGTGATATCGTAGGACATTTGTCTTTGGCATTCTGACTTACTTCACGTTGTGTGATTATCTCTAGGCTCATCTGTGGTGCTGCATATGCCATTCTTTTATTTTTTTTGTGACTGATATTCCATTCTGTCCATATACCACTTCTTCTTTGTCCATTCATTTGTTTTTGGACCCTTTTTTGGCTTCCATATCTTGGCTATTTCAATATTGCGGCAGTGCACATTTGCCTGCCTCTGTCTTTCCGATTCTGGTGGTCTTAGGTTATAGGCCCAAAAGGTGCCCTGCCGCATCATATGGTAGCTCAATTTTTACCTTTTAAAGTAGCTCCATTCAGTTTTCGTTAGTGCTGTTACCAATTACATCCCACCAGCAGCTAGATGGTACACAGTTCTCTAAAACCACTGCAGCATTTATAGTTTGTAGACTTTTTGTTGATGGTCATTTCACTGGTGTGAGCTGAAATCTTTTTGGAGGTTGGATTTGCATGTGGCTAATAATTCCGTATACTGAGCTTTAGGCATGCCCTTTTTTTTTCTTCTCCTTTTTTTTAAAGATTGAGTACAACTTCCCTCTTCATATTGCCTTCTTCAAAAATTTGTCATGTGTTGAATTTCCTTGCCTATTCCCTACCCCAGGGCATTTTTTGTGGGCAGGTGTCATTTACAGCCCTGCAGTCCTTGTGACTATTAAGCAACCATTAGCACTGGGTTTAAAGCTGCTGTTGTGGGAAACAGCCACAAGGCGGCAGCATTGTTACGTTCTCACCTCTTGTTACTCGGGTAACAGAATCTTCCTGGAGGTAGTGTTCCGAGGTTGTAAATTAGAGGGGAATGTGCTGGGACAAGCCCCCAGAAGTTTATGTCTCCTTACTTATGTTTGTTTTTTTAAATTTAATTTATATTTCTTATCGGAGTAATTTTGATTAGAGTGTTGTGATTGTCTGGCTGTACAGAATGTGCTCAATGATTCATACATATGTCTGTTCATCTTCGGATCCTGTTACCATGTATGTTATTCAGAATGTTGAGTAGACCTCCCTTGGTATTTGGTAGGTGTTTACTCATTATATATTTTATATGTATTGGTGATTATATAATTCATAGAGTTTATATATTATATGTTTATATACATTTAACATACATTAGTATATGTATGTTAGCCCCATAATCCTAATTTATCCATCCTCCCACCTTTCATTTTGGTTAACCATTAGTTTGTTGTATAAGTGGGTGTTGTCTTTTTTTGTGGAAATACGTTCATTGGCAGCAGTCTTAGGATAACATGTATAAATGATATCATAGGATATTTGTCATTCCCTTGTGACTTACTTAACCTAATATGATTATTTCTACGCTCATCTGTATTCCTCAAAATGGCATTGTTCATTTTTTTACCGAGGTTACTATTCCATTCTGTCCGTATACCACTTTTTCTTTGTCCATTCATTTGTTTTTGGACCCTTTTTTGGCTTCCATATCTTGGCTATTTCAATATTGCGGCAGTGGACATTTGCCTGCCTCTGTCTTTCCGATTCTGGTGGTCTTAGGTTATAGGCCCAAAAGGTGCCCTGCCGCATCATATGGTAGCTCAATTTTTACCTTTTAAAGTAGCTCCATTCAGTTTTCGTTAGTGCTGTTACCAATTACATCCCACCAGCAGCTAGATGGTACACAGTTCTCTAAATCCCCTTCAGCATGTATAGTCTGTAGACTTTCTGCTGATGGTCATTTGACTGGTGTGAGCTGAAACCTTTTTGGAGGTTGGGTTTGCATGTGGCTAATAATTCCTTATACTGAGCTTTAGGCATGTCCATTTTTTTCTTTTCCTTTTTTTTAAAGAGTGAGTGCAACTTCCCTCTTCATATTGACTTCTTGAAAAATTTGTCATGTGTTGAATTTTCTTGCCTATTCCCTACCCCAGGACATTTTTTGAGGGCAGGTGTCATTTTCAGCCCTGCAATCCTTGTGACTATTAAGCAACCACTAGCACTGGGTTTAAAGCTGCTGTTGTGGGAAACAGCCACAAGGCGGCAGCATTATTACGTTCTCAACTCTTGTTTTTAGGGCAACAGAGTCTTCCTGGACGTAGTGTTCCGAGGTTGTAAATTAGAGGGGAATGTGCTGGGACAAGCCCCCAAAAGTTTATGTCTCCTTACTTTTGTTTGTTTTTCAAATTTAATTTCTATTTCTTATTGGAGTAAATTTGATTAGAGTGTTGTGATTGTCTGGCTGTACAGAATCTGCTCAATAATTCCTACATATGTCTGTTCATCTTTGGATCCTGTTACCATGTATGTTTTACAGAATGTTGAGTAGCCCTCCCTTGGTATTTGGTAGGTGTTTTGTCATTATATATTTTATATGTATTGGTGATTATATAATTCATATAGTTTATATGTTTTATGTTTATATACATTTAACATACATTAGTATATGTATGTTAGCCCCATAGTCCTAATTTATCCATCCTCCCAACTTTCATTTTGGCTAACCATTCGTTTGTCTTGTAAGTCTGTGAGTGTCTTTTTCTGTGGAAATATGTTCATTGGTAGCAATCTTAGGATAACATGTATAAATGATATCATAGGATATTTGTCATTCCCTTTTGACTTACTTTACCTAATATGATTATTTCTAGGCTCATTTGTAGTCCTGAAAACGGCACTGTTCATTTTTTTCCTGAGTCTAGTATTCCATTCGGTACGTATACCACTTCTTCTTTGTCCATTTATCTGTTGATGGACATTTTGTTTGCTTCCACGTTTTGGCTATTGTAAATACTGCTGCAGTACACGATTCTCCATCCCGTGTCTTTTCGATTCTGGCTTTTACAGGTGACAGGCCCAATAGTGGGCCTTCCGGATCATATGGTGACTCATTTTTACCTTTAAACGCACTGTCATTCTGTTCCTATTATTGGCTGTTACCAGTTTACATCCCACTTAGACCGAGAGGTTACGCTATTCTCCACAACTTCTTCAACATCTGTTGTTTGTTGACTTTGTGCTGATGGTCATTCTGACTGGTGTGAGGTGATACCTTTGTGTAGATTGGATTTGCCTGCGTCTAGTAATTCCTGATGTTTTGCGTTTATCAATGTCCTTTTCGTGTTTTTTTAAGATTGAGCTAAACTCATAACTTCAAATTGGCTTCTTGAAAAATTTGCCCCGTTTGGATTTTTATGGCCATTCCCTACCCCAGGATAGTTTTTGAGGGCATGAGTCATTTACAGCCCTGCAGTCCTTGTGAATATTATTGACCATTAGCAATAGATTTAAAGCTGTCGTTTGAGGAAACGGCCTTAGGGTGGCAGCATTTCTACGTTGCCAACTCTGCTTGCTAGGGAAACAGAACCTTGCTGCAAGTTGTGCTTTGAGGTTGCAGATTAGAGTGGAATGTGCCAGGACAAACCCCCATAAGTTTTAGCCTCCTTAATTCTTGTTTGTGTCTTCAAGTTGTAGTTTTTATCAAGCAAATTTGATTGAAAAATGTCTTTTGTTCTAGGTGTACAGAAACTTGTTCATTTACACATATACATACATCTATTGATCTTTGGGTCCTTTTCCATGTCGGTTATTACAGAGTGTTGAGTAGACCACACTTGCTATTCCATATGCTTTGGGGATTATATATTTTATATGTATTAGTATATGTGTGTTAAGCCCAGTATCCTAATTTATCCATTCCTCACACCTTTTCTTTGGCTTAACCATAAGTTTGTCTTCTCAATCTGAGATTGTCTTTCTCTATGGAAATATGTTCATTTTTATGAATTTTCAGGTAACATAAGTGATATCGTAGGACATTTGTCTTTGGCATTCTGACTTACTTCACGTTGTGTGATTATCTCTAGGCTCATCTGTGGTGCTGCATATGCCATTCTTTTATTTTTTTTGTGACTGATATTCCATTCTGTCCATATACCACTTCTTCTTTGTCCATTCATTTGTTTTTGGACCCTTTTTTGGCTTCCATATCTTGGCTATTTCAATATTGCGGCAGTGCACATTTGCCTGCCTCTGTCTTTCCGATTCTGGTGGTCTTAGGTTATAGGCCCAAAAGGTGCCCTGCCGCATCATATGGTAGCTCAATTTTTACCTTTTAAAGTAGCTCCATTCAGTTTTCGTTAGTGCTGTTACCAATTACATCCCACCAGCAGCTAGATGGTACACAGTTCTCTAAATCCCCTTCAGCATGTATAGTCTGTAGACTTTCTGCTGATGGTCATTTGACTGGTGTGAGCTGAAACCTTTTTGGAGGTTGGGTTTGCATGTGGCTAATAATTCCTTATACTGAGCTTTAGGCATGTCCATTTTTTTCTTTTCCTTTTTTTTAAAGAGTGAGTGCAACTTCCCTCTTCATATTGACTTCTTGAAAAATTTGTCATGTGTTGAATTTTCTTGCCTATTCCCTACCCCAGGACATTTTTTGAGGGCAGGTGTCATTTTCAGCCCTGCAATCCTTGTGACTATTAAGCAACCACTAGCACTGGGTTTAAAGCTGCTGTTGTGGGAAACAGCCACAAGGCGGCAGCATTATTACGTTCTCAACTCTTGTTTTTAGGGCAACAGAGTCTTCCTGGACGTAGTGTTCCGAGGTTGTAAATTAGAGGGGAATGTGCTGGGACAAGCCCCCAAAAGTTTATGTCTCCTTACTTTTGTTTGTTTTTCAAATTTAATTTCTATTTCTTATTGGAGTAAATTTGATTAGAGTGTTGTGATTGTCTGGCTGTACAGAATCTGCTCAATAATTCCTACATATGTCTGTTCATCTTTGGATCCTGTTACCATGTATGTTTTACAGAATGTTGAGTAGCCCTCCCTTGGTATTTGGTAGGTGTTTTGTCATTATATATTTTATATGTATTGGTGATTATATAATTCATATAGTTTATATGTTTTATGTTTATATACATTTAACATACATTAGTATATGTATGTTAGCCCCATAGTCCTAATTTATCCATCCTCCCAACTTTCATTTTGGCTAACCATTCGTTTGTCTTGTAAGTCTGTGAGTGTCTTTTTCTGTGGAAATATGTTCATTGGTAGCAATCTTAGGATAACATGTATAAATGATATCATAGGATATTTGTCATTCCCTTTTGACTTACTTTACCTAATATGATTATTTCTAGGCTCATTTGTAGTCCTGAAAACGGCACTGTTCATTTTTTTCCTGAGTCTAGTATTCCATTCGGTACGTATACCACTTCTTCTTTGTCCATTTATCTGTTGATGGACATTTTGTTTGCTTCCACGTTTTGGCTATTGTAAATACTGCTGCAGTACACGATTCTCCATCCCGTGTCTTTTCGATTCTGGCTTTTACAGGTGACAGGCCCAATAGTGGGCCTTCCGGATCATATGGTGACTCATTTTTACCTTTAAACGCACTGTCATTCTGTTCCTATTATTGGCTGTTACCAGTTTACATCCCACTTAGACCGAGAGGTTACGCTATTCTCCACAACTTCTTCAACATCTGTTGTTTGTTGACTTTGTGCTGATGGTCATTCTGACTGGTGTGAGGTGATACCTTTGTGTAGATTGGATTTGCCTGCGTCTAGTAATTCCTGATGTTTTGCGTTTATCAATGTCCTTTTCGTGTTTTTTTAAGATTGAGCTAAACTCACAACTTCAAATTGGCTTCTTGAAAAATTTGCCCCGTTTGGATTTTTATGGCCATTCCCTACCCCAGGATAGTTTTTGAGGGCATGAGTCATTTACAGCCCTGCAGTCCTTGTGAATATTATTGACCATTAGCAATAGATTTAAAGCTGTCGTTTGAGGAAACGGCCTTAGGGTGGCAGCATTTCTACGTTGCCAACTCTGCTTGCTAGGGAAACAGAACCTTGCTGCAAGTTGTGCTTTGAGGTTGCAGATTAGAGTGGAATGTGCCAGGACAAACCCCCATAAGTTTTAGCCTCCTTAATTCTTGTTTGTGTCTTCAAGTTGTAGTTTTTATCAAGCAAATTTGATTGAGAAATGTCTTTTGTTCTAGGTGTACAGAACCTTGTTCATTTACACATATACATACATCTATTGATCTTTGGGTCCTTTTCCATGTCGGTTATTACAGAGTGTTGAGTAGACCACACTTGCTATTCCATATGCTTTGGGGATTATATATTTTATATGTATTAGTATATGTGTGTTAAGCCCAGTATCCTAATTTATCCATTCCTCACACCTTTTCTTTGGCTTAACCATAAGTTTGTCTTCTCAATCTGAGATTGTCTTTCTCTATGGAAATATGTTCATTTTTATGAATTTTCAGGTAACATAAGTGATATCGTAGGACATTTGTCTTTGGCATTCTGACTTACTTCACGTTGTGTGATTATCTCTAGGCTCATCTGTGGTGCTGCATATGCCATTCTTTTATTTTTTTGTGACTGATATTCCATTCTGTCCATATACCACTTCTTCTTTGTCCATTCATTTGTTTTTGGACCCTTTTTTGGCTTCCATATCTTGGCTATTTCAATATTGCGGCAGTGCACATTTGCCTGCCTCTGTCTTTCCGATTCTGGTGGTCTTAGGTTATAGGCCCAAAAGGTGCCCTGCCGCATCATATGGTAGCTCAATTTTTACCTTTTAAAGTAGCTCCATTCAGTTTTCGTTAGTGCTGTTACCAATTACATCCCACCAGCAGCTAGATGGTACACAGTTCTCTAAAACCACTGCAGCATTTATAGTTTGTAGACTTTTTGCTGATGGTCATTTCACTGGTGTGAGCTGAAATCTTTTTGGAGGTTGGATTTGCATGTGGCTAATAATTCCGTATACTGAGCTTTAGGCATGCCCTTTTTTTTTCTTCTCCTTTTTTTTAAAGATTGAGTACAACTTCCCTCTTCATATTGCCTTCTTCAAAAATTTGTCATGTGTTGAATTTCCTTGCCTATTCCCTACCCCAGGGCATTTTTTGTGGGCAGGTGTCATTTACAGCCCTGCAGTCCTTGTGACTATTAAGCAACCATTAGCACTGGGTTTAAAGCTGCTGTTGTGGGAAACAGCCACAAGGCGGCAGCATTGTTACGTTCTCACCTCTTGTTACTCGGGTAACAGAATCTTCCTGGAGGTAGTGTTCCGAGGTTGTAAATTAGAGGGGAATGTGCTGGGACAAGCCCCCAGAAGTTTATGTCTCCTTACTTATGTTTGTTTTTTTAAATTTAATTTATATTTCTTATCGGAGTAATTTTGATTAGAGTGTTGTGATTGTCTGGCTGTACAGAATGTGCTCAATGATTCATACATATGTCTGTTCATCTTCGGATCCTGTTACCATGTATGTTATTCAGAATGTTGAGTAGACCTCCCTTGGTATTTGGTAGGTGTTTACTCATTATATATTTTATATGTATTGGTGATTATATAATTCATAGAGTTTATATATTATATGTTTATATACATTTAACATACATTAGTATATGTATGTTAGCCCCATAGTCCTAATTTATCCATCCTCCCAACTTTCATTTTGGCTAACCATTCGTTTGTCTTGTAAGTCTGTGAGTGTCTTTTTCTGTGGAAATATGTTCATTGGTAGCAATCTTAGGATAACATGTATAAATGATATCATAGGATATTTGTCATTCCCTTTTGACTTACTTTACCTAATATGATTATTTCTAGGCTCATTTGTAGTCCTGAAAACGGCACTGTTCATTTTTTTCCTGAGTCTAGTATTCCATTCGGTACGTATACCACTTCTTCTTTGTCCATTTATCTGTTGATGGACATTTTGTTTGCTTCCACGTTTTGGCTATTGTAAATACTGCTGCAGTACACGATTCTCCATCCCGTGTCTTTTCGATTCTGGCTTTTACAGGTGACAGGCCCAATAGTGGGCCTTCCGGATCATATGGTGACTCATTTTTACCTTTAAACGCACTGTCATTCTGTTCCTATTATTGGCTGTTACCAGTTTACATCCCACTTAGACCGAGAGGTTACGCTATTCTCCACAACTTCTTCAACATCTGTTGTTTGTTGACTTTGTGCTGATGGTCATTCTGACTGGTGTGAGGTGATACCTTTGTGTAGATTGGATTTGCCTGCGTCTAGTAATTCCTGATGTTTTGCGTTTATCAATGTCCTTTTCGTGTTTTTTTAAGATTGAGCTAAACTCACAACTTCAAATTGGCTTCTTGAAAAATTTGCCCCGTTTGGATTTTTATGGCCATTCCCTACCCCAGGATAGTTTTTGAGGGCATGAGTCATTTACAGCCCTGCAGTCCTTGTGAATATTATTGACCATTAGCAATAGATTTAAAGCTGTCGTTTGAGGAAACGGCCTTAGGGTGGCAGCATTTCTACGTTGCCAACTCTGCTTGCTAGGGAAACAGAACCTTGCTGCAAGTTGTGCTTTGAGGTTGCAGATTAGAGTGGAATGTGCCAGGACAAACCCCCATAAGTTTTAGCCTCCTTAATTCTTGTTTGTGTCTTCAAGTTGTAGTTTTTATCAAGCAAATTTGATTGAGAAATGTCTTTTGTTCTAGGTGTACAGAACCTTGTTCATTTACACATATACATACATCTATTGATCTTTGGGTCCTTTTCCATGTCGGTTATTACAGAGTGTTGAGTAGACCACACTTGCTATTCCATATGCTTTGGGGATTATATATTTTATATGTATTAGTATATGTGTGTTAAGCCCAGTATCCTAATTTATCCATTCCTCACACCTTTTCTTTGGCTTAACCATAAGTTTGTCTTCTCAATCTGAGATTGTCTTTCTCTATGGAAATATGTTCATTTTTATGAATTTTCAGGTAACATAAGTGATATCGTAGGACATTTGTCTTTGGCATTCTGACTTACTTCACGTTGTGTGATTATCTCTAGGCTCATCTGTGGTGCTGCATATGCCATTCTTTTATTTTTTTGTGACTGATATTCCATTCTGTCCATATACCACTTCTTCTTTGTCCATTCATTTGTTTTTGGACCCTTTTTTGGCTTCCATATCTTGGCTATTTCAATATTGCGGCAGTGCACATTTGCCTGCCTCTGTCTTTCCGATTCTGGTGGTCTTAGGTTATAGGCCCAAAAGGTGCCCTGCCGCATCATATGGTAGCTCAATTTTTACCTTTTAAAGTAGCTCCATTCAGTTTTCGTTAGTGCTGTTACCAATTACATCCCACCAGCAGCTAGATGGTACACAGTTCTCTAAAACCACTGCAGCATTTATAGTTTGTAGACTTTTTGCTGATGGTCATTTCACTGGTGTGAGCTGAAATCTTTTTGGAGGTTGGATTTGCATGTGGCTAATAATTCCGTATACTGAGCTTTAGGCATGCCCTTTTTTTTTCTTCTCCTTTTTTTTAAAGATTGAGTACAACTTCCCTCTTCATATTGCCTTCTTCAAAAATTTGTCATGTGTTGAATTTCCTTGCCTATTCCCTACCCCAGGGCATTTTTTGTGGGCAGGTGTCATTTACAGCCCTGCAGTCCTTGTGACTATTAAGCAACCATTAGCACTGGGTTTAAAGCTGCTGTTGTGGGAAACAGCCACAAGGCGGCAGCATTGTTACGTTCTCACCTCTTGTTACTCGGGTAACAGAATCTTCCTGGAGGTAGTGTTCCGAGGTTGTAAATTAGAGGGGAATGTGCTGGGACAAGCCCCCAGAAGTTTATGTCTCCTTACTTATGTTTGTTTTTTTAAATTTAATTTATATTTCTTATCGGAGTAATTTTGATTAGAGTGTTGTGATTGTCTGGCTGTACAGAATGTGCTCAATGATTCATACATATGTCTGTTCATCTTCGGATCCTGTTACCATGTATGTTATTCAGAATGTTGAGTAGACCTCCCTTGGTATTTGGTAGGTGTTTACTCATTATATATTTTATATGTATTGGTGATTATATAATTCATAGAGTTTATATATTATATGTTTATATACATTTAACATACATTAGTATATGTATGTTAGCCCCATAATCCTAATTTATCCATCCTCCCACCTTTCATTTTGGTTAACCATTAGTTTGTTGTATAAGTGGGTGTTGTCTTTTTTTGTGGAAATACGTTCATTGGCAGCAGTCTTAGGATAACATGTATAAATGATATCATAGGATATTTGTCATTCCCTTGTGACTTACTTAACCTAATATGATTATTTCTACGCTCATCTGTATTCCTCAAAATGGCATTGTTCATTTTTTTACCGAGGTTACTATTCCATTCTGTCCGTATACCACTTTTTCTTTGTCCATTCATTTGTTTTTGGACCCTTTTTTGGCTTCCATATCTTGGCTATTTCAATATTGCGGCAGTGGACATTTGCCTGCCTCTGTCTTTCCGATTCTGGTGGTCTTAGGTTATAGGCCCAAAAGGTGCCCTGCCGCATCATATGGTAGCTCAATTTTTACCTTTTAAAGTAGCTCCATTCAGTTTTCGTTAGTGCTGTTACCAATTACATCCCACCAGCAGCTAGATGGTACACAGTTCTCTAAATCCCCTTCAGCATGTATAGTCTGTAGACTTTCTGCTGATGGTCATTTGACTGGTGTGAGCTGAAACCTTTTTGGAGGTTGGGTTTGCATGTGGCTAATAATTCCTTATACTGAGCTTTAGGCATGTCCATTTTTTTCTTTTCCTTTTTTTTAAAGAGTGAGTGCAACTTCCCTCTTCATATTGACTTCTTGAAAAATTTGTCATGTGTTGAATTTTCTTGCCTATTCCCTACCCCAGGGCATTTTTTGAGGGCAGGTGTCATTTTCAGCCCTGCAATCCTTGTGACTATTAAGCAACCACTAGCACTGGGTTTAAAGCTGCTGTTGTGGGAAACAGCCACAAGGCGGCAGCATTGTTACGTTCTCACCTCTTGTTACTCGGGTAACAGAATCTTCCTGGAGGTAGTGTTCCGAGGTTGTAAATTAGAGGGGAATGTGCTGGGACAAGCCCCCAGAAGTTTATGTCTCCTTACTTATGTTTGTTTTTTTAAATTTAATTTATATTTCTTATCGGAGTAATTTTGATTAGAGTGTTGTGATTGTCTGGCTGTACAGAATGTGCTCAATGATTCATACATATGTCTGTTCATCTTCGGATCCTGTTACCATGTATGTTATTCAGAATGTTGAGTAGACCTCCCTTGGTATTTGGTAGGTGTTTACTCATTATATATTTTATATGTATTGGTGATTATATAATTCATAGAGTTTATATATTATATGTTTATATACATTTAACATACATTAGTATATGTATGTTAGCCCCATAGTCCTAATTTATCCATCCTCCCAACTTTCATTTTGGCTAACCATTCGTTTGTCTTGTAAGTCTGTGAGTGTCTTTTTCTGTGGAAATATGTTCATTGGTAGCAATCTTAGGATAACATGTATAAATGATATCATAGGATATTTGTCATTCCCTTTTGACTTACTTTACCTAATATGATTATTTCTAGGCTCATTTGTAGTCCTGAAAACGGCACTGTTCATTTTTTTCCTGAGTCTAGTATTCCATTCGGTACGTATACCACTTCTTCTTTGTCCATTTATCTGTTGATGGACATTTTGTTTGCTTCCACGTTTTGGCTATTGTAAATACTGCTGCAGTACACGATTCTCCATCCCGTGTCTTTTCGATTCTGGCTTTTACAGGTGACAGGCCCAATAGTGGGCCTTCCGGATCATATGGTGACTCATTTTTACCTTTAAACGCACTGTCATTCTGTTCCTATTATTGGCTGTTACCAGTTTACATCCCACTTAGACCGAGAGGTTACGCTATTCTCCACAACTTCTTCAACATCTGTTGTTTGTTGACTTTGTGCTGATGGTCATTCTGACTGGTGTGAGGTGATACCTTTGTGTAGATTGGATTTGCCTGCGTCTAGTAATTCCTGATGTTTTGCGTTTATCAATGTCCTTTTCGTGTTTTTTTAAGATTGAGCTAAACTCACAACTTCAAATTGGCTTCTTGAAAAATTTGCCCCGTTTGGATTTTTATGGCCATTCCCTACCCCAGGATAGTTTTTGAGGGCATGAGTCATTTACAGCCCTGCAGTCCTTGTGAATATTATTGACCATTAGCAATAGATTTAAAGCTGTCGTTTGAGGAAACGGCCTTAGGGTGGCAGCATTTCTACGTTGCCAACTCTGCTTGCTAGGGAAACAGAACCTTGCTGCAAGTTGTGCTTTGAGGTTGCAGATTAGAGTGGAATGTGCCAGGACAAACCCCCATAAGTTTTAGCCTCCTTAATTCTTGTTTGTGTCTTCAAGTTGTAGTTTTTATCAAGCAAATTTGATTGAGAAATGTCTTTTGTTCTAGGTGTACAGAACCTTGTTCATTTACACATATACATACATCTATTGATCTTTGGGTCCTTTTCCATGTCGGTTATTACAGAGTGTTGAGTAGACCACACTTGCTATTCCATATGCTTTGGGGATTATATATTTTATATGTATTAGTATATGTGTGTTAAGCCCAGTATCCTAATTTATCCATTCCTCACACCTTTTCTTTGGCTTAACCATAAGTTTGTCTTCTCAATCTGAGATTGTCTTTCTCTATGGAAATATGTTCATTTTTATGAATTTTCAGGTAACATAAGTGATATCGTAGGACATTTGTCTTTGGCATTCTGACTTACTTCACGTTGTGTGATTATCTCTAGGCTCATCTGTGGTGCTGCATATGCCATTCTTTTATTTTTTTGTGACTGATATTCCATTCTGTCCATATACCACTTCTTCTTTGTCCATTCATTTGTTTTTGGACCCTTTTTTGGCTTCCATATCTTGGCTATTTCAATATTGCGGCAGTGCACATTTGCCTGCCTCTGTCTTTCCGATTCTGGTGGTCTTAGGTTATAGGCCCAAAAGGTGCCCTGCCGCATCATATGGTAGCTCAATTTTTACCTTTTAAAGTAGCTCCATTCAGTTTTCGTTAGTGCTGTTACCAATTACATCCCACCAGCAGCTAGATGGTACACAGTTCTCTAAAACCACTGCAGCATTTATAGTTTGTAGACTTTTTGCTGATGGTCATTTCACTGGTGTGAGCTGAAATCTTTTTGGAGGTTGGATTTGCATGTGGCTAATAATTCCGTATACTGAGCTTTAGGCATGCCCTTTTTTTTTCTTCTCCTTTTTTTTAAAGATTGAGTACAACTTCCCTCTTCATATTGCCTTCTTCAAAAATTTGTCATGTGTTGAATTTCCTTGCCTATTCCCTACCCCAGGGCATTTTTTGTGGGCAGGTGTCATTTACAGCCCTGCAGTCCTTGTGACTATTAAGCAACCATTAGCACTGGGTTTAAAGCTGCTGTTGTGGGAAACAGCCACAAGGCGGCAGCATTGTTACGTTCTCACCTCTTGTTACTCGGGTAACAGAATCTTCCTGGAGGTAGTGTTCCGAGGTTGTAAATTAGAGGGGAATGTGCTGGGACAAGCCCCCAGAAGTTTATGTCTCCTTACTTATGTTTGTTTTTTTAAATTTAATTTATATTTCTTATCGGAGTAATTTTGATTAGAGTGTTGTGATTGTCTGGCTGTACAGAATGTGCTCAATGATTCATACATATGTCTGTTCATCTTCGGATCCTGTTACCATGTATGTTATTCAGAATGTTGAGTAGACCTCCCTTGGTATTTGGTAGGTGTTTACTCATTATATATTTTATATGTATTGGTGATTATATAATTCATAGAGTTTATATATTATATGTTTATATACATTTAACATACATTAGTATATGTATGTTAGCCCCATAATCCTAATTTATCCATCCTCCCACCTTTCATTTTGGTTAACCATTAGTTTGTTGTATAAGTGGGTGTTGTCTTTTTTTGTGGAAATACGTTCATTGGCAGCAGTCTTAGGATAACATGTATAAATGATATCATAGGATATTTGTCATTCCCTTGTGACTTACTTAACCTAATATGATTATTTCTACGCTCATCTGTATTCCTCAAAATGGCATTGTTCATTTTTTTACCGAGGTTACTATTCCATTCTGTCCGTATACCACTTTTTCTTTGTCCATTCATTTGTTTTTGGACCCTTTTTTGGCTTCCATATCTTGGCTATTTCAATATTGCGGCAGTGGACATTTGCCTGCCTCTGTCTTTCCGATTCTGGTGGTCTTAGGTTATAGGCCCAAAAGGTGCCCTGCCGCATCATATGGTAGCTCAATTTTTACCTTTTAAAGTAGCTCCATTCAGTTTTCGTTAGTGCTGTTACCAATTACATCCCACCAGCAGCTAGATGGTACACAGTTCTCTAAATCCCCTTCAGCATGTATAGTCTGTAGACTTTCTGCTGATGGTCATTTGACTGGTGTGAGCTGAAACCTTTTTGGAGGTTGGGTTTGCATGTGGCTAATAATTCCTTATACTGAGCTTTAGGCATGTCCATTTTTTTCTTTTCCTTTTTTTTAAAGAGTGAGTGCAACTTCCCTCTTCATATTGACTTCTTGAAAAATTTGTCATGTGTTGAATTTTCTTGCCTATTCCCTACCCCAGGGCATTTTTTGAGGGCAGGTGTCATTTTCAGCCCTGCAATCCTTGTGACTATTAAGCAACCACTAGCACTGGGTTTAAAGCTGCTGTTGTGGGAAACAGCCACAAGGCAGCAGCATTATTACGTTCTCAACTCTTGTTTTTAGGGCAACAGAGTCTTCCTGGACGTAGTGTTCCGAGGTTGTAAATTAGAGGGGAATGTGCTGGGACAAGCCCCCAAAAGTTTATGTCTCCTTACTTTTGTTTGTTTTTCAAATTTAATTTGTATTTCTTATTGGAGTAAATTTGATTAGAGTGTTGTGATTGTCTGGCTGTACAGAATCTGCTCAATAATTCCTACATATGTCTGTTCATCTTTGGATCCTGTTACCATGTATGTTTTACAGAATGTTGAGTAGCCCTCCCTTGGTATTTGGTAGGTGTTTTGTCATTATATATTTTATATGTATTGGTGATTATATAATTCATATAGTTTATATGTTTTATGTTTATATACATTTAACATACATTAGTATATGTATGTTAGCCCCATAGTCCTAATTTATCCATCCTCCCAACTTTCATTTTGGCTAACCATTCGTTTGTCTTGTAAGTCTGTGAGTGTCTTTTTCTGTGGAAATATGTTCATTGGTAGCAATCTTAGGATAACATGTATAAATGATATCATAGGATATTTGTCATTCCCTTTTGACTTACTTTACCTAATATGATTATTTCTAGGCTCATTTGTAGTCCTGAAAACGGCACTGTTCATTTTTTTCCTGAGTCTAGTATTCCATTCGGTACGTATACCACTTCTTCTTTGTCCATTTATCTGTTGATGGACATTTTGTTTGCTTCCACGTTTTGGCTATTGTAAATACTGCTGCGGTACACGATTCTCCATCCCGTGTCTTTTCGATTCTGGCTTTTACAGGTGACAGGCCCAATAGTGGGCCTTCCGGATCATATGGTGACTCATTTTTACCTTTAAACGCACTGTCATTCTGTTCCTATTATTGGCTGTTACCAGTTTACATCCCACTTAGACCGAGAGGTTACGCTATTCTCCACAACTTCTTCAACATCTGTTGTTTGTTGACTTTGTGCTGATGGTCATTCTGACTGGTGTGAGGTGATACCTTTGTGTAGATTGGATTTGCCTGCGTCTAGTAATTCCTGATGTTTTGCGTTTATCAATGTCCTTTTCGTGTTTTTTTAAGATTGAGCTAAACTCATAACTTCAAATTGGCATCTTGAAAAATTTGCCCCGTTTGGATTTTTATGGCCATTCCCTACCCCAGGATAGTTTTTGAGGGCATGAGTCATTTACAGCCCTGCAGTCCTTGTGAATATTATTGACCATTAGCAATAGATTTAAAGCTGTCGTTTGAGGAAACGGCCTTAGGGTGGCAGCATTTCTACGTTGCCAACTCTGCTTGCTAGGGAAACAGAACCTTGCTGCAAGTTGTGCTTTGAGGTTGCAGATTAGAGTGGAATGTGCCAGGACAAACCCCCATAAGTTTTAGCCTCCTTAATTCTTGTTTGTGTCTTCAAGTTGTAGTTTTTATCAAGCAAATTTGATTGAGAAATGTCTTTTGTTCTAGGTGTACAGAAACTTGTTCATTTACACATATACATACATCTATTGATCTTTGGGTCCTTTTCCATGTCGGTTATTACAGAGTGTTGAGTAGACCACACTTGCTATTCCATATGCTTTGGGGATTATATATTTTATATGTATTAGTATATGTGTGTTAAGCCCAGTATCCTAATTTATCCATTCCTCACACCTTTTCTTTGGCTTAACCATAAGTTTGTCTTCTCAATCTGACATTGTCTTTCTCTATGGAAATATGTTCATTTTTATGAATTTTCAGGTAACATAAGTGATATCGTAGGACATTTGTCTTTGGCATTCTGACTTACTTCACGTTGTGTGATTATCTCTAGGCTCATCTGTGGTGCTGCATATGCCATTCTTTTATTTTTTTTGTGACTGATATTCCATTCTGTGCATATACCACTTCTTCTTTGTCCATTCATTTGTTTTTGGACCCTTTTTTGGCTTCCATATCTTGGCTATTTCAATATTGCGGCAGTGCACATTTGCCTGCCTTTGTCTTTCCTATTCTGGTGGTCTTAGGTTATAGGCCCAAAAGGTGCCCTGCCGCATCATATGGTAGCTCAATTTTTACCTTTGAAAGCAGCTCCATTCAGTTTTCATTAGTGCTGTTACCAATTACATCCCACCAACAGCTAGAAGGTACAGAGTTCTCTAAAACCACTGCAGCATTTATAGTTTGTAGACTTTTTGCTGATGGTCATTTCACTGGTGTGAGCTGAAATCTTTTTGGAGGTTGGATTTGCATGTGGCTAATAATTCCGTATACTGAGCTTTAGGCATGCCCTTTTTTTTTCTTCTCCTTTTTTTTAAAGATTGAGTACAACTTCCCTCTTCATATTGCCTTCTTCAAAAATTTGTCATGTGTTGAATTTCCTTGCCTATTCCCTACCCCAGGGCATTTTTTGTGGGCAGGTGTCATTTACAGCCCTGCAGTCCTTGTGACTATTAAGCAACCATTAGCACTGGGTTTAAAGCTGCTGTTGTGGGAAACAGCCACAAGGCGGCAGCATTGTTACGTTCTCACCTCTTGTTACTCGGGTAACAGAATCTTCCTGGAGGTAGTGTTCCGAGGTTGTAAATTAGAGGGGAATGTGCTGGGACAAGCCCCCAGAAGTTTATGTCTCCTTACTTATGTTTGTTTTTTTAAATTTAATTTATATTTCTTATCGGAGTAATTTTGATTAGAGTGTTGTGATTGTCTGGCTGTACAGAATGTGCTCAATGATTCATACATATGTCTGTTCATCTTCGGATCCTGTTACCATGTATGTTATTCAGAATGTTGAGTAGACCTCCCTTGGTATTTGGTAGGTGTTTACTCATTATATATTTTATATGTATTGGTGATTATATAATTCATAGAGTTTATATATTATATGTTTATATACATTTAACATACATTAGTATATGTATGTTAGCCCCATAATCCTAATTTATCCATCCTCCCACCTTTCATTTTGGTTAACCATTAGTTTGTTGTATAAGTGGGTGTTGTCTTTTTTTGTGGAAATACGTTCATTGGCAGCAGTCTTAGGATAACATGTATAAATGATATCATAGGATATTTGTCATTCCCTTGTGACTTACTTAACCTAATATGATTATTTCTACGCTCATCTGTATTCCTCAAAATGGCATTGTTCATTTTTTTACCGAGGTTACTATTCCATTCTGTCCGTATACCACTTTTTCTTTGTCCATTCATTTGTTTTTGGACCCTTTTTTGGCTTCCATATCTTGGCTATTTCAATATTGCGGCAGTGGACATTTGCCTGCCTCTGTCTTTCCGATTCTGGTGGTCTTAGGTTATAGGCCCAAAAGGTGCCCTGCCGCATCATATGGTAGCTCAATTTTTACCTTTTAAAGTAGCTCCATTCAGTTTTCGTTAGTGCTGTTACCAATTACATCCCACCAGCAGCTAGATGGTACACAGTTCTCTAAATCCCCTTCAGCATGTATAGTCTGTAGACTTTCTGCTGATGGTCATTTGACTGGTGTGAGCTGAAACCTTTTTGGAGGTTGGGTTTGCATGTGGCTAATAATTCCTTATACTGAGCTTTAGGCATGTCCATTTTTTTCTTTTCCTTTTTTTTAAAGAGTGAGTGCAACTTCCCTCTTCATATTGACTTCTTGAAAAATTTGTCATGTGTTGAATTTTCTTGCCTATTCCCTACCCCAGGACATTTTTTGAGGGCAGGTGTCATTTTCAGCCCTGCAATCCTTGTGACTATTAAGCAACCACTAGCACTGGGTTTAAAGCTGCTGTTGTGGGAAACAGCCACAAGGCGGCAGCATTATTACGTTCTCAACTCTTGTTTTTAGGGCAACAGAGTCTTCCTGGACGTAGTGTTCCGAGGTTGTAAATTAGAGGGGAATGTGCTGGGACAAGCCCCCAAAAGTTTATGTCTCCTTACTTTTGTTTGTTTTTCAAATTTAATTTCTATTTCTTATTGGAGTAAATTTGATTAGAGTGTTGTGATTGTCTGGCTGTACAGAATCTGCTCAATAATTCCTACATATGTCTGTTCATCTTTGGATCCTGTTACCATGTATGTTTTACAGAATGTTGAGTAGCCCTCCCTTGGTATTTGGTAGGTGTTTTGTCATTATATATTTTATATGTATTGGTGATTATATAATTCATATAGTTTATATGTTTTATGTTTATATACATTTAACATACATTAGTATATGTATGTTAGCCCCATAGTCCTAATTTATCCATCCTCCCAACTTTCATTTTGGCTAACCATTCGTTTGCTTGTAAGTCTGTGAGTGTCTTTTTCTGTGGAAATATGTTCATTGGTAGCAATCTTAGGATAACATGTATAAATGATATCATAGGATATTTGTCATTCCCTTTTGACTTACTTTACCTAATATGATTATTTCTAGGCTCATTTGTAGTCCTGAAAACGGCACTGTTCATTTTTTTCCTGAGTCTAGTATTCCATTCGGTACGTATACCACTTCTTCTTTGTCCATTTATCTGTTGATGGACATTTTGTTTGCTTCCACGTTTTGGCTATTGTAAATACTGCTGCAGTACACGATTCTCCATCCCGTGTCTTTTCGATTCTGGCTTTTACAGGTGACAGGCCCAATAGTGGGCCTTCCGGATCATATGGTGACTCATTTTTACCTTTAAACGCACTGTCATTCTGTTCCTATTATTGGCTGTTACCAGTTTACATCCCACTTAGACCGAGAGGTTACGCTATTCTCCACAACTTCTTCAACATCTGTTGTTTGTTGACTTTGTGCTGATGGTCATTCTGACTGGTGTGAGGTGATACCTTTGTGTAGATTGGATTTGCCTGCGTCTAGTAATTCCTGATGTTTTGCGTTTATCAATGTCCTTTTCGTGTTTTTTTAAGATTGAGCTAAACTCATAACTTCAAATTGGCTTCTTGAAAAATTTGCCCCGTTTGGATTTTTATGGCCATTCCCTACCCCAGGATAGTTTTTGAGGGCATGAGTCATTTACAGCCCTGCAGTCCTTGTGAATATTATTGACCATTAGCAATAGATTTAAAGCTGTCGTTTGAGGAAACGGCCTTAGGGTGGCAGCATTTCTACGTTGCCAACTCTGCTTGCTAGGGAAACAGAACCTTGCTGCAAGTTGTGCTTTGAGGTTGCAGATTAGAGTGGAATGTGCCAGGACAAACCCCCATAAGTTTTAGCCTCCTTAATTCTTGTTTGTGTCTTCAAGTTGTAGTTTTTATCAAGCAAATTTGATTGAGAAATGTCTTTTGTTCTAGGTGTACAGAACCTTGTTCATTTACACATATACATACATCTATTGATCTTTGGGTCCTTTTCCATGTCGGTTATTACAGAGTGTTGAGTAGACCACACTTGCTATTCCATATGCTTTGGGGATTATATATTTTATATGTATTAGTATATGTGTGTTAAGCCCAGTATCCTAATTTATCCATTCCTCACACCTTTTCTTTGGCTTAACCATAAGTTTGTCTTCTCAATCTGAGATTGTCTTTCTCTATGGAAATATGTTCATTTTTATGAATTTTCAGGTAACATAAGTGATATCGTAGGACATTTGTCTTTGGCATTCTGACTTACTTCACGTTGTGTGATTATCTCTAGGCTCATCTGTGGTGCTGCATATGCCATTCTTTTATTTTTTTTGTGACTGATATTCCATTCTGTCCATATACCACTTCTTCTTTGTCCATTCATTTGTTTTTGGACCCTTTTTTGGCTTCCATATCTTGGCTATTTCAATATTGCGGCAGTGCACATTTGCCTGCCTCTGTCTTTCCGATTCTGGTGGTCTTAGGTTATAGGCCCAAAAGGTGCCCTGCCGCATCATATGGTAGCTCAATTTTTACCTTTTAAAGTAGCTCCATTCAGTTTTCGTTAGTGCTGTTACCAATTACATCCCACCAGCAGCTAGATGGTACACAGTTCTCTAAATCCCCTTCAGCATGTATAGTCTGTAGACTTTCTGCTGATGGTCATTTGACTGGTGTGAGCTGAAACCTTTTTGGAGGTTGGGTTTGCATGTGGCTAATAATTCCTTATACTGAGCTTTAGGCATGTCCATTTTTTTCTTTTCCTTTTTTTTAAAGAGTGAGTGCAACTTCCCTCTTCATATTGACTTCTTGAAAAATTTGTCATGTGTTGAATTTTCTTGCCTATTCCCTACCCCAGGACATTTTTTGAGGGCAGGTGTCATTTTCAGCCCTGCAATCCTTGTGACTATTAAGCAACCACTAGCACTGGGTTTAAAGCTGCTGTTGTGGGAAACAGCCACAAGGCGGCAGCATTATTACGTTCTCAACTCTTGTTTTTAGGGCAACAGAGTCTTCCTGGACGTAGTGTTCCGAGGTTGTAAATTAGAGGGGAATGTGCTGGGACAAGCCCCCAAAAGTTTATGTCTCCTTACTTTTGTTTGTTTTTCAAATTTAATTTCTATTTCTTATTGGAGTAAATTTGATTAGAGTGTTGTGATTGTCTGGCTGTACAGAATCTGCTCAATAATTCCTACATATGTCTGTTCATCTTTGGATCCTGTTACCATGTATGTTTTACAGAATGTTGAGTAGCCCTCCCTTGGTATTTGGTAGGTGTTTTGTCATTATATATTTTATATGTATTGGTGATTATATAATTCATATAGTTTATATGTTTTATGTTTATATACATTTAACATACATTAGTATATGTATGTTAGCCCCATAGTCCTAATTTATCCATCCTCCCAACTTTCATTTTGGCTAACCATTCGTTTGTCTTGTAAGTCTGTGAGTGTCTTTTTCTGTGGAAATATGTTCATTGGTAGCAATCTTAGGATAACATGTATAAATGATATCATAGGATATTTGTCATTCCCTTTTGACTTACTTTACCTAATATGATTATTTCTAGGCTCATTTGTAGTCCTGAAAACGGCACTGTTCATTTTTTTCCTGAGTCTAGTATTCCATTCGGTACGTATACCACTTCTTCTTTGTCCATTTATCTGTTGATGGACATTTTGTTTGCTTCCACGTTTTGGCTATTGTAAATACTGCTGCAGTACACGATTCTCCATCCCGTGTCTTTTCGATTCTGGCTTTTACAGGTGACAGGCCCAATAGTGGGCCTTCCGGATCATATGGTGACTCATTTTTACCTTTAAACGCACTGTCATTCTGTTCCTATTATTGGCTGTTACCAGTTTACATCCCACTTAGACCGAGAGGTTACGCTATTCTCCACAACTTCTTCAACATCTGTTGTTTGTTGACTTTGTGCTGATGGTCATTCTGACTGGTGTGAGGTGATACCTTTGTGTAGATTGGATTTGCCTGCGTCTAGTAATTCCTGATGTTTTGCGTTTATCAATGTCCTTTTCGTGTTTTTTTAAGATTGAGCTAAACTCACAACTTCAAATTGGCTTCTTGAAAAATTTGCCCCGTTTGGATTTTTATGGCCATTCCCTACCCCAGGATAGTTTTTGAGGGCATGAGTCATTTACAGCCCTGCAGTCCTTGTGAATATTATTGACCATTAGCAATAGATTTAAAGCTGTCGTTTGAGGAAACGGCCTTAGGGTGGCAGCATTTCTACGTTGCCAACTCTGCTTGCTAGGGAAACAGAACCTTGCTGCAAGTTGTGCTTTGAGGTTGCAGATTAGAGTGGAATGTGCCAGGACAAACCCCCATAAGTTTTAGCCTCCTTAATTCTTGTTTGTGTCTTCAAGTTGTAGTTTTTATCAAGCAAATTTGATTGAGAAATGTCTTTTGTTCTAGGTGTACAGAACCTTGTTCATTTACACATATACATACATCTATTGATCTTTGGGTCCTTTTCCATGTCGGTTATTACAGAGTGTTGAGTAGACCACACTTGCTATTCCATATGCTTTGGGGATTATATATTTTATATGTATTAGTATATGTGTGTTAAGCCCAGTATCCTAATTTATCCATTCCTCACACCTTTTCTTTGGCTTAACCATAAGTTTGTCTTCTCAATCTGAGATTGTCTTTCTCTATGGAAATATGTTCATTTTTATGAATTTTCAGGTAACATAAGTGATATCGTAGGACATTTGTCTTTGGCATTCTGACTTACTTCACGTTGTGTGATTATCTCTAGGCTCATCTGTGGTGCTGCATATGCCATTCTTTTATTTTTTTGTGACTGATATTCCATTCTGTCCATATACCACTTCTTCTTTGTCCATTCATTTGTTTTTGGACCCTTTTTTGGCTTCCATATCTTGGCTATTTCAATATTGCGGCAGTGCACATTTGCCTGCCTCTGTCTTTCCGATTCTGGT
Organism: Eubalaena glacialis; assembly: GCF_028564815.1. NCBI lineage: Eukaryota > Metazoa > Chordata > Mammalia > Artiodactyla > Balaenidae > Eubalaena > Eubalaena glacialis. The sequence goes on along the minus strand of NC_083717.1, from coordinate 96,978,244 downwards.
GGTCTTAGGTTATAGGCCCAAAAGGTGCCCTGCCGCATCATATGGTAGCTCAATTTTTACCTTTTAAAGTAGCTCCATTCAGTTTTCGTTAGTGCTGTTACCAATTACATCCCACCAGCAGCTAGATGGTACACAGTTCTCTAAAACCACTGCAGCATTTATAGTTTGTAGACTTTTTGCTGATGGTCATTTCACTGGTGTGAGCTGAAATCTTTTTGGAGGTTGGATTTGCATGTGGCTAATAATTCCGTATACTGAGCTTTAGGCATGCCCTTTTTTTTTCTTCTCCTTTTTTTTAAAGATTGAGTACAACTTCCCTCTTCATATTGCCTTCTTCAAAAATTTGTCATGTGTTGAATTTCCTTGCCTATTCCCTACCCCAGGGCATTTTTTGTGGGCAGGTGTCATTTACAGCCCTGCAGTCCTTGTGACTATTAAGCAACCATTAGCACTGGGTTTAAAGCTGCTGTTGTGGGAAACAGCCACAAGGCGGCAGCATTGTTACGTTCTCACCTCTTGTTACTCGGGTAACAGAATCTTCCTGGAGGTAGTGTTCCGAGGTTGTAAATTAGAGGGGAATGTGCTGGGACAAGCCCCCAGAAGTTTATGTCTCCTTACTTATGTTTGTTTTTTTAAATTTAATTTATATTTCTTATCGGAGTAATTTTGATTAGAGTGTTGTGATTGTCTGGCTGTACAGAATGTGCTCAATGATTCATACATATGTCTGTTCATCTTCGGATCCTGTTACCATGTATGTTATTCAGAATGTTGAGTAGACCTCCCTTGGTATTTGGTAGGTGTTTACTCATTATATATTTTATATGTATTGGTGATTA